>NW_026606621.1:3210000-3807500 GCF_029890125.1 Rhinichthys klamathensis goyatoka
CTGGGTGGGGGGGGAGGGCAGTGCCCCTGTGACAACAAGCTTGGACCCCCTTGTGGCCCCCCTAAATGTGGAGTGTGAAATAATTTTTTACAGTGTCACGCATTGAGCGTGACAGTCACTCATTTCGGTCTTTTGTCACGCACTCCCACCACACATTGTATTTCTCATGCGGAAAAACTATTTATAATATATTTAATATGCCGCAATTTCTCTGGCCGCGCTGCTCTCACTATGGAACCGGCAGGAATAAAGCGCGTCTCCCCTGGAGTTTTGCAGTCGACCCTGACACTTATCAGCCAATCAAAAAAAAAAAAAAAGGTGCTACACAATAGCCAATCAGAAAATAGCACTATTGTATCTGGGTAAGATTTAACGCAACAACCAATGAAAAAAACACATATCCTGGAATTGTTCACATGATTCTGCTACAACATATTCCGAAAGTTTCATTCACCCTCAGATGAAACCACTGGAGCTCAGAGCATCACTTTGAGCACAGAGTAAGTCATGATCTCCTGTTTTAATGTTACAACAAATTCACAACTTGTTTGACACAAACAATGACAACTTGACTGCTGTTAGAGAATGTTTCCCAGATAATTAGCATCAGTTTTTCATCATTGAGTGTCTGTAACTTTGCCAACAGTTTTACAGCCTGTTCAAAGACAACACCTGCTCAGAACAAGTAGTCTAGGTCTAGTCATATTTTCGTTATCACACGATGACTGACATATTGTTATAAACATCTCTCTCTCCAAATAGGCTTAATAATTTTATTAGCACTAAATTAAAGAGTATTGCATAGTCGATGTTATAGGTCACTTTTAAAATCATGTCATATTTTATAATTATATCCTGGCCATGGATGCATTAATCATTGCATCTGTCTTTCAAAGATGTCAGGTAAAAAGCAATTATGCATCCTCTCATTCACCCTGAGAGGAAAGCCCCCTAAAAAGGCCAGGTTAGAGGATAATTTGCTGATCTTTTTGCAAAAAAAAAAAAACACAAAAATCGTGGAATACAGTTAATGTGACTGATACTGAATATATAATGCAAATGTAAAAAATATAATGGAAATGCAAATACAGTTACTGATACTGAATATGTAATGCAAATGTAAAAATATAATGGAAATGCAATTACAGTTACTGTGACTATACTGAATATGTAATGCAAATGTAAAAATATAATGGAAATGCAAATACATTGTTGGATTATTATAAACATGGTATTATGCCTGCAGTGCAGTGCAGAAAATGATATGACAACAATAAGGTCTAAATGTAACTGACCCCTCTAACAGTACAACTGGCCCCAGCTTGGCCCCCCCAGTTGAAATGGTCCAGAACCGCCACTGTCCCTAATAATGATAATACAATAATACTAATAATAATTTAATACATAAATTGAAAATGCTAAATCATCTTGATATTGATAGCTGATGCTTGTTTTGACTATCTCTGGATACATGATATCGTCTATAGGCGCAACCCAGCACGGGGGTTTAATCGCACATATTTCACACGATTAGTGTGAGCAGTCAAGTCGCAGCTCGATGATTGGACCGTATAGTGTGAGCACATAAATCCTGAGCTTTGGCTTTACATCGCATGCGGTTTACTCGTTCAGTGTGAGTAGGTACCTTGCTGAAATCGCACAGTGTATGCCCGCCTTTAGGGGTTTATTTACGTGCTCTGTATGCGTGTTGATCAGTGTTTCATCAAATATGGTCAACGATAGCTCAAAAGGGCTTGCCGGTTGAAAACAACGATTTTCATTGGCTTGGCAAAAATTATGAGAGAATAATAAAATATCATTGTTTGGTTTCTGAAGACGAACAAAAGCCTTATGGGATTAGAAAAACATTGAAATTTTTTGGTTAACCTATCCCTTTAAGACAACAAAGACTGAGTATTCTTGAAAATTGACGTCCCTGCTATTTAGTTTAGCAGCTCACCATGTCTTGAGACACAGACAATATTATACTGTACTAAATATTATTTTTGACTAACTAATTAATTTTCTTTATACTTACAGGTATTGAAGTTTCCCCTTCATGCAGTGTTGGAGGTGAAAGAGGTGTTGATTGACTGGGCGTCCCGTGCAGGCATGCAGTGGATTAGCGCCCTTATACCTACTCATCATGTCAATACCCTCATCTTTTTCTTCATCATCTCCAACCTAACCCTGGAGTTCTTTGTTCTTGTCATTCCTCTCATTATATTCTACCTCTCTTTTCTGTCAATGGTAACTTGTACTCTCCGAGTCTTTCAGAACAGCAAGGCATGGGAGAACTTTCGAGCATTGACGGCCATGTTGTCTCATTTTGAGCCAGGCATAGACCTCGAGCAGGCAGAGTCAAACTTCACATGGAACCACCTTGAGCCATACCTCTACTTCCTCCTTTCTTCGCTTTTCCTCATCCTTTCGATTCCCGTGGCAGACAAGTCCTGGTTGCCATGTTCGGAACTGGCAACAGTTGCAGTTTTCTTCACTGTAAGCAGCTACTTAAGCCTGCGACCAGCAGCGCAGCAGCATGCCAAACTTGCTCTGCTCTCCCAGGTTGCCTCCGCCATTTCTGCGTTCTTGAATAAGTTGCTGGGAGGCTGGGTGGGTCGTGTGGTTGGTGGCGCTTGGTTCAACATGCACCTTGGTGACTGGTTGGTACTGCATGTGGGTGTGCCTTGTTTTCTGTATCTCTACCTCCTGTATCAGTGTACCCGTATGGCCACAGTAGGTGGTGCACGTGGCACCTACTGTGTGCTGCTGCCCTACCTGGTGTGCTTCATCTGGTGTGAACTCTCCGTCACGCTGTTGCAAGAGTCTACTGCATTGGGGTTAATGCGCACAGCTGTGGGCTACCTCCTTTTCTTCTTCGCTTTGCCCGTGATTTCGCTGGCTCTAGCAGCCGTAATGCTGGTGCAACTGGTGCAGTGGTTCCTCGCCCTGGAACTGACCAAAATGGTCGTAACCGCGTGTGTTTGCGTCCTGCCTGTCTTGCTGCGCTGGTGGACACGTTTTAGCGTGTCCCCCTTGGCAGTGCTGCACTTTTTGCGGCGCAGCAGCGTGGTCAAGTTGATCCTTGTGTGGATTTCAGCTCTGGTGCTCTTCAGCTGGTTCTACGTGTACCGTTCTGAGGGGAGGAAGGTATACAACTCCACCCTGACTTGGCAGGAGTACAGCGACCTGTGTGGCCCTCGTGCCTGGAAGGAGCGTAACATGGCACACGCCCAGATCCTCTGCAGCCACTTGGAGGGACACCGGGTGACGTGGGAGGGTCGGTTTAAGTATGTTCGTGTCACTGAGATTGAGAATGGAGTGCTAGCTGTCATTAACCTTCTACCAGTCTTTTTAGCAGACTGGGTCCGATGTCTGTATGGCGAGGAGTACCCTGTCTGTGACAAGACCCAGCCGGGACCCGCTGAATCGGTGTGTCAGCTCAAGGCGCTTGCAAAGCATAAGTGCCATGTCAAACGTTTTGACCACTACAAGTTTGAAGTGACCATGGGGATGCCACAGAAGGGGCGCAATGGGGCACAAGATTTTGATGATGGCACCAAAGACATTGTGCTTCGGGCTAGTAGCGAATTCAGACACGTCCTACTGGCACTCAGCTCAGGCAGTGTGGTGGAGTTCAGCACGGTACTTGAAGGTAGACTGGGCAGCAAATGGCCAGTGTTTGAACTCAAAGCCTTGCACTGCAAGACATGTGCTTCACCGCTTGTACCAATACGACGACAGGTCAAGATCGAGCAGGACTGGAGGGTTAACGTCCGAAATGCCATTGCTTTCGCCTTCAATTTCCTGTTCCACCCTCTGCTTTCGGCTGAGGTAGACGTTACTGTAGCTACTACAGAAGTATCTGTGTGAAGCTAGTGGTTGACCACTGGCATTCTCTTTAGTATTAGAAAAGGAAACTGTTGAGATTTGATAAAACCGTTATTAAAACGCCTAAGGCGTTGTCATCTTGTTTTGTCTGTTTCATGTATGAAGGTGAACAAAGAAGTGAGAAGAGCCTTCTGTAGCTCAGTGGTTTAATCTTGGTTCTGTGGACCCACCGCTCTGTACATTTAGTATATTTTTATCTGACACAGTCAGTTCAGTTAATGGAGCACTTTCCTACCAAGCTGATGGTCTGAATGATGGGCATTAAATAGGGGAAACATGCATAATGTGCATTGCTATGGGTCCTCAGGACCAGGACTGAAAACCACTGCTATATGTGCTGCAGCAGGGGTGTTCAATCCTGCTCCCCAGCCTGCCTCCAACACACCTGCCTGGAAGTTTGTAGTAATCCTGAAGAACTTCATAAGCTGGTTTAGGTGTTGATGCTAAACCTGGCAGGAAAGTGGCCCTCCAGGAGCAGGATTGAACACCCCGGTGCTAAAGGAACCAAATAAAATACCACTTCAAGCCCTTAACTATTTCACAAAACTGAATCAAATGTTAAGAAATATGAATTTCATGTGGAAATTCAAAGCCATGCCTAAATTTCTAAAAAGTCTTTGCATCTGGACGAACTCATTTATCTGCAGTGAGAGGTTACATCCACTGGTTTTCCCCTGTTTTATTGATTTTAATAGGGCTTTTGAATATTTGATATCTAATTTAGTTTGTTTTGGAAGATAATGCATTAATACTTAGGTGTGTGCATGTGTCTGTGTTTTATTATCATTGATGCCTTAGATTGGTTCAAACGTGTCTTTTGAAGATTTAGGTAACTTGCATTTTAAGGCATATAGAAGAAATTTGAAAATGATTTATGACTTTTCTGTGAAAATACTGTATAGTACAATAGAGATTTTTCTTGAACAGGTCTAAAGATCTCTTTATTTTAAATACAATTTGGGTTATTATTGTCATATCTATCAATAATAAGATCTGTTTGAGGTTTTAGTTGACATTTCAAACATTAAACATTGCTGAACAGATGTTTGATGGCTTGAGGCTGCATTGGAGGTACAATTTGAACACTACATTGCACAATATTAAAATGCTGTACATAGTGATTGAATTTGTCCTGTGTAAAAATCAGTACTTTTATAAATTTCATTGGTGGTGTGTGAATGTTCCACACTACATTAGGCTAGATAACAGTCAATAATAATGAAGTGGCACTCATCGTTTATCATTCCTATACAGCCAAAGAGAAACCACCCACACATGCCTCTGTATTTCGACTGTGTTATCTTCATTTACACAAATAAACTGCCTTTGTTTTGCCTTTCTGTCTTGGTACGATATTTCAAGATTACATTTCTGGGGCTATATTCACGAAACATTTCATCTTACCACTAAGAGTTCTCCTAAATAGCAGTAAAAGTTCTTAGTTAAGAGTTTTCTCTTAAAACCTATTCACAAAGCTGATGAGACCAACCTTTACTGAGGAACAGAGAGGGTGGGGTTGATCTCGTTGCTATGGATGATGTCAACACGCTTACTAACTATGCCCACAGTGATGGGGGAGGGGTCTCTTTCAGTAATTTAATCATAGAAATATTGTAGAATAAGGTTTCATGTTGAGATATATTAAAATAAAGATTTTAAAATGTAGGCTAATGTTTCACTATTAAAAGTATATGTTCAGCGAATTGTCAGCCTACATTGCATCTCAAAAGATTGCAGAATTCAAGCGACAAATTATGTTTTATAAACAAAGTTCGGGAGGAGCACGTTCAAAATCAAATGGTTTATCTAATCAGCTCGAGAGGAGGCATATATACACAGCCGACTCTAGTTACCGCTAGTTAGTTTTCTGAATCCCTCCACCACCTATTCCCATCGGTTCCTATTCCCAGCCATGGTTATGGGAGAGAGTACTCTGGGTTTGGGCTAAATTCCAAGCTCGGAGGCTCCCCTCAGACAGCATGGCAAATACACTTATTTTACTAATTTACTTTATTCGATCATTTGTAAGTGTGAACTCGTGAAAACAACTGCCACAGGTAAACAGACATTATTTATTAAAGTAATTCAAAATTTTTGGGTGTTTTTGCCTTTTTATTATGATAGGACAGTGAGTAGACAGTGGGCGAAGTGGAAGGGAGAAAGGGGGGACGGGATCGGCAAAGGTTCAGAAGCCGGACTTCAACGAGGGGGTAATAATTTGGCAAGGGGTCGAAATTCGGCACAACACAGGAACTCGAACTTGGGTCACCCGAGCTGCCCACAAGGCAATCAGCACAGAAGATAGCTATGGAGCGAATTATGTGCCATAGTTAAACAGACAAATCCAGCATTTTGCAAACAAACTCGATCTGCTTTGCAAAGGAAAACTTGACTCGCAAACAAACTCGATCTGGTTTGCAAAGGAAAACTGGACTCGCAAATAAAACTCGATCTGCTTTGCAAAGGAAAAATCGACTCGCAAACAAACAAAGCAATTTGCAAAAGCAAAGGTCAATTTGAGCGAAAATGCAGTGGAGTAACCAATATTGTGTTTTACAAATATAAATAAATGAGCCAAGATAATAGGCTATTTCACAGATAAATACAAACCATCCTTAGCCTGGGTTTCCCCATACTGCCTTTGTGCAGCGCGATTTTATTCACGCTGCTAGGTAGTCGATACCATGGACCAAATTTTCGCCTCATCTAGGGAACCAATCACAGAACGGGGAGGGAGCAGCAAGACGATGACAACGTCTATGCGACACACCGAAGCAATTTGTTTATACCATAGATAGTTAAAGAGGTTTATACCTATGGATCCAACATGGCAGCAGACGCGAAGTTACCTTTCGATGCAGCCTTACGGCCGTTTCACACATAGGTTTCACACCGCAAGCGTGAGCGGCACTTGAGCAACGCGTCAGCGTAACTACATCGTCACTGCAGCTGCGCGAGAGTATTCACACTGGAAGCGTTTGTACAGTGTCACAGCAGCGGCTCCAAAGCTACACAAGCGAGCAATTCTTTACAAAGTCAACTATACATTTGTTTTTTTAGAAGTTGGTCATTTATAACATTGATAGTCTTGAAAGTTTGTAATGGGGAGGTGTACAACATTCGCATATAAATATATATATTTAATATATTTGCCTACTTAAGTTCTTGTTAAAACTCACTAGACATGCTTATTCTGTGCATTTTGAGCACTTTTTGTGTAAAATCATATTTATTTTTGTCCATCAAAAGTGTGCTTTCACTTTAATTGAGCGTGACCAGTGCAGCAAAAACAGATTCGACGCCGAAACCCCCGCTTCACTGCTGCTCACGCGCCGCTCCTGCTCGACGCTCACGCGCTGCTCCTGCTTCTGGTGTGAATGCACTCATTGATTAACATGAACGGCGAAAAAATTACGCACCGCTCACGCATGCAGTGTGAAACGGCCGTTAGATACACGCCATTTTGTACACACAAATCTTTGACCCATCGTCTTCTTCCTCGTCTAATTTCTGTCGCTCTACATACGTCATCTGGTATAATTGAAACGATTGGCTATGAGCTACGTACAGGCGCATTTGATAGACATTCTTAGCACCCAATAAACGGCTCTGGGCATTCGTAAACCACGCCTCAAATACGAGAAAATGAACATGTGGTTCCCAGACCCAAGTCTCAATGAGACTTGGGTCTGACGTTAGCCAGGCTAAACCATCCTACAAATTGCATGTAACCTTTGAACAAATACCAAATCTAGTGCATACAAATGCATATCTGTCACAGTAACTCGTTTAGGGGGGCATGGCCCGCGAATGCCCTTGGCGCCGGCCCTGGAGAGAAATGTTACTAAGTGCTAATGTGGATTTCTGTGTAGATATGTAATAAACATTTTGCAAAGGAAAACCTCAAGATGTTTATTATAAATAAAAGTAAGACAGAAACTTTTTCCTCAGCTGTAGGCAAAGGCAAGCGTGTTTCAAATCAGTGCTTCTACTGGGAGACTGGCGCTAAATTAATCCCCTATTTTAGCGCTAAATTAATGCTGGATTTGTTTGTTTAATTATGGCACATAATTCGCTCCATATACAGCACATTATTTTCAACTTGGTTGCAATGTTTTATTCTCCATCATTCAATGCATTTTGCCTGTACATAAATGAACCTTTATGTTATGTCGCAGATTAAAGGTGGAGCGGTGCATTCCACATTGTGAATGTGCTATAAGGTTGCCACTTCACTTCTATGTATTTGTGTTCTTATTTATATAATTTATTTTTAAATACCTTAATACCATACCATCCTGAGTGTGACTTTTCATGCTAATATACAACCAGATATCATTCCAATTGATTTTTTTTGTTTATACAGCTAGCAAGTGTCAACCATGAAATCAAGTCTCATGCCATTTAGATGAAGGGAACATTCTTTTTATTATTATTTCAGCAAACATTTTGGGGTCAAAAAGACCTTGAATAACACCTAGGGGTTACTATGTGAATATATTTTTCTTTAATATCTTAAAGAACTATAACCCAGTGGTTGGTTATAGAGTGGTTGATTGACTATAACCCAGTCAAACGTTTGACTGCAGTATCTTATGTGCCTTATAATCCGGTGCGCCCTATATATGAAAAATGTCCTAAAATAGGTCATTCATTGAAGGTGCGCCTTATAATCCGGTGCGCCTTATAGTGCGGAAAATACGGTAAAGTGTTTTAGCGTGCAAAGTTTGTGGGGTTTAAGCCATTCCGGTCTGAGGTCATGGATAGTTCATGCTGAAGGCTGTTTTGTTCATCTCTCATGGGACCTCTGGTCCTTAAGAAAGGCGTAGTCTGTTAGTCGCAGGGGTCAGGTGACTTCTTGTTAGGGCCTCTTGTTTCACCATTTCTGAACAGATCTGTCTTGCCAAATTATAAGACATTGACAACGTTCTTCCTTTATGCAACCGAATGAATGAGATGAGTGGTGTTGATTGACGATTGTGAGCACCAATCAGAAAGGAGTATCCACTATTTAAGAGATGGTTGGTTATGGCCTGGGATGCGTCACGTCCGGTTCCCCCCCTTCTGTTGTTGACAGTAGCTGCCTGTAGGTATGTGTGTTAGTATATAGTACTTTTTGTTTTTAGTTTCTTGTATGTATGTATGTATGGGACTGACGATTAGTGTTGTTTAGCCTGTCTTTCCTCTCCGGCTTCCCTCGGCTTGTTGCGATGGGTGCATTCGCTGGCTGCTCGCCTTTCAGGTATGTGCGAACTGTTTGTGGAAAGCATATTGTTTGTTCTCATTCGGGGGTTTAGGATCGGCTGATTGTGTTGAGTTATGTGCAGTGTCCCTGTAGTCCAGCTGAACAGCGGATTGCATGATTTTGAGTATCCGTGCCTGTGAAAGGATAAACACATTATGTGAACGCATCATCCCCTTCCGGTAAGTGTTGTTGTGCATACAAGTGTAGTTACGAGCTGAAAATTTAACAATTGAGGCATAAATCTTACTGATGTTTTTCTCTGCATTGGCTTAGGATTTTCCCTCTCGTCCAGGCGATTTGTTTTGCCTGCTGGTGCTATAATCGGTTCTGGCTTTTGCCTTTTCTGCTGTTGCTACAGTTTACATTTAACAACTTGTTGCTTCCTCGTGCCATCTGTGAGAAGATCGTGTCACCCCACTGATGAAGGGGATCGTTGCTGTCTGGTTTTACTTCATATATTGAGCTAACGCTACTTTGTGTGCTGAACTTTGGAGGCGGACGCTTAACGTTATTAGTGCTCAAATCGGAGCACTCCCATCTGCTATATGTTTCCTTTTCGTTATTTACACCTTTGTATGATACTTGTGATTGTCTGATATTATTGCTATCTGTGCACTATTGTACCATAAATACCATCCAACTGTGGTTTATTGCAGTTAGTATTTGTGAAGTTTGTCATTAATTGTGTTTTTCTTTTCCTTTTGTGATTTCACTCAGGTGCTGAGGTTCCATGGGTTGAGGATCTCTTTTGGTGGTGGTGTTTTCTCCGAACGTTTGCAGTGACACTTTTGAAGTCTTTGGGGTGTTGTGAGTGTGCTTTCGGTGAATTAGTTTAGTGATTCCTCTTCCTGCGGTCTACCTCAGCCCTGCCAGTTTGTGTCTTTTCATTTATTTTAATGTGTATGTCCTTGTTTATTTGAATGTGTGTTTGTTACTGAAAACCTTGCTAGTGATGCTCCAAGTCGCCTCTCTTTTTTAAATGTGACTTATTCTGCTGCTTTAAATTAAATTTTGTATTAATAAAACTTTTGTACAATTTACATATCCAAGTCTCTGCCTACCTTTATTAGGGACATGAACCTGAGTGACCTAAGAATAATAATTTGAGTGTTGTCCATATTTCCCGGGGCGCAATTCCCCGGGTGGCGTAGTCGAAATTTTCTTTACCTGTAATACCAGCCTCCCGCCACATTTAGTTAAACAATAAAAGGTATTTTTGATTGCAGACTCTCTGGGTGTGGTGACTTGAATCTGGAATGTGAAGCCTCTTTCGTGTGATTATGTATGAAAGCTTCAATTGTGTTTGGTTCATTCTCATAGTCGCTACAGGCATTACTTCTAATCACTTCTGGTTAGAAAATGAGTTTATAGATAACGAAGGGCAGAGACAGGAGTTGACAGACCAAGGGAAAAGTGAGCACTTTAAAAAATTGACAAAGATCACAAACTTGAATCAGCTTGAGCAAGAATGGCCCTTAGTGGATTGGCGTAATGTGCTAAAAAAAACAGATAACTTAAAACCCTGAGACCACACCTGAACAAATTTAATCTTCCAAACAACACCCTTTTGGACTCACAGTTCACTGCATTAGAAATAAAGATAATCCCGTATCTGAAGAGGAAGGCATGGAAGCGTTGGCCTAGGGAATGCATAAGGCCAGTGAAGTGGGAAAGTGACGTAATCTTAATAATAATAATAATTCATTACATTTATATAGCGCTTTTCTAGGCACTCAAAGCGCTTCACATGGAAGGGGTAATCTCCTCAACCACCACCAATGTGCAGCATCCACTTGGATGATGCGACGGCAGCCATAGTGCGCCAGAACGCCCACCACACACCAGCTTACTGGTGGAAAGGAGACAGAGTGATGAAGCCAATCAGTGTATATATATATATGGGGATGATTAGGAGGCCATGATGGACAGAGGCCACTGGGCAAATTTGGCCAGGATGCCGGGGTTACACCCCTACTCTTTCGAAAGACATCCTGGGATTTTTAATGACCACAGAGAGTCAGGACCTCGGTTTAACGTCTCATCCGAAGGACGGTGCTCTTTGATAGTATAGTGTCCCTGTCACTATACTGGGGCGTTAGGACCCACACAGACCACAGGGTGAGTGCCCCCTGCTGGCCTCACTAACACCTCTTCCAGCAGAAACCTGGTTTTCTCAGAAGGTCTCCCATCCAGGTACTAACTAGGCTCAGCCCTGCTTAGCTTCAGTGGGAAACCAGTCTTGGGCTACAGGGTGATATGGCTCTTTGAGGTTGGAAGGGCAAGAGATATTAGACCAGTGTTAGTGGACAATTGGACACTGGCAAGATTGATGGTAATGGTGGTTTTGAGAAATAATCCAAGCAGAAGTAGTCATCTGTGGGTAGAGATACGGCGACACAGAGAAGAGATAGAAGAAGTGTCAGTGACAGCTGAGAATGTTGCAACTCTGGACCAATAGAAAAGGCAAGAGAGGGAATAGCGGGAGGAGGCTCTTAAACAAAAAAGAAAGAAAAACTTTAATTTATTTATTTGAACCCCTAACATTAGACACCTGCACCAAAGAGGAACTTAACATATCAATAACCATGTGGGAGGGCAACGAGGTGAAATTGACTCCATCTCTTACTTATTTGTATAGGGCGGGAGACATAACTGCACGAGGCCGGTTGTTTGGGGAAAACATAACCTGGAGTTTCAAATTAATATACCTGGGGGAAGACATCATTTGGCAACGCAGTACAAACAATAGGCTAGAGGAAGTGACGCCGAAGCCACTGTCTGAGGTACCAATACGAACCATTTTGAAATATTTCAAGAAAACAAAACAAATGCCTGAATTGTTAAACATAAGCAGAAAAAGAGAAGTGATTGTGCCTTAACTAATTAAGTGGGGTGCTGAAACGATGGCTTCGGTGTCACCTCAAGAAGAGTCCCCCATAGAACAGCTTGCATCACAATATCCGAAATGTAGGGATACAATCAAGAACTTGTCAAAAAAGTGGGGAAAAAAGACCAAAAAATGAAATACTAAGTGGCCAGCAGAGGGAACATTTGATTTGGCTATGTGTAGGGAGATGGGAGCTCTGATAAAAAACCACAAAGCCCATGATAAGAGCAAGAAAAGAGATGAGAAACGGGGAAAGGAACAAGAGGTGCTGCATTTATTTAGAGAAAAAAGGGAGCACAATTGATCAAAGAACTTAGAGAGAGGGTAGGGAAAAAAGAAAGCATAATAGAAACCCCACCCCCATATGCACCACTCTATGACTTGACTGGTAAACAACTGCCACTAGTGTCTGGAAAAGTGACTATAAGAGGCAAGGTAAACTTTGAGGATGAGAATCAAGAAGAAGAACAAGATGAGGATGAGAATCAAGAAGAAGAACAAGATGATGTAGAGGAGAAAGAAGAGAAAGAGATAAAACAAGACTACAGAAGAGTAGAGGCTGCAGGCATGCGTGAATCCAAATATCTATCAGGTTGGGACAGCGTGAGTCGTGGGGGAAGTCAGAGCAGTGACCTGGACATGAGACATCTAACCAGCACACACAGAAGCCCCACTCTGTCTAACCCATACTGCCACGCAAGCAAGCCCTTGCAGGAACTTGGACAAAAGATGGAAAGAAGAATGGAAATTGACAGCCAACAGTTTGAACGTGAACGGGAAGAAATGGAAAGAGAGATATTGATAACTCAAGAACAGATACAACGAGAAACCGAAGTCATGCGACAGATCCTAAAAGACTCCATGGAGAAAGACCAACAGAGACTCCAAGAACATCAAAGACGAAGATCCCATTCAGCTGGCCCTCACAAGGAATACAAGCATGTGTCTGGAACCCTCCTTTTAGAAGAAGCACCCCACAGCTAACCACACTGGAGAAGAGGAGACAATTTGAGAGAGATACCAGCACGCAAACTGAGTACATATAAAGACGAAGAGGAACAACTGGAAGAAGGACCCTTACAATGCCCCATCCTGATCAAAGGACATCAAGGACAGTACGTGCCATGGTCAGGACAAGATCTGGAAGAACTGAAACCCCTCCTCTCTGACCTACATGAAGGGGCTGGCAAATGGATCAGACTGTTGGAAGAAGAGACAATGGGGAAGATTCTAGCCATCGGAGATGTCAAGGCCCTGCTGGCAAAGTGAGTTGGAGGTGCAAAGACTAATGAAATCCTTAAAGCCTCTGGACTTGGAGGTGCAGTCGATTCGACAAGGATGGATGCCACACCATTGGACAGGCACAGAGCTGCAATATGGCGGGCTCTTTGAGAACAGTATCAAACTCAGATGGATCCAAAGATGCTAAAAGGGGAACCAATAGGAGATGAAGAAAACCCAGTCACCTATGTTCAGAGACAGTCAAGAAAATGGAAGCAGGAGCTGGAGAGAGACCCTGAACGAGATCCAGTAATAACAGCACTGTTCAGATCTGCTATAATTGATGCCATGCCTCCCTCTGTAAAAGCCAAACTGGAAGATGTGGTCGGGTTGGGCTCAAAGACATCAAAAGAGTTCAGCGACCATGTGGCTCATGCAGTGGAACAGTACAGGAAGAATTAACTAAAGCTGAAGAATCAAGAAAGAGAGCTTCAAAGAAAATTGACCCAGCTACAACTGGATGAACTGATTAACAAAAAGAAGAAAGTTCAGGCTGCAGTAAAAGAAGCTGAAGATTAGTCTGCAGTGATGGCTGCTGTGAATCTACCAAGTCAAGCGCCACAAGTCATACAGCAAGCACCAGTCAACATGGGTCAGAATGTGCCAGTAAACGCAGCAAACCCACAACAACCGAATGCACCTTCCTGGACACCAAGACAACAGAAACAGAACAATGCCAGGAAGAGGAAGACAATACAACAACCAGCAGAGAAACCCTGACCAACAAGTCACGTGCTGGGGATGCAACCAGCCTGGACATACCAAGAGATGCTGTCCAGTTAGCCCATGGCCTCAAGATGAGTCGCAAGGTCAGATGAATCAACCATGGCAACAGAGAACTCAGAATCAACAGCACCAAGACTCAGGACCGGTCAATCCATTGCGTGGTCCAGATCAAGGATACTAGGGATGCCCAGAGAATCCTATGGGGAGGAGTCAGATGCCAATGCTATCATCTAATGCTGACCAAGAACCTATGTTGCGGGTTAAAATAGAGGACAAGATTACACCCATTATGTGTAATCCATTATTATTACACCCATAATAATGGATTACACCCATTATTACACCCATCAATTAGTTACTGTTATACCCCAATTTTACCAGTTGAAAAAGCCAACAAGTCAAAGTGGAGGTTAGTGCATGACCTAAGAGCAGTTAATGAAGTAGTTGAAGATTGGCCAGCGGAGGTTCCAAATCCGCATACGCTACTGACAAATGTTCCACCTGCTGCTAATTACTTCACTGTGATTGACCTCTGTTCTGCATTTTTCAGTGTTACACTAGCGGAAGAAAGCAGACTCCTTTTTTCCTTCACTTACCAACGTAAACAGTATACATGCACTAGAATGCCCCAAGGATTTAAACACACCTCATGTTTTCAACCAAGTTTTGAAATTAGATCTGGAAGACTTAAGACCTGATAGCACATTGATACAGTATGTGGATGATTTTCTAATTTGTTTAACAACGCTGGAACAGTGCCATCAGGACTCAGTCAAAGTGCTGACCAAATTAACAGAAGGAGGCAACAAAGCCAAAAAAAATTGCAATATTGCCTGCCTCAAGTTGAATATTTGGGCCGATTGATTGCACACCAAACAAAGGCAATATCACCCAGCCAACTAGAAGGAATAAGCAAAGCACCACAACCACAAACAGTGGGACAAATGCTGACATTCTTAGGGATTACTGGATTTAGCGCTGATTGGATAGAGGATTAAGTCCCTCCAGAAAAACGCGATTATGCGATCGCTGAATTCAATGCATAATCAGCCAAAGTCCGCATATTCATGCGGGGCCGCATTTTTTCAAATACTCCTCAATTTCGCCGCATAAATTGCTGATTTCCGTGCAAAATATCCGGAGCTTGCATGATTTCATAATCCCTGCATTTTCGTCGCACAAAAGTCACATATATCTTAGCAGAAAGTTGGAAAATGTTGCGTTTGCTTCACACAAGAGCAGCCGTTTCCCCCTGTTGCCATGGGAACGTTATGAAGTGACGTAATTACGCGACGTGAACATCATCGAAAAGCTGTAAGACAGGAGCACACTTTATTTTTAAATATTTCATTTATTCATTTTTACTGAAGTTGTAGCATATTCCTCTAGTAAAGCTACAGAACTGGTTTGACTCATCAATGTTTTGTAAGTTTGATGTGTTTATTAAGGTCTTGTAACGCGTTGTGTCGGGAAGAAAAATAGGGATAGCTCACAGCTGAAGTTATTGCAGAGGCCAGACAGACTCACGGAGGCGATTGGCATCTCACAACTCGCACTTTATTCCCAAATCGAACTCGTATAACTGTCTGTCACACGTTCTACCGTCCACATCGTTACTTAATAAACAAAATAAGATAAAAGAAGTAGCATCAAACAGAAATTACCCGCACATAGACATGTGCTGGTATTCGGTAATGCGATAAATCGCGGTAATGAATATGCACGATATTGTTATCGCGGGCACTTCAAAATACCATGAAAAATAATAGATTCGAATTTAGACTTTTAGAACGCGCATTAGCTTATTTTCCATCAACCGCTTAAACACTGCGTATATGCTGCGCAAAACACGTGCGCACTCTGATGTAAACAATCCCCACATGTATAAGCACTGTGTGCATGCGGCGCAGTGCGCACTCTAGTCTAATGTAAACAATCCTCACATGGAGTAAAAGCATGGCGGAAGGAGGAACGCTGCCGACGATTGTAGGGCTGCCAACTCTCACGCATTCAGCTTGAGACTCAAACGCCTTTCAGACAGGACGCGGAACACGCGCGGGGACGTTTTGTTGCTGCGTCGACCAAAGCACGCCTGGGTCAAAGTTCAAAATAGTTCAAATTTTATTTGCAAAATAGCAAATCGCGTTGTATCTGAAGGGCAACGTTGAACCCAGCGGCCAGTGCAGCGCATTCCGCATCCTGTCTGAAAGGCGCTTTACGCAATTGACACTTTTCACACTCTCACGCAGAGAAAAATCGCGGAGCAAAGAGGACACTGACACCGACAGACTAGACAGAGCAGGTTACTTTTGATATAAAAAAACAACAACCATTCAGCTCTTAGGTTCTGTGACAGATCGCTGCGCCTCAGTTCAAGTAAACCGATCATCAGTTACTTTTTATTTAAAAATACAGTACAGCGAGGAGTATCTTGCTAAATATGTGCACTATATTACATATTTATTATATGTTTACTTGTCATTACATAATTGTTATTATAATGAAAACCGCATTGTATTTCATTTCTCTCTGTATGTTTACAGCATTATGCGAGATATATTTTTTTCTTGAGAAAAATTAACATCCAGACTGCAGCCTACCTAATATTTATCTAAATGAGTCAATATTGAATTAAGATTGAAATCAAATCCAAGAATTTAATTGAATAATACAAACAGTAGCCTACCAGTCATTGTACCATGTAAACATTGTAACATGTTGTCACTAAACTTAATAAAATTGTTTAGATACCAATCACAATCACAATTACACATTGTGATGCAAGTTGCTGTTTTTTTAGATACCCACAATCCATCTGTTTCTCTTGAGCAATTAAATATTCGTGATAATACCGTATACCGTGATAAAAGCTCAATCAATTAACCGCAGCATGAAAATTTGATACCGGCACATGCCTACCCGCACACATGGGGTGTTCGAGGCGCATGCACATACAATATAATACTGCAGACAGTTCAACAGGGAGCGCAGCTTTTAAAGGGGCCACACCTTATTTCCACTCGTTACAGTCTGAAATAAAACAAGATGAGAACTTAAATATTTCCAGCACTTTCTGTGATGTAGTACAGGTCCTTCTCAAAAAATTAGCATATTGTGATAAAGTTCATTATTTTCCATAATGTAATGATAAAAATTAAACTTTCATATATTTTAGATTCATTGCACACCAACTGAAATATTTCAGGTCTTTTATTGTTTTAATACTGATGATTTTGGCATACAGCTCATGAAAACCCAAAATTCCTGTCTCAAAAAAATAGCATATTTCATCCGACCAATAAAAGAAGTATTTTTAATACAAACAAAAAAAAGTCAACCTTCAAATAATTATGTTCAGTTATGCACTCAATAGTCAATACTTGGTCGGGAATCCTTTTGCAGAAATGACTGCTTCAATGCGGCGTGGCATGGAGGCAATCAGCCTGTGGCACTGCTGAGGTGTTATGGAGGCCCAGGATGCTTCGATAGCGGCCTTAAGCTCATCCAGAGTGTTGGGTCTTGCGTCTCTCAACTTTCTCTTCACAATATCCCACAGATTCTCTATGGGGTTCAGGTCAGGAGAGTTGGCAGGCCAATTGAGCACAGTAATACCATGGTCAGTAAACCATTTACCAGTGGTTTTGGCACTGTGAGCAGGTGCCAGGTCGTGCTGAAAAATGAAATCTTCATCTCCATAAAGCTTTTCAGCAGATGGAAGCATGAAGTGCTCCAAAATCTCCTGATAGCTAGCTGCATTGACCCTGCCCTTGATAAAACACAGTGCACCAACACCAGCAGCTGACATGGCACCCCAGACCATCACTGACTGTGGGTACTTGACACTGGACTTCAGGCATTTTGGCATTTCCTTCTCCCCAGTCTTCCTCCAGACTCTGGCACCTTGATTTCCGAATGACATGCAAAACTGAGCAACAGTCCAGTGCTGCTTCTCTGTAGCCCAGGTCAGGCGCTTCTGCCGCTGTTTCTGGTT
Source organism: Rhinichthys klamathensis goyatoka (assembly GCF_029890125.1). Classification (NCBI taxonomy): domain Eukaryota; kingdom Metazoa; phylum Chordata; class Actinopteri; order Cypriniformes; family Leuciscidae; genus Rhinichthys; species Rhinichthys klamathensis. Next base: position 3,228,022 of record NW_026606621.1, read on the forward strand.
CAAAAGTGGCTTGACCTGGGGAATGCGGCACCTGTAGCCCATTTCCTGCACACGCCTGTGCACGGTGGCTCTGGATGTTTCTACTCCAGACTCAGTCCACTGCTTCCGCAGGTCCCCCAAGGTCTGGAATCGGTCCTTCTCCACAATCTTCCTCAGGGTCCTTTCACCTCTTCTCGTTGTGCAGCGTTTTTTGCCACACTTTTTCCTTCCCACAGACTTCCCACTGAGGTGCCTTGATACAGCACTCTGGGAACAGCCTATTTGTTCAGAAATTTCTTTCTGTCTTACCCTCTTGCTTGAGGGTGTCAATGATGGCCTTCTGGACAGCAGTCAGGTCGGCAGTCTTACCCATGATTGCGGTTTTGAGTAATGAATCAGGCTGGGAGTTTTTAAAAGCCTCAGGAATCTTTTGCAGGTGTTTAGAGTTAATTAGTTGATTCAGATGATTAGGTTAATAGCTTGTTTAGAGACCCTTTTCATGATATGCTAATTTTTTGAGACAGGAATTTTGGGTTTTCATGAGCTGTATGCCAAAATCATCAGTATTAAAACAATAAAAGACCTGAAATATTTCAGTTGGTGTGCAATGAATCTAAAATATATGAAAGCTTAATTTTTATCATTACATTATGGAAAATAATGAACTTTATCACAATATGCTAATTTTTTTAGAAGGACCTGTATTTTGGATGCGCCTAGCATAGTGAACTCTTTACATGATTCGGTTCTGGCTGAAGTAGAGTCAGTGCAGCAGGGCAGATGGGTGACAGTGAGAGATCGCTCTAGTCACGGATCAAAAAACCACTCTTCCGTTTCGATTACCATAACAAATCGATTTTCCCCACTCAGTGAAACACCCACTGAGAAATCTGTTGATTGTGCCCTGGTAATTGGTGATTCGATCACACGGAAAGTGAAAATAGAGACACCAGCCACCATAGTCACATGTTTGCCGGGAGCCAGAGCGCCTGACATCAAAGCAAATTTAAAAGTGCTGGCTAATGCTAATTGTAAATTCTCTAAGATCATTATTCATGTCGGCACTAATGATGTTCGACTCCGCCAGTCGGAGATCACCAAAATTAATATTAAAGAGGTGTGTGAACTCGCAAGTACGATGTCAGGCACTGTAATTTGCTCTGGCCCCCTTCCTGTTCGCAGGAGTGATGAGATAGTTAGTAGATTGTGTTCGCTCAATGGTTGGTTGTCTGAGTGGTGTCCGGCGCTGTCCGCGTAATAATGTAGAATTCATAGAGAATTGGAAAAGTTTTTGGGGCAAGCCTGACCTGTTAAAAAAGGATGGTATTCATCCCTCCTTGGCTGGTGCTGCTCTTCTCTCTAGTAATTTGGCTCATAGTCTTAGAGCTAAAACATGACTATCTGGGGCTCAGGTCAGGAAGCAGACAGACTGGCTAAACCGACCGTCTGCTAGCGGCCTCACTTTACCAAGGTCAGATAAATCCCATCACATAGAGCCTCTTTCACCTAGATATCATCATATAGAGACTGTATCTGTTCCCCGAATTTGGAAATCCAAAAAACGTCAGGTTAAAAATGTAATTGATGTTCAACAAATAAAAAACAGATATAATACAGATGAGCAAACGATAAAGCTTGGGTTGCTGAATATTCAATCCCTTACTCCAAAATCACTCATAGTTAATGATAAGATTTCAGATTATAATCTAGATGTGCTGTGTTTGACAGAAACCTGGTTAAAACCAAACGATTATATTACTTTAAATGAGTCAACCCCACAAGATTACAGTTATAAACATGAACCTCGTCTGAAAGGCAAAGGGGGAGGTGTTGCTGTAATTTATAGTAATATTTTCAAAACCACTAAGAAATCTAGTTTTAAATATACTTCTTTTGAAGTGTTGGTTCTTAATGTAAAAATATATAGTGTAAACGATAAATCACATTTGAGAATTATGCTGGCTACTGGATACAGGCCACCAGGGCACCATAAAGATTTTATCAAAGAATTTGCGGACTTTCTATCAGAATTAGTATTGGCTGCAGATAAAGTACTAATTGTTGGCGATTTTAATATACATATAGATAATGAAAAAGATGCATTGGGATTGGCATTTAACTCTCTGGGGTCGGCGGTATCGCCGGCGATACCAGCTCACTTTTTTCCTTATCAGTGCAAAAGAGACTAAAATTACTCTGTTGATTTTGATCTTACATATAAGTGTTATACATCATTCGATTCTGTTAAGTTTGTATTTTTTTTGTGGAACCTCACAATAAAAACAAAGTGTTGTGCTTTTCGCCAAATAAAGAAAAATAAACATGATGCGCGTTCTGCGTTCTCTCTGTCAGTGAAGTCCATTCTGAAAGGCGTCCGAAAAATGAACTGTAACTAAGTCAATACTTGTCACAGAGATACGAGACATGTGTCTTTTTAAAGCTTGTATTCTCTTCTTTTAAATGAAGTAATTTATTAAAAAAAGAAATATTTCCAGTTTATGTAATCCGTTTGAAACCAAGGAGAGGTACAGTTTTTTCGTTCTCAGTTCATTATCTTTAATTAGCTGAGGCCGCCACGCCCCCAGCGCTTTTCACATGGTAAATAGGTGATCTAACGTTATGCATCGCACACTCCCAGCGCAGCGATCAATGGCATAAAAACACGAAGTTTCTCCATCAGATTCACTGATAGTTCATTGCGTTTTGAGAATGGCACTCTACTCCTTCAGATGATTCTGGACAGCGGGGAAGGATTCACCTTTTCCTCAGAGAAACTCGGACGACCAACGGCTGCATTTTGAAGAATGAATTGACCCCGCCGAGGATACAAGCTCGGAGTAAGTTGTTTAGTGTTATATAATTCCTTTTCTGATTATAGAGCTCAAATGAATTTTCAGACTATATTTTGCCTAGTTTTGGCTAGCTTTTGACATAGGAAAGATTACCTCACAGTCACAATATCCCTATACGTAGGCCTATACGCTCGTGTAAACATTTTAAATGTGATATTAGCCTACTATACATATATTTCACTTAGTTTTGAGATTAGTTTATGACACTGATTATCGTGCTAAAATACTGCCTTATGCGTAATTTATTTTGTTTGCGAATAACTGCTTAGGTTATATAATGATTTAGTGAAATATATTTCAGCCTCTGGTAAAATATGTGATACTGTCTAAATACAATATATTATTTATGTATAAATGTTCAGTTAGGCTAACTGAAATAAAACCATGTCTATATTGTGAAGGGTAGTCAACTCTAGCATGGGTGTGTTCACTTATTCTCTAAGCACTGTGTGTGTGTGTATATATATATATATAATTAAATTGCAATTTTAACCAGAAAAATCTACAATGCATGCCCAAAGTCGTGCAGCCATATAGTTTCTCTTGATATCAGCATGTTCAAAGGGGTTTATTTTTATTTATTATTATTTTTTTTACAGGGACGAGATGCCACTGATGAGTCCTGCTGACTTCAACATTCAACAGTCTCTGTACATGAACATGGTAAAATGAAAAATCAAACACCTTGGAAATGACAGGTATGTAGCTACTATGTTTCAGGAATGGCACACTTTTTTGTCCTTTGTTGTGTATCTTTGGATTATGTATCTTTGGACACTGAAATCAAGCTGAGATTGGTGGAGAGGATGCTGGCGTTGTTTGTTCGCCGCTTCTCCGACCGAAAATCCTTGTGGCAACAATTGTTGCTATCTAACCAGGCTATACAAGCTTTTCCTGTGTCTGTGCATCGCTTCCTACCATCGAGAGGTTCCTGACCAGGCTGTTGCTGATGTCTGCGGGGTTCTGTTGAGTCTGGCGGCTCTCCTCTGCTCAGCACGGGCACTGTGGCCGGACACCAGGCCGTTTTCCGTGACCGGCACGATGTTTAAGTATTCCGTCACCCAACTGAGGAGTTTCAACAACTGCAACATTCCATCATGCACACCAGTCATTAAACAACTCGGATTGCTTCGCCGGCCGCACTACACTCACAGGAGCTGCGGCAGAAAGTTTGTTTTCTCCCGGTCTAATCACAGCATTCCATCCCTTTGGTCTGGCGCACGCCCTGTCGCACCTCCAACACGTCATCAGGGCGCTACCCTTCCCAGAATAAGTAACGCTGGAGTTTCCACGGCAACGCTGAGCACGGATCGGGAGGGAAAACGTGGAGTGGATCTCAGTCTACTCCGGCCAATACAGAGACACACTGTTCCATCTACCATCACGATTGAACTGTTCAATGCACAATCCATCACAAATAAATCCTGCCTTATACAGGAACATATTCTGGATAAATGTCTGGATTTGGTGTGCATTACAAAAACTTGGCATAAACCAGATGTTTTCTCTGTTTTAAATGAGACCTGTCCTCCTGGCTACTGTTATCTACAGAAAGCCCGCAATACAGGGCGGGGCGGTGGTCTGGCTGTCATCCACCGAAGTGATCTGGGCCTGTCCCCCATCACCATGCCCGAGCCATTTTCTTTTGAATACCTCGCTTTTAAATGCAAGCCCCCTCTCTCCGCAACAATATTTCTCATTTACCGGCCACCCAGACCAAACCCGTCTTTCATCCCAGAAATGTCTAACCTTCTGACAACATTCTGTACTATGTCTGCCAATATCATAGTTCTTGGAGATATGAATATCCATGTCAACTCCCCCTCCTGTCGTTTTGCAGTAGAATTCCTTCAATTACTGGACTGTTTTAATCTGACTCAACTTGTTGATGTCCCCACTCACACTAGGGGACACACACTCGACCTGTATATTACAAACTCTGACCATCTCAGCAATCTCCGGGTCTATGATCTGGGCATCTCTGACCACAAGGTCATTTCTATGATGATGTCTTCACCGTCCGCACTCATCAAGCCTAAGCACCAAATCTGCTTTAGAAATCTAAACAACATCAACCCAGAATCTTTGGCAACCGACCTTCAGCATCTCTTTTCTGTTAACTGCTCACCAGTCATGGACCCTGGGGACTATTACAACAACACCCTTAAGAGCCTCCTAGATATCCACGCACCAGTCAAAACTGCGACTCGGACTCGAGTGCGACTTAAGTCGCACACACAGTGACTTCAGACTCGACTTGAGACTCGTCCTCGAAAGACTTCAGACTCGACTCGGACTCGAGCTGCGGGACTCGTGAACAATGTTTATTTTTAGGAAACGTCTGATGAGCTCTCTGTTATTCCCCTCCCTCCGACCCGTTACCTAAAACCTGCCTACATAACACGTACTACGTGCGCGTGGCCACACATGAGAGGACAACAAACAAACATGTCGACTGCACCGGCCGCTGCTGTGCCATTCATCGTAAGCTTTGGGTTTAAAAACTTCAAACAAGACGGGCCAAATAAAAGAAGCGCTCAATGCAAAATATGCGGTATCTGCGCGCGTGCACCTCATGGTGTTCCATGAGGGAGAGAGAGCGCGAGAGGTATGGGTGAACGAGAGAGAGAGAGAGAGAGAGAGAGAGGGACGTGCGAGAGGCGCTACGGCGCTCTGCAATCAAATACGATTTTAAATAGGCTTAGTAAAAAAAAAAAAAATAATCGAAAATCAATGTGTGGCGGTCAGCCAGTGTTGATATTGTGGCGGGCCGCCACAAATATATGAACGTATGAGGAACCATGTATTTCACATCATTTGGTTCCAATAGTGTTTTGCATTTAGCTACACTGTGATGTTTTGCACTATGTCAATTTTAGTGCTGTGAGGTAGGCTATAACATTTTCTATATTTGGTCTTATGGCTCCAGCTCCACAGAGCCAGCACAATAGGAGCCAAGGCCTTTCATTATAATTCTGCAACAGACATCAGAGTCCTTTTTCTTCAGAACCTCAATTTTTACAGATGCAGATATTAACTTAAAAGTAAAGCATTCTTGGTGTTTTTGTCATGTTGAAATAGCCTGTTTACACTGATTATATACCTAAATCAAAGCTGATACTGTATGCTAATAGATAAAGGAGTCATAATAACATTACATTGCTATGAAGTGTTCTAAACAGCCTGGATGGGCCGCTGTACGTGATGCAACACTTATGTAACCAGGGCAGGAATAGCCTGGAATTTGATTAATTTCCCTGGTGATTTGCCCTTATGTTTCCTTTCACTCAGCTTTGCGCGCTGTCCCCTTTAAGAGTGTGTGCATGCGCAGGTGAGAGAGAGCGCGTCAGACTGAAAGAGAGCGCAGTTTGAGACGGAGTCACACAGAGGGAGAAATAGTCGATTAAACTGTTAAAGGAAGAACATTTCCAGTTTAATATTGACTTGTGAATCTGTGGCGATAACAGTCGTGTGGTAGTGTCGAGTGTATGGTTGATTTAGTTGCTTATACGAGTGTGGTGTTCCTGCACGTGAGTGATTTTCCGTGGGGGAAGGGAATTCAGAGACGTAGAGGAAGATTGAGCGTGAGTTAATCTGTAATATGTTATAAAAAATTGTTGAAATGTTAAATAACACTGTTTATTTCATATATTAATGGAACATTGAGTAATTATTGTTCTTTATGCTGTGTTAGAGGGGAGAACAGCCACACGTGATATTGCACGTGCTCCAGCTACTACATGAGCTTTTTCTGTGTGCTTCAAAGTCTCAATAAGAGTGAGTTTTGATCATTTTCTTCTCCTAAAGTGTTCATGTATAAGTAATGAAGAATATTTGTACCTTTGTTCAAATGTATACTATTTTCTTGAGTGTATTTACTGTTTGATTTGAACAGAAGGGTTCAAACTGTGGATTGTAATGTATTCATGTGGTGAAATGTGCAGATTTCTCATTTATGCTGTTTTATTTCTTTCATTAGGCACATACAGGCCACTACCGTTGTTTTCGGCACCCATTTTATTTGTTTTTGAGATTATCAATGTGAAAACCCACCTTTTCTAGCCATTTTGTTTTGTAAGACTTTGTTTTCTGCACTCATTAGAGTCAGTTTGACAGTTAATTTTGTTTTGCCAATTCCACTTATTGGAAAGTTTTTTATAAAACTGCTTTTCGCCTGAACAAAAAATCTGCATTAACGCTGTGTCTCTTTCGAGTCTCAGTCAGGAATTAAAGAACCCTTTCCTTTAGATGTTATGGCTGTGTCTTATTCCCTGACATTACGTTTGAACGGCTACATCTAATTTGGTACCAGGAGTGGGGTTCCGTTTTTTGTTTGGGGGTTGGCTTATTTTTGTGATAAGAGTGCTAAAATAGTAGGGTGCAAACAACGGTAGTGGTTAAGAGCGGCTGAGTGCTAGAAGGACCTGCAGAAGATTGTGTGCCATCCTAACAGAAAGCTGCAGGAGGACCAAGGGCCAGCAAACCAGGACTGCTGCGTGTGAGGAGATTGTGAAGGACGGTGCTTGTTGAACTGACTGTTTAAGAACTGAGACTTTCTGCAACCGCGAGTCATGGATGCTGAGGGCATGGACGCTGAGGGCATGGACGATGCAGCCGCCCAGGCTGAGGACATTCAAGGTGCAGGTGCTGCAGCTCCGGAAATGGACATTGAGGGAGGTAACCCCATTTTGCAGCTACAGTCACAGATCCTGGAGTTGGGACGTAGACATGACCAAGTAATGTCGACGCTTTCTAACATGACTAATGTACCTACTAGATCTTATGTGTATATCCCTAGAGAAAGACAAATTGTACCTTTTAGTGGGGATCCAGGTAAAGATTGCCAAAATGTGGATGATTTCATTGAGGAACTTGAGAGAGTAATCAGAGTGAGGGGTCTAAATACAGAGGATCAGGTGGATTTTATCCTATCCCACTTAAGGGGTTCCGCTCTAGATGAAGTCAGGTTGTGTATGGGAGGGGAGGATAAGTTACCTCAAGACATGTTCTCCTACTTGAGGGCAGCCTTCAGGGAAAAGCGAAGCACCCCCCAGTTGCTACATGCATTTTACGCACGGAAACAATTGGATGGTGAAGATTTCCGTGATTACTCGCACGCCCTGTCCTTGCTGCTCAATGCTGCACTCCAGCAGTCACCCCATATTGTTCCGGACACGCAACTGGCATTGAGAGATCAGTTTATAGAGGGGGTGAGGGATTCAATTCTCCGTAGGGAACTACGTAAGGTGGTTCGAGAGCGACCTCACGCTACATTATTCGAAGTCCGTGAGGAGGCCCTTATGTGGTGTCTGGAAGAGAGACCCCGTACAGCTAATCTAGCTAGAAACCGAAATCTAGTGGGTGTGGGGGAAAATGTAGAGCATGCGAGAATGTCCGCCACCGTACCAAGTGACTTGACTGTAGCCCTGCAGGAGGTAATTAAGGTAATTACACAACAAGGGAAAGCAATCGGGGAACTTACCAATGCTGTCCGCGACCTCACAATCCAGAAGTCTGACCCAAGGGGTGAGAAACCTAGTAAGGCCAGGTTTCAGCCAAAATATACCCATGATGGCCAACCCATTTGTTTGAGATGCGAGGGCATTGGACACATAGCCCGGCAATGCACTGTGTCACGCTTCCATGAAAACCCTGTGCCAGCTGCGCCAGAGCCTCAGAGTCTTCAGGGAAACTGTGTGCCTCCATTGCGAAGAGCCGAGCAATGAGAGGTGGCACTGATGGCTCAAACAGTGGCACCCTGACCAAAGAGCGATTCCTGGAGCGTGCAGTGGGCAAGTGCCCAGAAGTCAAAATTCACATTGGGGGGGTAGCTGTCAGGTGCCTATTGGACACTGGCAGCAATGTGAGTACTTTGACAGAGAGGTTCTTCAAAGAGCATCTTCATGGAGAAGATAAAGACATGCATTGTACGACCAAGTGGTTGAAGATAACCGCTGCCAATAGGTTGCCGCTTCCCTACCTTGGGTATGTCGAACTTGATATCCAGGTAATGGGTCTGACTATACCTGGGTGTGGATTCCTGGTGATTCGTGACCAAGAGGGAGGGGTGACCGACTCAGTGCCCCCGGGCATACTTGGCATGAACATAGCGCAGCGCTGTAAACAGTTGATTCTGGCCGAGTTTGACAATGCTTTGGAAGGGACGTTGGATGCTGACTGGAGAGCCGTTTTCAACAGGGTGCAAGAGGCTATCCCTGTGGAGGCAACCTCTATAGTTCGGACGGTGGGCACACATAAGTTGTATGTCCCTGCAGGCTCAGTTGCTACCATTCAGGCTAAAACACACAAGGAAGTGATTGGAGACAGTGGCTTAGGATTGTTTGAACCAGGCAATACGCCGTTGCCAGGAGGCCTGGTCCTGGTTCCTACCTTGGTGTCACCTGGTAGGCGAGTGTTCCCAGTGCAGGTAGTAAACTTGTCACCAGAGGATGTGTGGTTGCCGCCTAAGGTGAAACTCGGTATACTTACCCAGGGTCGTCGCTTTGAGGGTAGCTCCTGTGAGGTTACATTCCATCGTGTCTCCGCAGATCATGAAGAAGTAACTGTCAACCAGAGATCAATGATAGGGGTTGGGAGTGACCTACAGTGTCCATTGGAGAAGGTGCGGATAGGTGGTTCCCCTACACAACAGGCAGAGCTGAAGGCACTTCTGATGAAATACTTGGATGTGTTCGCCATCTGTGACGAAGACCTTGGTTATGCTGACCTGGTAAAACATGAGATCCCCCTGAAAGATGACCTCCCTGTCTCACAGCCATACCGACGAATACCCCCAAACCAATTTGAGGAGGTAAAGGACCATATCTCCGGACTACTCAAGAAGGGTGTCATCCGAGAAAGCTCCAGTTCGTACGCTTCTCCGGTGGTGTTAGTTCGTAAGGCTGATGGGAGTCTCCGGCTATGCGTGGACTACAGGAAGCTGAATTCTAAAACTAGACGTGATGCATTCCCATTGCCACGAATTGACGAGAGTCTGGATGCTTTGAGCAAGGCCAAGGTGTTCTCTTCTATTGATCTTGCAAGTGGCTATCATCAGGTGGCAGTTCATGAGAAGGACCGGAACAAAACAGCCTTTATTACACCATTTGGGCTGTATGAATATGAGCGGATGCCGTTTGGACTCTGTAATGCGCCTGCAACATTCCAGCGCCTCATGCAAGGCATAATGAGTGATCTGGTCTTTCAAATGGTACTTGTATATTTGGATGATTTGCTTATCTATTCAAGTACATTCGAGGGACACTTAGTGAGGCTTGAGACTGTGCTAAAAAGGTTGAGGGAGGCTGGATTAAAGGTTAAGGTGGAAAAGTGCCATTTTCTGCAGTCTGAAGTAAAGTTCCTGGGGCATGTTGTATCAGCTCAGGGGGTGTCTACAGACCCAGACAAAGTGAGTGCAGTAAAGCAGTGGCCGATCCCTAACACTCTGAAGGAGCTGCGATCCTTTCTAGGGTTCTGCAGTTACTATCGAAGATTCATGGAGGGTTTCTCTAGAGTGGCAGGTCCGCTCCATGATGTGGTCAACACTTGTGTTCGCCAGGGGAGCGTTGTTCAGGCCAATAAGTTGTTCAAGGACTCCTGGACGACAGAATGCCAGCAGGCTTTTGAGCATCTCAAGGAGAAGCTTACATGTGCTCCAACGCTGGGGTATGCAGATTTCACCCTACCTTTTGTGCTAGAGACCGATGCAAGTAACCTGGGATTGGGCGCTGTGCTATACCAGCAGCAAGGGGGGAGGAAAACTGTGATAGCATATGCAAGTCGTAGGTTGAGGGGTGCAGAGCGAAATGACAGGAACTACAGCAGTATGAAGCTGGAGCTCCTGGCACTCAAGTGGGCAGTGGGGGAAAAGTTCAGGAGTTACCTGTTGGGGTCGAAGTTTACTATCTTAACAGATAATAACCCTCTGTGCCATCTCAACACGGCAAAGCTGGGCGCAATTGAACAGAGGTGGGTTGCACAGCTTGCAGTATTTGATTTTGACGTGCAGTACCGTCCTGGTCGGTGTAACACTGCAGCCGATGCTCTCTCTAGAAGACCAGGGCTAGAGGGAATGGAGGTGGTAACTGAAGATTCGGAGTACGACGGCTGTGTGGCTATTTGCAGCGGGCTCCGCACCGGGACTGCAGTGGAGGCTGATCTGTCAGGGCTAATGGAAGGGCCTAGAAATGGAGGGACAATACATCTACAATCAGCCATGGTTGAACAAGGGAATGAAGAGGGACAACTCCTGGAGAATACCCCAACATTACCTGGATACACAAAAGATGAGCTTCGTCAGTTCCAAGAGGAAGATCCGACCATCAGCACACTTAAGTGTTTCTGGGACAAGAAAAGGAAACCCACAAATCAAGAGAGAAAAGGCTTGTCTCGATCGGTGCTCTTGTTGCTTAAGCAGTGGGATAGAATCCAAGAGAGAGAGGGGCTGTTGTTCAGAGTCATCGACGATGTGTTCAATGGGGAATGCCGACAGTTACTGCTCCCTGCATGTCTGGTCAAGCTGGTGTTGCAAAGTGTCCATGACCAGATGGGGCATCAGGGCATTGAGAGGACACTGGGCCTGCTCAAGCAGCGTTGTTATTGGGTTGGGATGAGTGATGCTGTGGATAAGTGGGTGAAGGAGTGCCAGCGATGCGTGTTAGCTAAAATGCCGCAGCCGAAGATACAAGCACCTTGGGCCCCGTTCTTGGCGTCACATCCATTAGAGGTGGTTGCGATGGATTTCACCACACTAGAGCCTGCATCAGATGGGAGGGAGAATGTCTTAGTTGTAACCGATGTGTTTACTAAGTTCAGCCAGGCGTTCCCCACCCGTAATCAGAAGGCGGACACTACCGCTAAGGTCCTTCTGAAGGAATGGTTCCTTAAGTATGGTGTGCCACAGCGTCTCCACTCAGACCAAGGGAGGAACTTCGAGAGTGCAGTTATTGCAGAGCTCTGTAAGCTGTACGGGGTAAGGAAATCCCGCACTACGCCACATCACCCCCAGGGAAATGCGCAGTGTGAGAGATTCAACCGCACTCTGCACGATCTCTTGCGTTCATTACCACCTGATAAGAAGCGGAGATGGCCAGAGTATTTACCTGAGCTGGTGTACGCCTACAATGTGACTCCCCATTCTTCCACTGGTTACTCTCCATACTACATGCTGTTTGGAATGCAGCCACACTTACCAGTAGATGCCTTGTTGGGTCAGGAGACAGGAGGGGAGATAGAGCCTACCTGGTTGTCTGTCCATAAGGAACGGCTTCAGGATGCACACTCCAGAGCACGAGAGTATGCTGAAAGAAAGGCAGCGGACCGTGTTGCCAAGCGTGAGAATGTGGTGTATTGTCCAGAGGTAGCAGTGGGTCAGCAGGTGTATTTAAGATATCGTCCCCCAGGCAGGAACAAGATCCAGGATGCCTGGGCCCCCACGGTGTATACGGTGGTTGAGGTGCATGGAACAACATACACCGTGGAACCGGTTGGAGGCGGTCCAGCAAAAAGAGTGCATAGGTCAGGCATCAGGCCCTGTCCGAGACCAGTCCCTGTGCCAATGCCTAGGAAAAGAGTGACACCTGTAAAAGTTCCTACCACGGAGTTGGTAGAAGGGATGCCTGCACTGGATGCAGAATGTGTGCTTGTGGAGGAAACCAGATGGACTAAGGAGGATCCAGTGGACGAGGTGCTCGGGAGGTTGCAGCAGCCAGGGGATGATGCTGAAATAAGAGAGGCAGAGAGCAATGATGAAATGCAAGTAGATGATGAGGCGAGTATAGTCAGACAGCTCCCTCAGCCCAAAACAGAAAGAAAGGATTCAGCATTGGATGTGGTGGTGACTAGGCCAGTTCCTGTTCCCCGGAAGCCCAGGGCAGAGAGTACCCAGGTGGATGTACCCTGTCCTTCACCACGCAGGACCCAGCGCTCTACTGCTGGGGTTCATAGCAATCCAAACAGGCTGCCTAAATCAGCTTGCAATTCTGTGTCTTTCAGTCCCGATGTTCTTTCCCAAGTGTTAGCTGGAATAGTTTTGTACACATCTGGAAAACTACAAGGAGTAGTGGATGATTAAAGCATATTTGTAGTCATCGAGGACGTTGACTGTAGGCAGGGGAGAGTGTAACCAGGGCAGGAATAGCCTGGAATTTGATTAATTTCCCTGGTGATTTGCCCTTATGTTTCCTTTCACTCAGCTTTGCGCGCTGTCCCCTTTAAGAGTGTGTGCATGCGCAGGTGAGAGAGAGCGCGTCAGACTGAAAGAGAGCGCAGTTTGAGACGGAGTCACACAGAGGGAGAAATAGTCGATTAAACTGTTAAAGGAAGAACATTTCCAGTTTAATATTGACTTGTGAATCTGTGGCGATAACAGTCGTGTGGTAGTGTCGAGTGTATGGTTGATTTAGTTGCTTATACGAGTGTGGTGTTCCTGCACGTGAGTGATTTTCCGTGGGGGAAGGGAATTCAGAGACGTAGAGGAAGATTGAGCGTGAGTTAATCTGTAATATGTTATAAAAAATTGTTGAAATGTTAAATAACACTGTTTATTTCATATATTAATGGAACATTGAGTAATTATTGTTCTTTATGCTGTGTTAGAGGGGAGAACAGCCACACGTGATATTGCACGTGCTCCAGCTACTACATGAGCTTTTTCTGTGTGCTTCAAAGTCTCAATAAGAGTGAGTTTTGATCATTTTCTTCTCCTAAAGTGTTCATGTATAAGTAATGAAGAATATTTGTACCTTTGTTCAAATGTATACTATTTTCTTGAGTGTATTTACTGTTTGATTTGAACAGAAGGGTTCAAACTGTGGATTGTAATGTATTCATGTGGTGAAATGTGCAGATTTCTCATTTATGCTGTTTTATTTCTTTCATTAGGCACATACAGGCCACTACCGTTGTTTTCGGCACCCATTTTATTTGTTTTTGAGATTATCAATGTGAAAACCCACCTTTTCTAGCCATTTTGTTTTGTAAGACTTTGTTTTCTGCACTCATTAGAGTCAGTTTGACAGTTAATTTTGTTTTGCCAATTCCACTTATTGGAAAGTTTTTTATAAAACTGCTTTTCGCCTGAACAAAAAATCTGCATTAACGCTGTGTCTCTTTCGAGTCTCAGTCAGGAATTAAAGAACCCTTTCCTTTAGATGTTATGGCTGTGTCTTATTCCCTGACATTACGTTTGAACGGCTACACTTATTATAACCACAAGAGACTTGAGACTTGACTTGGACTCTAGTTCAGAGACTTGAGACTTGACTTGGACTCTAGCTCAAAGACTTGAGACTTGACTTGGACTCTAGTTCAGAGACTCGTGAGCATCTCTGTCAAAACTAGAACAGTGACCTTCTCCCGAACAGCCCCCTGGTACACCAGTGAGCTACGGAAAATGAAGGCATCTGGGCGGGCCATCGAGCGGAGATACAAAGCCACTGGTCTCACCGTCCACCAACAAGCTTTCCGGAAACACCAAAAGAAATACTCAAAGTCGCTAAGAAAGGCACGGTCGTCATTTTACTCTAATATCATCAAACACAGTCCCGGAAACTCCAAGCAGCTGTTCTCCACCATTAATCATCTTCTAAAACCACAGACCCACTCATTCACGGAAAACACAGAAGAGCACTGCAATAATTTACTGGACTTTTTCAAAACTAAAATAGACTCAATCCGCTCTTCCATCCATGGATCCTCAATCCAATCGGCCCCATCTGTACACTCACAGCTTGCAATCGCTCAGCCCCTGAAATGCTTTCCAGAAATCTCGAATCAGGAGGTTGAGATCATCATCAAAAGGATGAAACCCACCACCTGTGCCCTCGACCCTTTTCCTACTGTTCTTGTCAAAGCAAACTCCGTTATCCTAAGCCCTCTAATTACCACTGTAATAAACCAGTCTATCCTATCCTACTCTTAAAACCGCCATAATCAGACCACTTCTGAAAAAACCCACTCTTGCTCCTGATATATTATCAAATTATAGGCCAATTTCAAATCTTCCGTTCATCTCAAAAGTCTTGGAAAAAGTTGTTGCCATTCATCTCCAGGACCACCTCAAAAACAACCACCTATTCGAAAAGTTCCAATCTGGTTTCCGCACAGCTCATAGCACAGAAACAGCGCTCGTCAGAGTCACAAATGACCTACGAATGGCAGCTGATACTGGCTCACCTTCCCTTCTCATACTGCTCGACCTGTCCTCTGCTTTTGACACTGTGGACCATGGCATTCTACTCGACCGGCTGCATCAAACCACCGGACTTACTGAAATAGCCCTGGACTGGTTCCATTCATATCTGACGGACAGAAAAGAGTACATTTCGCTTGGGAAATCAAGGTCCCGGGAACACACAGTTACCTGCGGAGTACCTCAGGGGTCGGTTCTTGGCCCCATTCTCTTTATCATTTATATCCTGCCACTCGGACATGTCATCAGCCGCCATGGGGTGTCTTTTCACTGCTACGCCGACGACACACAACTGTACATGAAATCCGATCCACAACCAACTGCAGCATCGCCAACATCAACTCCGTTTCCAACACTCACTGGCTGTCTCGAGGAGATAAAGGTGTGGATGAAACAGAATTTTCTCCAACTAAACAGTTCCAAAACTGAAGCAATTCTCATTGGCACCTCGCACCAAATTCAGTCATCCTCACTTTCTGGTATTCTGTCTCTGGCCAAGACATTCCCCTTTCCACAACAGTTACCAATCTCGGTGTGAGATTTGATCCACAACTCACCTTTGAAGCCCATATCAAAAATCTCTGTAAGATCTCCTTTCATCATCTCAGAAATAACGCAAAACTCCGTTCTACACTTACCTTAGCTGATGCTGAGAAACTGGTTCACGCCTTCGTCTCCTCTAAAGTGGACTATTGTAACGCTCTTCTCATCGGGATCCCCAACAAGAGTCTGCAAAAGCTACAGTACGTCCAGAACAGCGCTGCAAGGATCCTGATGAGAGTGCGAAAGTATGAACACATCACTCCCATCCTCCACACGCTTCACTGGCTTCCCGTTTCTGCTAGGATCGAATACAAGGTTTCACTTCTCACTCACCAATGCATCTATGGAAACGCACCCCCCTACCTGAAAGAGCTACTTACCCCTGTTTCTACAGCACGATCCCTCCGATCACAAAACTCAAACCGGCTCTTAATACCAAAAACTAAACTCTGCACAATGGGCGATCGCGCTTTTTGCTCTGCAGCTCCCCGGATTTGGAATGCCCTCCCGGACCATCTGAGGTCACCACAGACCATCGAGACTTTTAAAAAAGGGATTAAAAACATTACTTTTTAGCAGATCTTATGGATTTTAGAATGTCTAGATATTGTTCTTAGGATCAGACCTGTAGCACTTTGAGGTTTTTTCTTAAAATGTAAAGCGCTTTTACAAATAAAATGTATTATTATTATTATTATTATTATTATTATGTTGCGTTGTAAATAAATCCAAACAATCTAAAAGCCATCCTTTTTTAAATCTCCTCATTCTTTGTGCAAGGCTCCTCATAATGATATGGCCTGACAGCACACCTAATAGGGCCATTATGGCAGAGTCTTTATCTTTCTCAGGTGTGAAATGCATACATATTAGTGAGAGATCATGCCCCTTCGCATAAAGCTTTCTGACACAAAACACGTCATTAAAAATGTTAAATACTTTATTGACTTATCTGAATGAGTAGTCAGGATGATTCTCACACAGTTTTGGAGCAAATATTCTAGGCTATGTGATACAATTTTCAAAAGTCTTGTGAAGAAATAATCAATATGTGTTTTGTGGCCTTATTTCAGAAACTTTCATTTTTTGTTTTTTTCAATAACCATGCATAAACAATATTCTCTCACAAATACAAATATGTACATACATGTTGCTCACATATGATGGTAGCCCTGTTTTTGCTAAATAGAGTGTAAGGACCCCAAAAACACCTTAGACCCCAGAGGGTTAAAGACATTGTAAACTCAATTGGAGTTAAACAACACGTGACAGGACCTACTCATTGTCGTAATCATACTCTAGATCTAATACTATCACATGGAATAGATGTTGATGCCGTTGAAATTCTGCACCAGAGCGATGACATCTCAGATCATTATCTAGTCTCATGTAAATTACATTTAGCCAAGGCTGCAAAGCCGACTCCGTGTTATAAATACGTTAGACCTATAACTTATTTATAAAGCCACTTAAGATTGCTTTATCAATAATCTTCCTAATCAGTTTCATCATCTCAGCATCCCAGATAGCTTAGAAGTACTTGATATTGCAACAGAAACTTTTAACTCTCTCTTTTCCAGCACTTTAGACGCAGTTGCTCCGTTGCGCTTAAAGAAGATTAAAGAAAATAGTCCAACACCGTGGTACAACGAGCACACTCAGGCCCTTAAGAGAGCAGCCAGAAAAATAGAGCGCAACTGGAAGAAAACTAAGCTAGAGGTATTTCGGATTTCATGGAAAGAGAGCTCGATTGCTTACAGAGAGGCCTTAAAAGCTACTAGATCTGCTTATTTTTCAACCCTATTAGAAGAAAATAAACATAATCCTAGGTATTTATTTGAAACAGTGGCTAAACTAACGAAAAAGAAAGTTTCAAGCCCAGAAGTGTCCAAGCTACACAGCAGTAATGACTTTATGAACTTCTTCACTTATAAGATCGATAATATCAGGGACAAAATTATAACTATGCAACCGTCTACCACAGTATCGCATCAGGCAGTGCATTGTAGTCTCCCTGAGGAAAAATTTGATTCATTTGTTGCCATAGGAGAGGAAGAATTTTCTAAACTCGTTAATTCATCTAAATCGACAACTTGTATGTTAGACCCGATACCGACTAAGCTGCTTAGTCGAGATGCTTTAAAGAGATGCTTCCAGATGTCATAGATCCTCTTCTTACTATCATTAATTCGTCTATCTTTAGGATATGTACCAAAAACCTTTAAGCTGGCTATGATAAAACCACTTGTTAAAAAAAACGCAACTTGATCATACAAAATTAGTCAATTACAGGCCGATCTCGCATCTGCCTTTTCTATCAAAGATATTAGAAAAATCAGTATCCTCACAACTGTGTTCCTTTCTTGAAAGAAATGATATCTGCGAGGATTTTCATTCAGGATTCAGACCGTACCATAGTACCGAGACAGCTCTCATCAGAGTCACAAATGATTTGCTCTTATCATCCGATCGCTTGTAGAGGTTGTATCTCTCTATTAGTGTTACTTGATCTTAGTGCTGCATTTGATACTATTGACCACAACATTCTTTTAAATAGACTCGAAAATTATGTTGGCATTAGTGGAATTGCATTAGCATGGTTTAAATCATACTTATCTGACCATTATCAGTTTGTAGCAATAAATGAAGATATGTCTTATCGATCACAAGTTCAGTATGGCGTACCACAAGGCTCAGTACTAGGACCGTTGCTGTTCACTCTGTACATGCTACCATTAGGAGATATCATTAGGGAACATGGAATTCGTTTTCACTATTATGCCGATGATACTCAGCTGTATATTTCTTCAAAACCTAACGAAACTTACCAATTCACAAAATTAACGGAATGCATAGCTGACATAAAAAATTGGATGACTAGTAATTTCCTACTACTAAATTCTGAAAAAACAGAGATTCTAATTATTGGACAAAAAACTTCCACACGTAATAACCTAAAATACTGTCTAACACTTGATGGCTGCTCTGTTAAGTCTTCGTCGTCGGTTAGGAACCTGGGTGTGCTCTTTGATACCAATCTTTCATTTGAAAGTCACGTGTCTAGTATCTGTAAAACTGCATTTTTCCATCTTAAAAACATATCTAAATTACGCCATATGCTCTCATTAACAAATGCAGAACAATTAGTTCATGCGTTCATGACATCAAGACTAGATTATTGTAATGCTCTACTGGGTGGTTGCCCTGCACGCTTAATAAACAAACTACAGCTAGTTCAAAACGCAGCAGCTCAAGTTCTTACCAGAACCAGGAAATATGACCATATTAGCCCGGTTCTGTCAACACTGCATTGGCTCCCTATTAAACATCGTATAAATTTTAAAATATTGTTGATTACTTACAAAGCACTAAATGGTTTAGCTCCGCAGTACTTGAGCGAGCTTTTAAAGCATTATAGTCCTTCATGTCTATTGCGATCTCAAAATTCCGGCCAGTTGATAATACTTAGAATATCAAAATCGACTGCAGGCGGTAGATCCTTTTCCTATTTAGCACCAAAACTTTGGAACAGTCTTCCTACCATTGTCCGGGAAGCAGACACAATCTGTCAGTTCAAAGCTAGACTAAAAACATATCTCTTTGACCTAGCATACACATAATACATTATAGACTTCTATAAGTTAATGTTAGGCTGCATAGATTAGGTCAGCCGGAACTGGGAACACTTCCCTTAAATCCTGATGTACTCGTTACATCACAAGAAGAATGGCATCTACGCTAATTTTAGTGTCTTTGTTTATCCTGAGGTTTTCCCGCAGCCTGCCGGATCCAGGCCGTATCCAGATCTGACGAAGAAGCTTCGCCTGGACCCGATGACAATGCAGTGCTAAAGTGTCAACTACCCTCTCCCTATGGAGGATCCCTTTCCCACTCTACAGATAAAGCGTTGTTGAAAATCCGGCTCGCGTACCAAAGTAATAAAATAAAACAAAATTCTTTATTAAATGTATAGGCAAGACAAGTAGTTTGTTTAGGCATGGTTTGTAGGGAAATTACAAACCTGCGCACATATATTCAAACGAATATAACTATAGAATCAATTCTTAATGCGCATGTGAACGCCATCAGGTCACAGGTTCGCGTTTAAAGTCTGTTTAGAGAGAACGCCGTCGTCTTAGTGGCCCCTAATGTAATAACAAATGATCATTTTGCTGGAAGTGAATCAATCAAAACTAACTTTAGATGGAAATAACATTATTAAAAAATAGCTATAATGCCAAAACAATCTCTGTTACCGTAAATTGCATGTTTATCTCTATAAAGCTGCTTTGAAACAATCTCCATTGTTAAAAGCGCTATATAAATGAAGATGACTTGACTTGACTAAAAAGAGTGATGGAATGCCAATTCAACATGGAGACCAAATTACTAAATTGATTACAGCTATGATGTTTCCTACAAAATTGGCCATAATTAAATGCCAGCCCCATAAGAAAGGAAATGACTTTATCATCAAAGGCAACAATGCGGCTGATATGCATGCAAAACAAGCCTCTGGATGCCAATTAGCTGTAATGGCACCCTCAGACCGGATTCAGCCTCTCCCCACTGTAGAAAGTATTGCCCAAATGCAGTCCAGAGCAACACTACCTGAAATATACCTGTGGCAGCAAAGCGGAGCGACAAGAGATGCAAACAATATGAAGATCACATGAAGGTCATATGATAGCCCCTACCCCATTACTTAACATTCTAATTCCAGAGGGGGAGATTCTAATGAAGATAAAAAGGTCCCCATACTTACAAACAAGGGTAGATGAATTTTTAAATGAATGTGAAATTTGTGCAAAAAATAATGTCAGAAAAGGAACAACAAGCCCAATAGGCTCTATTCCAGTTCTAGAAGGACCTTTTAAGCATCTAGTGATGGATTATGTAGACATGACCAAATTAGTAAGAGGAAAAGATACATGTTGGTTATTTTAGACAGGTTACAGCCAAGAGGGATACCACATGAGTTTAAAGCTAGAGACGAGGTAGCAGCAGGACTTGAATCAATATTTGTATGGATAACGCCAAATAAGAATATGGAATGGATTAATTACATATATTACAATCAGCAGAGATTCGTCAACTACACAGATCACACTTAGGTCACCAACTAAAATACACTAGCAAAATGACATGGCAAAAAAAACCAAGCCCTGAATTGGTTATTGGCAGAAAAAGGAGGAGTATGTGTCCCAAATAACACAGCCCCAGATGGATCATTTACTAAGGCCATGAAAAAGCTGAAGGCCCTAAGACAAGAGGTTTCTGAGAATGCGGGGAGAGACAAAGATTTGGGAAACTGGTTTGATTCTGTGTTTGGATCTTGGAAAGAATGGTTCATTCAGGTGGGAATAATAATAGCCGTGGTTGTTGTCATTTTTCTTGTGTTGTTCTGCTGTGTTTTACCTTTTCTCAGATCCATGCTAGCCAGTGTAGCGGCCAAACAGATGATCAGTGTGTCGGTAAAACGATCAGGAATCGATGTTGGATGCACCAACTCAGGAGTGTATCCAATTGGCCCAGGCTTGGACGAGCTGGATGACTTTCTGTAAGGGGTTTGGATCGAGAAGTAAGGAATAAGGGTACCTTATTACTTTTGATTTTAATAATCTTTTGACTCTGTTTTTGATAAGAGAGGGAGATAGCCCCACTGTGTATTTTAATTTGGGGATTAAATTAGTTAGAATAATTAGAACATGGGTAGAGTAGGTGTTACGGCGTCAAGCCCTGGTGATTCCCTGCACTCTCAGTCCCGTGCTCTCTCTCCTGAATACTAAGGGTCTCATACTTCAGCTTAGTAGGGATCGTTACGCTCTGATTGCATTACACCTGTTCTGTATCTACTCTGGTCCCTAAGCTATATCTGCCTCGTTAACTCGGCACCCTGTGCGAAGTATTGTTTCACCCCGTGTTTCATGTCCGAGCGCTCTCCAGTTTCCTTGACTATCTGTGTGACTGAACCTAGCCTGTTACTAACCTCTCTGACTGTCTGCAGCCTGCCAAGTGACCGTTGCCTGTACCTGGATTCTGATTCTCGCCGCCAGCCCTGAACCTTGCCCGTCTCCGGTTATCCTGTTGTCTGCTGCCCGCTCCGAACCAAGCCTGTTTCTGACCCTGAGTTTTGGCCACAGCCCCGGACTCCAGTCCGGTCCTTACGAGCATACCTGCCTTGTGTTATCCTTCTACTAAAAGCTTTATGTTTGTTTGAGACAGCTTATTAAATTGTTGCAAATGGATCTGCCTCACATGTCTGACTCGTCACAGTAGGGAGTTAGTTAGAGGGGTTTTCTATATTTCTTTGGTTTTATATAAGGGCCCTTTTCCTGAATATATTTACTTATATAACCTTTTTGAATATAGTTCAGTTCAGTTCAGTTTAATTTTATTTATATATAGCACATTTAAAAACAATCGTAATTGGCCAAAGTGCTTCACAAGATCCAACAAAGAAACAAAACAAATTATTAAACAGACAATATCACACAAAGTACAAACAGAAATAATCCACAGGTCAAGATATCAGAGCTCAGCTAGAATTGAAAGCCAAAGCATAATAATGCGTCTTAAACAAGGACTTGTATATTTCAATAGTCTGCGCTTTTCTTACATAAATTGGCAGACTATTCCAAATATTAGAAGCAGCCACTGCAAACGCTCTGTCACCTCTGTTTTTTTGCCTAGATCTGGGCACATCGAGAAGCATCTGGTCGGAAGATCTCAGTACTTTGACAGGTATGTAGACATGTAGAAGCTCCGTTAAATATGAAGGCGACAACCCACTTAAAATTTAAAAACAATTAATGCAATTTTAAATTTAATTCTAAAACAAACAGGAAGCCAATGTAATGAGGCCAATACGGGAGAAATATGTTCACGTTTTTTGGTCCCGGTTAAAAGTCGAGCTACTGCGTTCTGCACTAACTGTAGAATATAGTTTACTTATGTAATCCTACTGAAAATATTTTTACATATAATCACACTAATTGTCACTTTTATAATATGTGCATGAGAGGGGACGATAGAAGGTCTGAAGCAGGTCTTTGCCCGTGGTACGAGGTAATGCAACCAGAAATAAGGGGAAAGGAAAATAATGTTTTTATTACTACTAATCACTTTATTCACTTTTTAATGTTTTACTTTTTACATATTTTAGTATACTCTTGTAACAAGTTATAAGTTTAGAACTTACATGCATTGGACCATTGAAACATGTATATAGTTATAGTGCAAAAGAGGAATTATTTGCAAGCGCGGTAATTGTCTGTTGAAGAAACAAGAGCTGACTCAACTGGTGGTTTAAAAACCCGCTGTCTGCTCCAACACCAGATAGCGCCCTAGGCAAGACTGGGGCACCTCTGGCAACGATGGAGCAACCCAGATAGCACTCCAGGCCACCGGAAGCGCCTGCGCAGTTCCTCTGGCACCGTGGGACAGATACTAAAATTCAAGTACATACACTGAAATGTGTTGATTGTATTGAATGTTTGATGTTTGAAGTAACGCATCCCTTTAAAATGATGATCTGACAGGAAGGTGAGATCTTTTACTCCACTCTAGCCAAACGAGGGTGGAGATGTTTGGTCTCACTATTCCTCCAGAGTGTACCTTTGTGATGGAGGTCTATTGATAGAGATGCATGGTCTATATTGACCATATTTGATAGATCATGGAGAAAGAGAGACCTACTCATGAAGATACATTCTGGGTAGAAATATTTGAAGGTGGGACTAGGATTAGTCCCAAAGGGGGGATGTGTTGGAGAATTTGGTCTCATACATGAGTCCGAATGCTGTAATGCCAAGGTCAGAAGGATAAGAGAAATGGAAAAATACCCGGAATGTAGAAGAAATGCAGGTGTCAGAATACTGTGGGAGAAAAACACCGTTATATAAGATTTTGATATGTTCCACCAATAGAATAAGGCCCAAGGGGAGATGTTTTTAATGGGAGCAAGGCCACAAGGAGTGACAGAGAAGAAGAGATAGATATGAGGGTGTTCATTGGGGACCAAGTGATAAGTGAAAGGTATAAAACATGAACACTGGTCATTGTAAGTCAGATGAATAGCTGAACTGAACTGCTCAATAAAGTTACTCTTCTGAGACCTGAAACTTCGACTCTGAAAGATTTCTTCTGAGACCAGAACCAAAGATCGAGAATTTGCCACCACACATGTAGCCTATATTCAGTTGGAAATAAAAAAAAAAATTAAATTCAATGGTTCACCACTGGGGGGCGATCCATGTGTGAACCCATGAATCATGCCAGCTGTGTCCCGAGCTGTGTGGGGGGGTGTGGGGGTGTGGGGGGGTGGGGGGGTGGGGGGGGGGGGGGGGGTCTTCTGCTGTTGTAGCCCATCCGCCTCAAGGTTGTGCGTGTTGTGGCTTTGCTGCATACCTCGGTTGTAACGAGTGGTTATTTCAGTCAAAGTTGCTTTTCTATCAGCTTGAACCCAGCCAACATGTATATGTGGGCCCCACATGGTTTATGCTTGGGCTACGTGGGTACCAAGTGGGTATGGTCCCAAAATGGGCATCTTATCTGGGGCCCACTTGGGTCAGCTACGTAGGTCCCACATGGGCAAAAACAGGTGGGCTCCCTATGTGGGTCCTAGTTGGGTCACTAATGGGAAATGAGTGCATGGGCTCAAAATGGGCAACACAAATGGGGCCCATTTGGGTTTATCAAATGGGTTAGACATTGGCAAACACAACCAGTCCCATATAGGCTGCCTACGTGGGCCCAATGTAGTACCCACGTAGGTAATCTCTATATGGGTTTTGAATGGGGCAATACATATGGGACCCGGTTGGCCAAACAATATGGGTCAGACATGGGCAAACACAATCAATCCCATATAGGCTACCTACATAGGCCCAAGGTAGTGCCCACATAGGTAATCTCTATATGGGTTCTGAATTGGAAAATACATATGTGGCCCGCTTGGCCAAAACATATGGGTAATACATGGGCAAACACAATCAGTTCCATATAGGCTGTCTAGATGGGCCCATGTTAGTTCCCACATATGTAATCTCTATATGGGTTATGAATGGGAAAAACATATGGGGCCCACTTTGATAAACCGTATGGGTCAGACATGGGCAAACACAATCAGTCCCATATAGGCTGCCTACATGGGCCTAATGTAGTTCCCACATAGGTAATCTCTATATGGGTTATGAATGGGAAAAACATATGGGGCCCACTTTGATAAACCGTATGGGTCAGACATGGGCAAACACAATCAGTCCCATATAGGCTGCCTACATGGGCCTAATGTAGTTCCCACATAGGTAATCTCTATATGGGTTATCAATGGGAAAAACATATGGGGCCACTTTGATAAACCGTATGGGTCAGACATGGACCAACACAATCAGTCCCATATAGGCTGCCTACATGGGCCTAAAGTAGTTCCCACATAGGTCATCTCTATATGGGTTATGAATGGGAAAAACATATGGGGCCCGCTTTGATAAACCGTATGGGTCAGACATGGGCCAACACAATTAGTCCCATATAGGCTGCCTACATGGGCCCAAGGTAGTTCCCACATAAGTAATCTCTATATGGGTTATGAATGGGAAAAACATATGGGGCCCACTTTAATAAACCAAATGGGTCAGACATTGGCAAACACAATCAGTCCCATATACGTAGGCTGCCTACATGAGCAAAATGTGGTACCCACATAGGTAATCTCTATATGGGTTCTGAATGGGTAAATATATATGGGGCCCGCTTGGCCAAACCATATGGGTCAGACATTGGCAAACACAATCAGCCCCATATAGGTTACCTACATGGGCCCACGTAGTTCCCATAAAGGTAATCTCTATATGGGATATGAATGGGAAAAAAACATATGGGGCCCACTTTGATAAAGCAAATGGGTCAGACATTGGCAAACACAATCAATCCCAGATAGGCTGCCTACATGGGCCCAAGGTAGTTCCCACATAGGTTATCTCTATAGTAGGATATAGTAAGTTAATGTTCAAGGCAACTTGACAGAAATAAGTTCAGTACGTCAAATATGGACTGCTGAATGGCTAATTTAACATCAGAAGGAGGCTATAAGTTTATGACAGCAAAAAGAGGGGTTTTTTTGGACTCTGGCCAAGGACTCTTTTTGAGGACTCTTTGGCCAAGGATTTGATTAATCGGTCTGCCTGATTTAACATTACGAGAAGTCAGTCTGTATGTATAGTGAGTTAATGTTCACAGACTCTGGCAAGAAATATGTTCAATAGGTCAAACATGGACATATCTATGGCTGATCTAACATCAGAAGGAGTCTATGAGAATGTATAGAAAGTTCAAGGTCGAGTACTCTAGGGCCAGAAATAAGTTGAGAAGGTCAAAAATGGACTACTGTCTGGCTAATTTAACATCACAACAAGACAATATGTATGTTTAGCAAGTTAATGTTGAAGAAATCTTTGGACAGAAATATGTTCAGTAGGTGATAAGGGACCCCTGTATGGCTGATTTATCATCAGGAGTCTATAACTTTATATAGTTTAAAAACTTTTGAGGACCCTTTGACCAGAAATAAGTTCAATAGGTCAGATATGGATATCTTATGAAGCATCAGGAGCCTATGAGTATGTAAAGAAAGTTCAAGATTCAGGACACTTTTATCAGTAAAATGTTCAGTAGATTAAATATGGCCAAAACTCCTTGGCCAAAAATTAGTTTGATCGGTCAAATATGGACTAGTGTCTGGATGATATAATTTCACGAGAAGTCTATATAGTGGAATTAGACTCTAGCCATAAATATGTTCTGATATAACATCAGAAGGAGTCTATGAGAATGTATAGAAAGTTCAAGGTCGAGTACTCTAGGGCCAGAAATAAGCTGAGAAGGTGGACTTTGGACTTTTGTACGGCTGCTGTAACATCAAAAGTAGTGTATGAGAAGGTCTATTGTAATTGCATTGCACACACGATCTAACGATGTTCATTGAACAATAACATTCAAGCTAAGCGCTTTATTATTTCAATGCTTAACAGAACTGACTCATTCCGTTGGGCAACAAAGAGATAACATAAGTTCTGTAGCACTGCATTGCACACACGATCTAACGATGTTTATTGAAGAATATCATATAAGCTATGCGCATTGCAATGCATTGCAATGCATACAAAATAACTAACTCATTCCCATATGCCGATGCACATTGCTGTCATCTCTTCGTTGCACAACGGAATTAGTTATTTACGGTTAGTTATTGTTAATCCATGGTGATACATTCTTCATTGCAAACATTTTCTTCAATACACAAATAAATAGTTTAGTTGTAGTATGCAATACGATGCGAATGCAAATATGTTGTTTGTTTATTTTTCATTGCACCTGTGCTATGTTAGATCTTTTATGCAATGGAATGCAACGAGCTTACATGCTATTCTTTAAAGCGTTGCAACGTTAGATCACATTGTAATGGAATAGCTATTGATTTCCATTCAATACACAAATGTTAGTTGTGTAAATGCGAAAAGCATGTTGTGTATTTTCATTGCCGAGAAGAATAAGTTAGATATTTTATGCAATGTAATGTAACACAAGTTATCAGTATATTCCATACATACTAACTCATTCCATTATGCATTGCAAAAATGAACTAACTTAGTCCTCTGTGAAATAAAAACACATAACATCTCTTTCGCATTGCATTGCATACTACGTCTGAACTATTCATTGTGTAAAGGAATAGCTATTGCAATAATTTCTCTTCATGCAATGTAATGCAAAAGCACAGAGGAATAAAGATTGATCTTCTTTGCAATGCAATGCAACAGTAAAAATCCTATCTCTTCATTTCAGATCGGAATGAGCTAGTTATTGTATGTATGTTTGCAATGCACTCATAGCTTATATGTAATTTCTCAATGCAAACGTTAGATCATTTGTGCAATGCAACAACACATATGTTATCTCTTTAATGCACATTGGAATGAGTTATTTCTGCTATGCAATGCAATGCAACAAGTGCATGGCTTATATGTTATTTTTCAATGCACAACCGTAGATCGTTTGTGCAATGAAGTGCAAAAGAATCTATGTTATCTCTTTGCACAACGGAATGAGTCAGTTCTTGTATGCATTGTAATGCAATTAGGCGCTTAGCTTGTTATATGAACATCGTTAGATCCTCTGTGCAATGCAATAACAATAGCACTCATGTTTTCTCTTTAATGCACAAAGGAATTAGTTAGTTCGGGCATGCATTGAAATGCAACATGTACTTGGCTTATATGTCATTTTTAAATTCACAATGTTAGATCGTTTGTGCACTGCAATGCAACAACACATGCTATCTCTTTAATGCACACGAGAATGAGTTAGTTCTGTTATGCAATGCAACAAGTGAATAGCTTATATGTTATTTTTCAATGCACAACATTAGATCGTTTGTGCAATGTAGTGCAACAGAATTTATGTTATCTCTTCTTTGCACAACGGAATGAGTCAGTTCTGGTATGCAATGAAATGGAATTAAGTGTTTAGCTTGTATGTTATATGAACATCGTTAGATCCTCTGTGCAATGCAATAAAACAGCACTCATGTTTTCTCTTTAATGCACAAAGGAATTAGTTAGTTCGGGCATGCATTGAAGTGCAACATGTACTTGGCTTATATGTAATTTTTAAATTCACAACGGTACATCGTTTGTGCATTTTAATGTAAATGTAATTAAGCGCTTAGCTTGTATTTTATTGTTATATGAACTTCATTAGATCCTCTGTGCAATGCAATACAACAGCACTCATGTTTCTCTTTAATGCACATTGGATGGAGTTAGTTCGGGCATGCATTGAAATGCAAAATGTGCTTTGCTTAAACATTATTTTTAAATTCACAACGTTAGATCGATAGTGCAATGCAATGCAACAACATATGTTATCTCTTTAATGCTCACGAGAATGTGTTAGTTCTGGTGCAATGCAACCAGTGGTTATTTTTCAATGCACAACATTAGATCGTTTGTGCAATGCAGTGCAACAGAATTTATGTTATCTCTTTGCACAACGGAATGAGTCAGTTCTGGTATGTACTGTAATATATTATACATTATTCTTCAATGAACACTGTTTGATCGTGTTTGCAACCGCATATAGGATATCTCTTCATTGCAAATGGAATTAGTTAGTTATTGTTTGCATTATGACAATGCTCATATGTTCTTATCTCTTCAATACACAATAAAATCAATTAGTTGTTGTATGCAATGCAATGCAATTAAAGTCCTCAATCATGTACTTTATAAAATATTTCTGGCCAAAAAATACTCGAAACTTGAACTTTCTTGTTGACACCTTTAGAATTTACATTAGCCCTACAGCCATATTTGACCCTCTGAAAATATTACTGGAAAAAGTGTCCTTGATCTTGAAAAATCCGCGAACAATAACTCACAGATACAGATAACTCACAGATAACTCACTCATACAGACAGACTTCTCGTAATGTTTTATCAGGTAGACAGTAGTCCAAATCTGACCTTTTGAACTTTAAGTTCAAAGGGTCTCAAAAGGTTTTAAACTATATAATTATAGACTCCTTCTGATGTTAAATCAGAAACACAGAGGTTCATATCAGGCAAACACTAGTCCAAATTTGACAGATTGAACATATTTTTGGCCAAAGAATCCTCAAAATGTTTTTTACTATTGTGAACTTATAGACTCTTTTTAATGTTAAATCAGCCATACAAAAGTCCATATTTGAACTACTGAACATGTTTTTCGCCAAAGATTCCTTAAAGATTCATTTACATTCAGATTGATTTCTTCTGATGTTATATCAGCAAGATGCCAGTCAATTTTAACTACTAAACATATATCTTTTCAGTAGGTTAGATGTCCATATCTAACCTATTGAACTTAGTTCTGGTCAAAGGGATTATAAACTGTATAAAGTTACAGACTCCATCTGCTTATAAATCAGCCATACTTAGGTCCCTTTTGACCTACAAACATATTTCTGGACAAAGAGTTCTTGAACATTTACTTAATATGAATTCAAATTGACCTTGTAATGTTGTGTGAGACAGACAGTAGTAAATTTTTGACCTACTCAACATAGTTCTGCCCTTAGAGTACTTGATCTTGAACTTTCTATACATACTCATAGAGTCCTTCTAATGCTTCATAAGCCATTTAGAAGTCAATATCTGACCTATTGAACTTATTTCTGGTCATAGGGTCCTGATGAGGTTTTAAAATATATAAACTTATAGTCCTCCTGATCAGCCATAAAGCAGCCATTTTTAGACTTTTTCCAGTAATATGTTCAGTTGGTCAAATATGGACTTTTAAACTACTGAAAATATTACTGGCCAAAAAGTCCTCAAAAGGTTTTAAACTATATAAGTTTATCGACTCCTTCTGATGTTACATCAGAAATACAAAAGTAACATTTTGACCTACTGAACATATTTCTGGCGAGTCCATGAACATGAACTCACTATACATACAGACTGACTTCTCTTAATGTTATATCAGGCAAACACTAGTCCAAATTTGACAGATTGAACATATTTTTGGCCAAGGAATCCTCAAAATGTTTTTTACTATTGTGAACTTATAGACTCTTTTTAATGTTAAATCAGCCATACAAAAGCCCATATTTGATCTACTGAAAATATTCCTGAAAAAAAGAGTCCTCGATCTCTTTGGCCCGCATATTGTTCAGTAGGTCAAAAAGGGTCCTTATGTAACATCAGAAGGAGTCTTTAAGTTTATATATTCTAAAACCATTAAGGACCCTTTGACCAGAAATTAGTTCAATCGATCAAGATATGGACTTCTAAATGGACTTCACTTTTAGTAGGTCAAATATGGACTGCTGAATGGCTAATTTAACATCAGAAGGAGTCTATAAGTTTATGACAGCAAAAAGAGTTTTTTTTTTGGACTCTGGCCAAGGACTCTTTTTGAGGACTCTTTGGCCAAGGATTTGATCAATCGGTCAAAGATGGACTACTGTCTGTCTGATTTAACATTACGAGAAGTCAGTCTGTATGTATAGTGAGTTAATGTTCACAGACTCTGGCCAGAAATATGTTCAATAGGTCAAAAATGGACATATGTATGGCTGTTCTAACATCAGAAGGAGTCTATGAGAATGTATAGAAAGTTCAAGGTCGAATACTCTCTAGGGCCAGAAATAAGCTGAGAAGGTCAAAAATATGTTGAATAGGTCAAAATGGCTCATATACAAGAAGTCAATCTGAATGTATATTAAGTTAATGTTCAAGATCTCTTTGGCCAGCATATTGTTCAGTAGGTCAAAAAGGGTCCTTATGTAACATCAGAAGGAGTCTTTAAGTTTATATATTCTAAAACCATTAAGGACCCTTTGACCAGAAATTAGTTCAATCGATCAAGATATGGACTTCTAAATGGACTTCACTTTTAGTAGGTCAAATATGGACTGCTGAATGGCTAATTTAACATCAGAAGGAGTCTATAAGTTTATGACAGCAAAAAGAGTTTTTTTTTTGGACTCTGGCCAAGGACTCTTTTTGAGGACTCTTTGGCCAAGGATTTGATCAATCGGTCTGCCTGATTTAACATTACGAGAAGTCAGTCTGTATGTATAGTGAGTTAATGTTCACAGACTCTGGCCAGAAATATGTTCAATAGGTCAAAAATGGACATATTTATGGATGATCTAACATCAGAAGGAGTCTATGAGAATGTATAGAAAGTTCAAGGTCGAGTACTCTAGGGCCAGAAATAAGTTGAGAAGGTCAAAAATGGACTACTGTCTGGCTAATTTAATATCACAACAAGACAATATGGATGTATAGCAAGTTAATGTTGAAGAAATCTTTGGACAGAAATATGTTCAGTAGGTGATAAAGGACCCCTGTATGGCTGATTTATCATCAGGAGTCTATAACTTTATATAGTTTAAAAACTTTTGAGGACCCTTTGACCAGAAATAAGTTCAATAGGTCAGATATGGATATCTTATGAAGCATCAGGAGCCTATGAGTATGTATAGAAAGTTCAAGATCGAGGATTCTTTGGCCAGAGATATGTTCCTTGGGTCAAATATGGACTTCTGTATTGCTGACGTAACATCAGTAGTCAAAAAGAATGAATAGAAAGTTCAAGTATCGAGTACTCCTTGGCCAGAAAAAATTTCAGTAGGTCAAATATTGATTTTTTTTAGGCTGACATAAAATTAGACGAAATCAATATGAATACGTAGTATTTATCCTAAAGGACTCTTTGGCCAGCAATATGTTCATTAGGTCAAATATGGAATTCTGTATGGCTGATTTAACATCAGAAGGAGTCTTTAAGTTTATATAGTTTAAAACCATTTAAGGGCACTTTAACCAGAAATTAGTTCAATCGGTAAAGATATGGACTTCTAAATGGATTTCTATATGGCTTACAAAGCATTAGAAGAAGTCTATGAGTACGAATAGAGGGTTCAAGATTCAGGACACTTTTATCAGTAAAATGTTCAGTAGATGAAATATCTACTGAAATATTGACTTCTGTATGGCAGATTTAAAAATCAACAGGAGTCCATAATTTTATAATAGTATAATAGTATAGTATAATATATAGTATATAATAGTATAATAGTATAATAGTAATTTTTTAACATTTTGAGGACTCCTTGGCCAAAAATTAGTTTGATCGGTCAAAAATGGACTAGTGTCTGGATGATATAATTTCACGAGAAGTCTGTATAATAGAAGTAGACTCTAGCCAGAAATATGTCCAATGGGTCAAAAATGGACATATGTAACATCAGAAGGAGTCTATGAGAATGTATAGAAAGTTCAAGGTCGAGTATTCTCTAGGGCCAGAAATAAGCTGAGAAGGTCAAAAATATGTTGAATAGGTCAAAATGGCTCATATACAAGAAGTCAATCTGAATGTATATTAAGTTAATGTTCAAGATCTCTTTGGCCAGCATATTGTTCAGTAGGTCAAAAAGGGTCCTTATCAGAAGGAGTCTTTAAGTTTATATATTCTAAAACCATTAAGGACCCTTTGACCAGAAATTAGTTAAATCGGTCAAGACATAGACTTCTAAATGGACCACTTTTATCAGTAATATTTCAGTGGGTGAAATAAGGACTTCTTTATGGCAAATTCAACATCAGGAGTCTATAAGTTTATAATAGTAAAAAAAAACATTTTGAGGACTCCTTGGCCAAAAATTAGTTCAATCGGTCAAATATGGACTAGTGTTTGGCTGATATAACATCACGAGAAGTCTGTATAGTAGGATAATTATGTATAGTAAGTTAATGTTCAAGGCAACTTGACATAAATAAGTTCAGTAGGTCAAATATGGACTGCTGAATGGCTAATTTAACATCAGAAGGAGGCTATAAGTTTATGACAGCAAAAAGAGTTTTTTTTTGGACTCTGGCCAAGGACTCTTTTTGAGGACTCTTTGGCCAAGGATTTGATCAATCGGTCAAATATGGACTACTGTCTGTCTGATTTAACATTACGAGAAGTCAGTCTGTATGTATAGTGAGTTAATGTTCACAGACTCTGGCCAGAAATATGTTCAATAGGTCAAAAATGGACATATGTATGGCTGATCTAACATCAGAAGGAGTCTATGAGAATGTATAGAAAGTTCAAGGTCGAGTACTCTCTAGGGCCAGAAATAAGCTGAGAAGGTCAAAAATATGTTGAATAGGTCAAAATGGCTCATATACAAGAAGTCAATCTGAATGTATATTAAGTTAATGTTCAAGATCTCTTTGGCCAGCATATTGTTCAATAGGTCAAAAGGGGTCCTTATGTAACATCAGAAGGAGTCTTTAAGTTTATATATTCTAAAACCATTAAGGACCCTTTGACCAGAAATTAGTTCAATCGGTCAAGATATGGACTTCTAAATGGACTTCACTTTTATCAGTAATATTTCAGTAGGTGAAATAAGGACTTCTTTATGGCAAATTCAACATCAGGAGTCTATAAGTTTATAATAGTAAAAAACATTTTGAGGACTCCTTGGCCAAAAATTAGTTCAATCGGTCAAATATGGACTAGTGTTTGGCTGATATAACATCACGAGAAGTATGTATAGTAGGATAATTATGTATAGTAAGTTAACGTTCAAGGCAACTTGACAGAAATAAGTTCAGTAGGTCAAATATGGACTGCTGAAGGGCTAATTTAACATCAGAAGGAGGCTATAAGTTTATGACAGCAAAAAGAGTTTTTTTTGGACTCTGGCCAAGGACTCTTTTTGAGGACTCTTTGGCCAAGGATTTGATCAATCGGTCAAATATGGACTACTGTCTGTCTGATTTAACATTACGAGAAGTCAGTCTGTATGTATAGTGAGTTAATGTTCACAGACTCTGGCCAGAAATATGTTCAATAGGTCAAAAATGGACATATGTATGGCTGATCTAACATCAGAAGGAGTCTATGAGAATGTATAGAAAGTTCAAGGTCGAGTACTCTCTAGGGCCAGAAATAAGCTGAGAAGGTCAAAAATATGTTGAATAGGTCAAAATGGCTCATATACAAGAAGTCAATCTGAATGTATATTAAGTTAATGTTCAAGATCTCTTTGGCCAGCATATTGTTCAATAGGTCAAAAGGGGTCCTTATGTAACATCAGAAGGAGTCTTTAAGTTTATATATTCTAAAACCATTAAGGACCCTTTGACCAGAAATTAGTTCAATCGGTCAAGATATGGACTTCTAAATGGACCACTTTTATCAGTAATATTTCAGTAGGTGAAATAAGGACTTCTTTATGGCAAATTCAACATCAGGAGTCTATAAGCTTATAATAGTAAAAAACATTTTGAGGACTCCTTGGCCAAAAATTAGTTCAATCGGTCAAATATGGACTAGTGTTTGGCTGATAACATCACGAGAAGTCTGAGTCTATAAGTTTATGACAGCAAAAAGAGGTTTTTTTTGGACTCTGGCCAAAGACTCTTTTTGAGGACTCTTTGGCCAAGGATTTGATCAATCGGTCTGCCTGATTTAACATTACGAG
Organism: Rhinichthys klamathensis goyatoka; assembly: GCF_029890125.1. Lineage (NCBI taxonomy): Eukaryota > Metazoa > Chordata > Actinopteri > Cypriniformes > Leuciscidae > Rhinichthys > Rhinichthys klamathensis. The sequence goes on from NW_026606621.1 coordinate 3,262,619, forward strand.
AAGTCAGTCTGTATGTATAGTGAGTTAACCCTTTATTGCATAGTGTTGCCATATGGCAACAATTACTTTATCTTAATTTTCTAAAAAGCTGTGATATAAAATCTATGTTTCTACAGTTAGTTGTGAAAAGGGGGTTTTTACTTTATAGGAAATACAATTTATGAGGTCACATGACCAGGATATCCTGTTTGCCATTGCTTTTTGCTCATGGACATTGACATGGAAACATCACTGTCTGGGGCTCCCCAAGATAGCCTTTTATTCCGAATTTGTAAAAGTTTTCATCAAATAAAAAATTGACATCACTATCTGGGGTAAGTAAACTTTAATTTTTTGACATTAAATTCAGTTTTGATTTTATAAATTTTTTGTAATATGCTAAAATACATTTGTTGCCATATGGCAACTACATGCAAATATGGAAACGTCCTGGTGCATTCAACCTAATGGAGTCCCATTGACTTACATGCAACTACTCTGAGACTATGTTTACAACTTTTGCTTATATTTTAAAGGTAAAACATTATAATGTTTTATATTTTGTGATTTAAGCTATTTTGTAGGTTATCTGTAACATATCATCCCATTTTCTCCATAAAAGATGCATCTAAGCTACTTCTATGGGAAGTAGAAGATGCCAGAGATTGCCCATCTCCCACTGTTTGGACTTCAAAATCCAAGTGGCCTCATGCTTGTGCATGGAGAGCAAGGTGAGAAACAAGAGGAAGAGGAGACCTTCACAAGCTGTTGTGGTGAGGAAAAATAAAAGAGGGCCCCAAAGCTTTGTCCCGCCAGATCCTGTCCGCAGAGACCGCACAGAACACTGGCCCTTGCATGCATCTGAGAAGGGCAGATGCAAAATGCCAGGATGCAAGGGCATTGTGAGAAGCAAGTGCTCCAAGTGTGCAGTTTGGAGCAGTGTTCCTCTGCTTCACTGTAGAGAGGAACTGCTTTGTTGACTTTCACAAGGCATGAAGAGAATGAAATTCAATAAAGCAAAAAATGACTGACTAAATGAAACGAATGAATACAGTGTATTTCAGTGAGACAGGTTCCAGGTTCCTGGTTATTATTACCAGACATTTCAGATAATTGTTGAAATTATATAATGTTTTTACTGTATAAATGTTTGTTTAAACATTGCACCAAGTATGAGATGGATTTGTTGAGTCTTGTTTTAAATAAAATGAGTTTTTTTTAAAGAAATGTGGATTTTATGGTACTTTCCACGATTGCATATTGTTGCCATACGGCAATAAGGGTCCCCTTTAAACTTTTTTTTAGATTTTTTTCAATTTATCTGTTATTTAGCTCATTTTAAGTAATAAAAACATGCAAAACATTTTTTACCATGTCTAATTAATATTTCATGCAATAGAGGGTTAATGTTCACAGACTCTGGCCAGAAATATGTTCAATAGGTCAAAAATGGACATATGTATGGCTGATCTAACATCAGAAGGAGTCTATGAGAATGTATAGAAAGTTCAAGGTCGAGTACTCTAGGGCCAGAAATAAGTTGAGAAGGTCAAAAATGGACTACTGTCTGGCTAATTTAACATCACAACAAGACAATATGTATGTAGCAAGTTAATGTTGAAGAAATAATTGGACAAAAATATGTTCAGTAGGTGATAAGGGAACCCTGTATGGCTGATTTATCATCAGGAGTCTATAACTTTATATAGTTTAAAAACTTTTGAGGACCCTTTGACCAGAAATAAGGTCAATAGGTCAGATATGGATATCTTATGAAGCATCAGGAGCCTATGAGTATGTAAAGAAAGTTCAAGATTCAGGACACTTTTATCATTAAAATGTTCAGTAGATTTAATATGGCCAAAACTCCTTGGACAAAAATTAGTTTGATCGGTCAAATATGGACTAGTGTCTGGATGATATAATTTCACGAGAAGGCTGTATAGTAGAATTAGACTCTAGCCATAAATATGTTCTGATATTACATCAGAAGGAGTCTATGAGAATGTATAGAAAGTTCAAGGTCGAGTACTCTAGGGCCAGAAATAAGCTGAGAAGGTGGACTTTGGACTTTTGTACGGCTGCTGTAACATCAAAAGAAGTGTATGAGAAGGTCTATTGTAATTGCATTGCACACACGATCTAACGATGTTCATTGAACAATAACATTCAAGCTAAGCGCTTTATCATTTCAATGCTTAACAGAACTGACTCATTCCGTTGGGCAACAAAGAGATAACATAAGTCCTGTAGCACTGCATTGCACACACGATCTAACGATGTTTATTGAAGAATATATAAGCTATACGCATTGCAATGCATTGCAATGCATACAAAATAACTAACTCATTTCCATATGCCGATGCACATTGCTGTCATCTCTTCGTTGCACAACGGAATTAGTTATTTACGGTTAGTTATTGTTAATCCATTGTGATACATTCTGATTCTTCATTGCAAACATTTTCTTCAATACACAAATAAATAGTTTAGTTGTAGTATGCAATACGATGCGAATGCAAATATGTTGTTTGGTTTATTTTTCATTGCACCTGTGCTATGTTAGATCTTTTATGCAATGGAATGCAACGAGCTTACATGCTATTCTTTAAAGCGTTGCAACGTTAGATCCCATTGTAATGGAATAGCTATTTCAATGATTTCCATTCAATACACAAATGTTAGTTGTGTAAATGCAAAAAGCATGTTGTGTATTTTCATTGCCGAGAAGAATAAGTTAGATATTTTATGCAATGCAATGTAACACAAGTTATCAGTATATTGCATACATACTAACTCATTCCATTATGCATTGCAATTAACTAACTTAGTCCTCTGTGAAATAAAAACACATAACATCTCTTTCGCATTGCATTGCATACTACGTCTGAACTATTCATTGTGTAAAGGAATAGCTATTGCAATAATTTCTCTTCATGCAATGTAATGCAAAAGCACAGAGGAATAAAGATAGATCTTCTTTGCAATGCAATGCAACAGTAAAAATCCTATCTCTTCATTTCAGATCGGAATGAGCTAGTTATTGTATGTTTGCAAGCTTACATGTAATTTCTCAATGCAAACGTTAGATCATTTGTGCAATGCAACAAAACATATGTTATCTCTTTAATGCACATTGGAATGAGTTATTTCTGCTATGCAATGCAATGCAACAAGTGAATGGCTTATATGTTATTTTTCAATGCACAACCGTAGATCGTTTGTGCAATGAAGTGCAAAAGAATCTATGTTATCTCTTCTTTGCACAACGGAATGAGTCAGTTCTTGTATGCATTGTAATGCAATTAGGCGCTTAGCTTGTATGTTATATGAACATCGTTAGATCCTCTGTGCAATGCAATAACAACAGCACTCATGTTCTCTCTTTAATGCACAAAGGAATTAGTTAGTTCGGGCATGCATTGAAATGCAACATGTACTTGGCTTATATGTAATTTTTAAATTCACAACGTTACATCGTTTGTGCATTGCAATGTAAATGTACTGAAGCGCTTAGCTTGTATTTTATTGTTATATGAACATCATAGATCCTCTGTGCAATGCAATACAACAGCACTCATGTTTTCTCTTTAATGCACAAAGGAATTAGTTAGTTCGGGCATGCATTGAAATGCAACATGTACTTGGCTTATATGTAATTTTTAAATTCACAATGTTACATCGTTTGTGCATTGCAATGTAAATGTAATGAAGCGCTTAGCTTGTATTTTATTGTTATATGAACATCATTAGATCTTCTGTGCAATGCAATATACAACAGCACTCATGTTTCTCTGCAATGCACAAAGGAATTAGTTAGTTCGGGCATGCATTAAAATGCAACATGTACTTGGCTTATATGTCATTTTTAAATTCACAATGTTAGATCGTTTGTGCATTGCAATGCAACAACATATATGCTATCTCTTTAATGCACACGAGAATGAGTTAGTTCTGGTATGCAATGCAACAAGTGAATAGCTCATATGTTATTTTTCAATGCACAACATTAGATCGTTTGTGCAATGCAGTGCAACAGAATTTATGTTATCTCTTCTTTGCACAGCGGAATGAGTCAATTCTGGTCTGCATTGAAAAGGAAGTAAGCTTTATGTTATTGTTATATGAAAATCGTCAGATCCTCTCAGCAATGCAATACAAAAGCACTAATTTTTCTCTTTAATGCACATTGGATGGAGTTAGTTCGGGCATGCTTTGAAATGCAACATGTGTTTTGCTTAAACATTATTTTTAAATTCACAACGTTAGATCGATAGTGCAATGCAATGCAACAACACATGCTATCTCTTTAATGCACACGAGAATGAGTTAGTTCTGGTGCAATGCAACAAGTGCATAGCTTATATGTTATTTTTCAATGCACAACATTAGATCGTTTGTGAAATGCAGTGCAACAGAATTTATGTTATCTCTTCTTTGCACAACGGAATGAGTCAGCTCTGGTATGCAATGAAATGGAATTAAGCGTTTAGCTTGCATGATTTATGAACATCGTTAGATCCTCCGTGCAATGCAATAACAACAGCACTCATGTTTTCTCTTTAATGCACAAAGGAATTAGTTAGTTTGGGCATGCATTGAAATGCAATATGTACTTTGCTTATATGTAATTTTTAAATTCACAACGTTACATCGTTTGTGCATTGCAATGTAAATGTAATGAAGCGCTTAGCTTGTATTTTATTGTTACATGAACATCATTAGATCCTCTGTGCAATGCAATACAACAGCACTCATGTTTTCTCTTTAATGCACAAAGGAATTAGTTAGTTTGGGCATGCATTGAAATGCAACATGTGCTTTGCTTAAACATTATTTTTAAATTCACAACGTTAGATCGATAGTGCAATGCAACAACATATGTTATCTCTTTAATGCACACGAGAATGAGTTAGTTCTGGTGCAATGCAACCAGTGGTTATTTTTCAATGCACAACATTAGATCGTTTGTGCAATGCAGTGCAACAGAATTTATGTTATCTCTTCTTTGCACAACGGAATGAGTCAGCTCTGGTATGCAATGAAATGGAATTAAGCGTTTAGCTTGCATGATTTATGAACATCGTTAGATCCTCCGTGCAATGCAATAACAACAGCACTCATGTTTTCTCTTTAATGCACAAAGGAATTAGTTAGTTCGGGCATGCATTGAAATGCAACATGTACTTGGCTTATATGTCATTTTTAAATTCACAACGTTACATCGTTTGTGCATTGCAATGTAAATGTACTGAAGCGCTTAGCTTGTATTTTATTGTTATATGAACATCATTAGATCCTCTGTGCAATGCAATACAACAGCACTCATGTTTTCTCTTTAATGCACAAAGGAATTAGTTAGTTCCGGCATGCATTGAAATGCAACATGTACTTGGCTTATATGTAATTTTTAAATTCACAATGTTACATCGTTTGTGCATTGCAATGTAAATGTAATGAAGCGCTTAGCTTGTATTTTATTGTTATATGAACATCATTAGATCTTCTGTGCAATGCAATATACAACAGCACTCATGTTTCTCTGCAATGCACAAAGGAATTAGTTAGTTCGGGCATGCATTGAAATGCAACATGTACTTGGCTTATATGTCATTTTTAAATTCACAATGTTAGATCGTTTGTGCATTGCAATGCAACAACATATATGCTATCTCTTTAATGCACACGAGAATGAGTTAGTTCTGGTATGCAATGCAACAAGTGAATAGCTCATATGTTAATTTTCAATGCACAACATTAGATCGTTTGTGCAATGCAGTGCAACAGAATTTATGTTATCTCTTCTTTGCACAACGGAATGAGTCAGTTCTGGTATGCAATGAAATGGAATTAAGCGTTTAGCTTGTATGTTATATGAACATCGTTAGATCCTCTGTGCAATGCAATACAACAGCACTCATGTTTTCTCTTTAATGCACAAAGGAATTAGTTAGTTCGGGCATGCATTGAAATGCAACATGTACCTGGCTTATATGTAATTTTTAAGTTCACAACGGTACATCGTTTGTGCATTTTAATGTAAATGTAATTAAGCGCTTAGCTTGTATTTTATTGTTATATGAACTTCATTAGATCCTCTGTGCAATGCAATACAACAGCACTCATGTTTCTCTTTAATGCACATTGGATGGAGTTAGTTCGGGCATGCATTGAAATGCAACATGTGCTTTGCTTAAACATTATTTTTAAATTCACAACGTTAGATCGATAGTGCAATGCAACAACATATGTTATCTCTTTAATGCACACGAGAATGAGTTAGTTCTGGTGCAATGCAACCAGTGGTTATTTTTCAATGCACAACATTAGATCGTTTGTGCAATGCAGTGCAACAGAATTTATGTTATCTTTTCTTTGCACAACGGAATGAGTCAGCTCTGGTATGCAATGAAATGGAATGCGAAACTGGTATGCGTTTAGATTGCATGATTTATGAACATCGTTAGATCCTCCGTGCAATGCAATAACAACAGCACTCATGTTTTCTCTTTAATGCACAAAGGAATTAGTTCGGGCATGCATTGAAATGCAACATGTACTTGGCTTATATGTCATTTTTAAAGTCACAATGTTAGATCGTTTGTGCATTGCAATGCAACAACACATACTATCTCTTTAATGCACACGAGAATGAGTTAGTTCTGGTATGCAATGCAACAAGTGAATAGCTTATATGTTATTTTTCAATGCACAACATTAGATCGTTTGTGCAATGCAGTGCAACAGAATTTATGTTATCTCTTCTTTGCACAACGGAATGAGTCAGTTCTGGTATGCAATAAAATGTAATTAAGCGTTTAGCTTGTATGTTATATGAACATCGTTAGATCCTCTGTGCAATGCAATACAACAGCACTCATGTTTTCTCTTTAATGCACAAAGGAATTAGTTAGTTCGGGCATGCATTGAAATGCAACATGTACCTGGCTTATATGTAATTTTTAAATTCACAACGGTACATCGTTTCTGCATTTTAATGTAAATGTAATTAAGCGCTTAGCTTGTATTTTATTGTTATATGAACTTCATTAGCTCCTCTGTGCAATGCAATACAACAGCACTCATGTTTCTCTTTAATGCACATTGGATGGAGTTAGTTCGGGCATGCATTGAAATGCAACATGTGCTTTGCTTAAACATTATTTTTAAATTCACAACGTTAGATCGATAGTGCAATGCAACAACATATGTTATCTCTTTAATGCACACGAGAATGAGTTAGTTCTGGTGCAATGCAACCAGTGGTTATTTTTCAATGCACAACATTAGATCGTTTGTGCATTGCAGTGCAACAGAATTTATGTTATCTCTTCTTTGCACAACGGAATGAGTCAGCTCTGGTATGCAATGAAATGAAATTAAGCGTTTAGCTTGCATGATTTATGAACATCGTTAGATCCTCCGTGCAATGCAATAACAACAGCACTCATGTTTTCTCTTTAATGCACAAAGGAATTAGTTAGTTCGGGCATGCATTGAAATGCAACATGTACTTGGCTTATATGTCATTTTTAAAGTCACAATGTTAGATCGTTTGTGCATTGCAATGCAACAACACATGCTATCTCTTTAATGCACACGAGAATGAGTTAGTTCTGGTATGCAATGCAACAAGTTGCATACCAGATGCATACCAAAGTTTATATTGGTATATTGGTTATTTTTCAATGCACAACATTAGATCGTTTTGTGCAATGCAGTGCAACAGAATTTATGTTATCTCTTCTTTGCACAACGGAATGAGTCAGTTCTGGTATGCACTGTAATACATTATACATTATTCTTCAATGAACACTGTTTGATCGTGTTTGCAACCGCATATAGGATATCTCTTCATTGCAAATGGAATTAGTTAGTTATTGTATGCATTATGACAATGCTCATATGTTCTTATCTCTTCAATACACAATAAAATCAATTAGTTGTTGTATGCAATGCAATGCAATGAAAGTCCTCAATCATGTACTTTATAAAATATTTCTGGCCAAAAAATACTCGAAACTTGAACTTTCTTGTTGACACCTTTAGAATTTACATTAGCCCTACAGCCATATTTGACCCTCTGAAAATATTACTGGAAAAAGTGTCCTTGATCTTGAAAAATCCGCGAACAATAACACAGATACAGATAACTCACAGATAACTCAATCATACAGACAGACTTCTCGTAATGTTATATCAGGTAGACAGTAGTCCAAATCTGACCTTTTGAACTTTAAGTTCAAAGGGTCTCAAAAGGTTTTAAACTATATAATTATATATAGTGTTAAATTATAATTATATATATGATGTTAAATCAGAAACACAGAGGTTCATATCAGGCAAACACTACTCCAAATTTGACAGATTGAACATATTTTTGGCCAAAGAATCCTCAAAAGTTTTTTACTATTGTGAACTTATAGACTCTTTTTAATGTTAAATCAGCCATACAAAAGTCCATATTTGAACTACTGAACATGTTTTTTGCCAAAGATTCCTTAAAGATTCATTTACATTCAGATTGATTTCTTCTGATGTTATATCAGCAAGATGCCAGTCAATTTTAACTACTAAACATATATCTTTTCAGTAGGTTACATGTCCACTTAGTTCTGGTCAAAGGGATTATAAACTGTATAAAGTTACAGACTCCATCTGCTTATAAATCAGCCATACTTAGGTCCCTTTTGACCTACTAAACATATTTCTGGACAAAGAGTTCTTGAACATTTTACTTAATATGAATTCAAATTGACCTTGTAATGTTGTGTGAGACAGACAGTAGTACATTTTTGACCTACTCAACATAGTTCTGCCCTTAGAGTATTTGATCTTGAACTTTCTATACATACTCATAGAGTCCTTCTAATGCTTCAAAAGCCATTTAGAAGTCTATATCTGACCTATTGAACTGATTTCTGGTCATAGGGTCCTGATGAGGTTTTAGAATATATAAACTTATAGTCCTCCTGATGTTAAATCAGCCATAAAGCAGCCATTTTTAGACTTTTTCCAGTAATATGTTCAGGTGGTCAAATATGGACTTTTAAACTACTGAAAATATTACTGGCCAAAAAGTCCTCAAAAGGTTTTAAACTATATAAGTTTATCGACTCCTTCTGATGTTACATCAGAAATACAAAAGTAAAATTTTGACCTACTGAACATATTTCTGGCGAGTCCATGAACATGAACTCACTATACATACAGACTGACTTCTCTTAATGTTATATCAGGCAAATTTAACAGGTTGAACATATTTTTGGCCAAAGAATCCTCAAAATGTTTTTTACTATTGTGAACTTATAGACTCTTTTTAATGTTAAATCAGCCATACAAAAGTCCATATTTGATCTACTGAAAATATTCCTGAAAAAAAAGAGTCCTCGATCTCTTTGGCCCGCATATTGTACAGTAGGTAAAAAAGGGTCCTTATGTAACATCAGAAGGAGTCTTTAAGTTTATATATTCTAAAACCATTAAGGACCCTTTGACCAGAAATTAGTTCAATCGATCAAGATATGGACTTCTAAATGGACTTCACTTTTAGTAGGTCAAATATGGACTGCTGAATGGCTAATTTAACATGAGAAGGAGTCTATAAGTTTATGACAGCAAAAAGAGGGTTTTTTTAGACTCTGGCCAAGGACTCTTTTTGAGGACTCTTTGGCCAAGGATTTGATCAATCAGTCAAATATGGACTACTGTCTGTCTGATTTAACATTACGAGAAGTCAGTCTGTATGTATAGTGAGTTAATGTTCACAGACTCTGGCCAGAAATATGTTCAATAGGTAAAAAATGGACATGTATGGCTGATGTAACATCAGAAGGAGTCTATGAGAATGTATAGAAAGTTCAAGGTCGAGTATTCTCTAGAGAATACTCGACCTTGAACTTTCTATACATTCTCATAGACTCCTTCTGATGTTACATCAGCCATCAAAAGGCCAGAAATAAGCTGAGAAGGTCAAAAATATGTTGAATAGGTCAAAATGGCTCATATACAAGAAGTCAATCTGAATGTATATTAAGTTAATGTTCAAGATCTCTTTGGCCAGCATATTGTTCAGTAGGTCAAAAAGGGTCCTTATGTAACATCAGAAGGAGTCTTTAAGTTTATATATTCTAAAACCATTAAGGACCCTTTGACCAGAAATTAGTTCAATCGGTCAAGATATGGACTTTTAAATGGACTTCACTTTTCTCAGTAATATTTCAGTAGGTGAAATAAGGACTTCTTTATTGGAAAATTCAACATTCAGGAGTCTATAAGTTTATAATAGTAAAAAACATTTTGAGGACTCCTTGGCCAAAAATTAGTTCAATCGGTCAAATGTGGACTAGTGTTTGGCTGATATAACATCACGAGAAGTCTGAATAATAGGATAATTATGTATAATAAGTTAATTTTCAAGGCAACTTGACAGAAATAAGTTCAGTAGGTCAAATATGGACTGCTGAATGGCTAATTTAACATCAGAAGGAGTCTATAAGTTTATGACAGCAAAAAGAGTTTTTTTTTGGACTCTGGCCAAGGACTCTTTTTGAGGACTCTTTGGCCAAAGATTTGATCAATCGGTCAAATATGGACTACTCTCTGTCTGATTTAACATTACGAGAAGTCAGTCTGTATGTATAGTAAGTTAATGTTCACAGACTCTGGCCAGAAATATGTTCAATAGGTCAAAAATGGACATATGTATGGCTGATGTAACATCAGAAGGAGTCTATGAGATTGTATAGAAAGTTCAAGGTCGAGTACTCTCTAGGGCCAGAAATAAGCTGAGAAGGTCAAAAATATGTTGAATAGGTCAAAATGGCTTATATACAAGAAGTCAATCTGAATGTATATTAAGTTAATGTTCAAGATCTCTTTGGCCAGCATATTGTTCAGTAGGTCAAAAGGGGTCCTTATGTAACATCAGAAGGAGTCTTTAAGTTTATATATTCTAAAACCATTAAGGACCCTTTGACCAGAAATTAGTTCAATCGGTCAAGATATCGACTTCTAAATGGACTTCACTTTTCTCAGTAATATTTCAGTAGGTGAAATAAGGACTTCTTTATGGCAAATTCAACATCAGGAGTCTATAAGTTTATAATAGTAAAAAACATTTTGAGGACTCCTTGGCCAAAAATTAGTTCAATCGGTCAAATATGGACTAGTGTTTGGCTGATATAAAATCACGAGAAGTCTGTATAGTAGGATAAATTATGTATAGTAAGTTAATGTTCAAGGCAACTTGACAGAAATAAGTTCAGTAGGTCAAATATGGACTGCTGAATGGCTAATTTAACATCAGAAGGAGTCTATAAGTTTATGACAGCAAAAAGAGTTTTTTTTTGGACTCTGGCCAAGGACTCTTTTTGAGGACTCTTTGGCCAAAGATTTGATCAATCGGTCAAATATGGACTACTGTCTGTCTGATTTAACATTACGAGAAGTCAGTCTGTATGTATAGTGAGTTAATGTTCACAGACTCTGGCCAGAAATATGTTCAAGAGGTCAAAAATGGACATATGTATGGCTGATCTAACATCAGAAGGAGTCTATGAGAATGTATAGAAAGTTCAAGGTCGAGTACTCTCTAGGGCAAAAAATAAGCTGAGAAGGTCAAAAATATGTTGAATAGGTCAAAATGGCTCATATACAAGAAGTCAATCTGAATGTATATTAAGTTAATGTTCAAGATCTCTTTGGCAAGCATATTGTTCAGTAGGTCAAAAGGGGTCCTTATGTAACGTTCCGGGTTACTTGACTGTAACCCTGTTCCCTGAAAAAAGCGGAACGAGATGCTGCGCTGCTTAGCGCATTGGGAACGTCTTTAATCGTGACCCGCTGTGAATATAGTGTGTAAACACGTCGATAGAATCGACCGGAAGTAATATAGCCTCGGTCGGTGACGTCATCGTCGCGCGCCCGCGCACACTCGCGTGCACCCGCGAGGCTATAAATAGATGAGCAGCAGGTGCATCGTCAGGATATTTTGTCTGAAGAGCAGTCCTGGGACATCATCAGCACGGCAAAGTAGCGCAGCATCTCGTTCCGCTTTTTCAGGGAACAGGGTTACAGTCAAGTAACCCGGAACGTTCCCTTTCAAAAGCTACAATCGATGCTGCGCTGCTTAGCGCATTGGGAACGAGAATACCCACGGCGCCGTGCTTGAAGGTGTCTGGACTCCTTACGGTTGTGTAGGTGTGCTCACAAGAACGCAAGAAAGCCCTAGACATTAGCTTGTGATGTCGACTCAAGGACATGAGAGCCCGGAGTGGCATGAACATCTAAACTATAAAACCTTATGAATGTGTGCGGAGAGGACCAGCCTGCCGCATCACAAACATGCTGTAAGGGGGCACCCCTTGCCAAAGCAGTAGAGGAGGCGACTCCTCTGGTGGAGAGAGCCCTTAGACCCGTTGGCGAAGCTTGGCCGCGCGCCTCATAGGCAAGAGCAATAGCATCCCTGACCCAATGTGACATGGTCTGTTTAGTAGCGGCAGCACCCCTGTTACTGCCCCCATAACAAACAAATAGTTGCTCTGACTTACGCCACTGGCTAGTACGGTGAACGTAGGCCTGAAGAGCACGGACTGGACACAGTCTGTGAGATCTCTCCTGCTCCAGCGTTGTGAACGGTGGAGGGCAGAAGGCCTCAAGAGTGACCGGATGTACAGCTGAAAACGGTACTTTAGGCAGGTAATCAGGATGAGGATGCAAAATCACTTTCACCATTCCTGGGGCAAAGTCTAAGCAGGATGGCGATATTGACAGAGCCTGCATATCCCCGATTCTTTTTAGAGAGGTTATAGCCATAAGAAAAACCATCTTTAGGGTCAGAAGTTTGTCAGACGCTGACTCTAGAGGTTCGAAGGGGGTCTCAACCAGACCCTCTAGGACTATAGCTAAGTCCCATGAAGGGATCTTGGTTCTTACGGGAGGCCTCAGTCGTCTGGCCCCACGAATGAAGCGAGCGAGCAAAGGATGTCTCCCAAGTGGCACCCCGTCAACCAAGGCGTGGCAAGCCGAAAGAGCGGCCACATAAACCCTGAGAGTGGCGGGGCATGTGCCTGTTGATAATTTTTCCTGCAGGAAATCCAGAACTGAAGCAATCTGGCAGTTGACCGGATCTGCATTATGTAAAACACACCACCTTTCAAAAACACCCCATTTGTTGGCATAACTCTTTCTAGTGGAGGAAGCCCTAGCACTTAGAATAGTCTCAATAACGGCAGGCGAAAGCCCAGTGTCCCTCAGTTGGTACCCATCAGGGGCCAAACATGAAGGTTCCACAGGTCGGGCCTGGGATGGAATATTGTGCCCTCTGCCTGGGACAGAAGGTCCCTCCTCTCCGGAATCGCCCATGGCGGGCCGTTGAGGAGAGATATTATCTCCGAGAACCACATTCTGTTCGGCCAACGCGGCGCTATCAATAAGAGGCAAGACCCTTGCTGGCGAACTCTGGCTAGAACTCCCGGGAGCAGAGCCACTGGAGGAAACGCATACAGGCGCATTTTGGGCCATGTGTGCGCCATCGCATCCAGACCCAGGGGGGCTGGGTGACTCAGAGAGAAGTAGAGGGGACATTGCGCTGTCTGATGGGAGGCGAAGAGGTCCACTTCCGCTTTGTAAAATCTGGTCCAGATCTGATCGACTACTTCTGGGTGGAGTTTCCATTCCCCCGTCAGCAGTTTCTGTCTGGACAGTAAATCTGCTCCCACATTCTGGTGCCCAGGGATGTACACTGCCCTGAGTGACAGGAACTTCTCCTGGGCCCAGAGGAAAATCTGCCTCGCTATTTTGTTCAGATTGCGTGAGCGCAGACCTCCCTGGTGATTTACATAAGAAACTGCCGCTGTGTTGTCCACCCGCACTAGGACATGACAGCCTCTCAACTGAGGGAGAAAGTATTTCAGGGCCAGAAATACAGCCATCAGCTCGAGGCAGTTGATATGCCAATCGAGCTGATGACCCTCCCATTCCCCTTGAGCTGGACGACCACTTAAGACCGCTCCCCAGCCCAACAGGGAGGCGTCTGTCGTTAGCAATCTGCGACGACAAGGCGCCCCTAGAGTGGGACCCAAGGCGAGGAACCGGGGTCTGAGCCACAGAGATAGTGTACGTAGCCCGCGGCGCGTCATTTTTATTTGCCTTTGAGGATTGGCCCTTGGATGAAATCCCCTGGCTTTTAGCCACAACTGAAAGGGTCTCATGTGCAATAGCCCCAAAGGAATCACCGTGGATGCTGAAGCCATGTAACCTAACATCTTTTGGTACTGACGAACAGTACGATCTTGACCTAGCCTGACTTTGCTCATAGTTACCCGAATGGTCTCGATTCGAGCGGGGGACAATTGTGCCCGCATCGTAATCGAATCCCAAACAATTCCGAGATAAGTCGTTCTCTGGGCAGGACAAAGAACACTTTTCTTGGTGTTGAGTCTCAACCCTAGAGAAACTAGATGAGCCAACACGATGTCTCTGTGTTGAAGCACCATCTCTTGCGATTGTGCTAGTATTAACCAATCGTCGATGTAATTCAAAATGCGAATGCCCTGGAGTCGCAATGGAGCCAGTGCTGCATCCATGCATTTTGTGTACGTGCGGGGTGATAAGGCTAGGCCGAATGGAAGAACCCGAAATTGGTATGCTTCGCCCCCGAAAGCGAACCTCAGGAACTTCCTGTGTTGTGGCAATATTTGTATGTGAAAATATGCGTCCTTCAGATCGATCGTGACGAACCAATCGTGATGTTGAATTTGCGACACGACCGTCTTGACGGTTAACATCTTGAACTTGAGCGCTTTGACTGTACGGTTTAAGCCTCGAAGATCTAAGATTGGACGCAACCCCCCGTCCTTTTTGGGGACCAGGAAGTATCTGCTGTAATAGCCTGACTCCCTCTTTGGCAGAGGAACATGCTCTATGGCCTCTTTGCTCAGAAGAGTTTGTAGCTCTTGTGATAGTACATGCATCAGCTCCGGTCTTACGGAAGTGGAGACCACGCCGTTGAAACGCGGAGGACGATGAATAAATTGGATTCTGTATCCTATTTGTACTATGCTTAATACCCAAGCAGAAATGCCTGGCAGAAGTTGCCACGCTGCCAGACTCTCTGATAGTGGTATCAGTTTTAATACTTCCTCTTGAGGGGATGTTAGATGTTCCGTGCCCTGGATGAAAGCAGGGAGCAACGGAACATCTAACATTTCGCTGGAAACCGCTGCCCCCCGAAGCACCAAAGGTGGCGGGGATGGAGAGGTTTTGTGAGGGTAACGAGAAGGGGCGGTCAGATATAATACGCGCCCCGTCCCGCGGGGGGCTACCCCCACCAGACTGGGCGCCAGACCATCAGGACTTCTTCTTTCTGTTGATGATAGTCCTGAGGTCTGGCTTGGGAGGTTGCTGAGCCTGACGAGCCTGTCTCCAGTTCTTACTAGGAGGAGCACGGCTCGCCACGCTCTGCTTTTTAACCTCCCTAGGTTTTGAAGGACCAGGGAGAGGTTGGGTGGCCGATGGCCCCTCCCCTTGAGTGCGGCGAGGAAGGAACTGAACAAACGCCTCCTCATGCTTCTTGACCTCCCTGAACCTGGTGACTACTGAGTTGACCGAGTCGCCAAACAGGCCAGAGGGAGAAACTGGAGAGTCAAGAAGAAAGACACGATCTTTATCTTTGATGCCTGTGAGGTTGAGCCACAGATGCCTCTCCGTGCTTACCAAAGCGGACATAGAACGGCCGATGGCACGGGCCGTTTGCTTAGTGGCACGAAGAGACAGATCTGTGGCTCGGCGCAGTTCAGAAAACGCTTCCTCATCTATCGTTGTACCCGCACTCAAGTCCTTCAAGAGGTCAGCCTGGTATGCCTGTAACACAGCCATTGTGTGCAGCGCAGCACCAGCCTGACCTGCAGCTTGGTAAGCTTTACCCACAAGCGAAGATGTTATTCTACACGGCTTTGAGGGGAGGGTAGGTTTTTTAAGCGAAGATGCAGACCCAGGCGAGAGATAGCTGGCGAGCGTCTCTTCAACCTGGGGCATCTCCGCATACCCTCGCACCCACGATAGTCGAAAAAGTCGACGTCGAAGGCACGAAGACACGAGAGGTATATGGTTTTCTCCATGATTTAGATAGCTCATCATGGAGGTCCTCGAAGAAGGGGAGAGACTGATGTTGAGGTCCCTCCCCCCTGCCACCGGACAAAAACCTATCCTCAAGCTTACTGCGTTTGGGGGTCTCTTGTTCACGAGGCCAGTCAAGCTGCAATCTGGCCACCGCGCGAGTAACCACCTCGAGAAGCTCCTCGACAGATTTATCGTCGCGCGAGGAACGCTCAGAAGTTGGCTGCTCGAAGTCCGTAGACCCAAGAGATTCATTATCGTCCCCCGCGTGAGCCGAAGAAGCACCGGGATGCGCTTCGGGATCACGCGAGGGAACGAGTGGATCTGGTGAACAAGCAAGCGAAAGGGACGGACCCGTCTCTTGCTCGTCAGCCAAATCCATTCGGGAGCCCCATGATGATAATGCGGTTGCGGACTGAAAGTAGCCAAGACGAGCGCGAAGCATTTTAACAGTGAACAGCTCACAATGCTCGCACTCCCCTGACTCCAATGCAGCGGCTGCATGCTCCTCCCCCAAACACACAAAGCAGTAAGCGTGTGTATCCAGTTCTGACATGGGTCGAGAACATGGAGGGACACAGCGCTTAGCTTGCTGACTCATTTCTCTTTTTGCTTTTTAAACTCTTTAAATGACGTTAAGAGATGAGAAAGAGTGAAAATTCTGCACACTGTCAGGTATAAAGCTAAATAACTCCTAACAAAGATCTGTAGCAGAGAGAAAATAGATGCTTGCACACCAACACAGAGAGGTCTCTGAAGACAAAAGACCTGACGATGCACCTGCGGCTCATCTATTTATAGCCTGGCGGGTGCACGCGAGTTTGCGCGGGCGCGCGACGATGACGTCACCGACCGAGGCTATATCACTTCCGGTCGATTCTATCGACGTGTTTACACACTATATTCACAGCGGGTCACGATTAAAGACGTTCCCAATGCGCTAAGCAGCGCAGCATCGATTGTAGCTTTTGAAAGGGAACATCAGAAGGAGTCTTTAAGTTTATATATTCTAAAACCATTAAGGACCCTTTGACCAGAAATTAGTTAAATCGGTCAAGATATGGACTTCTAAATGGACTTCACTTTTATCAGTAATATTTCAGTAGGTGAAATAAGGACTTCTTTATGGCAAATTTAACATCAGGAGTCTATAAGTTTATAATAGTAAAAAACATTTTGAGGACTCCTTGGCCAAAAATTAGTTCAATCGGTCAAATATGGACTAGTGTTTGTCTGATAGAACATCACAAGAAGTCTGTATAGTAGGATAATTATGTATAGTAAGTTAATGTTCAAGGAAACTTGACAGAAATAAGTTCAGTAGGTCAAATATGGACTGCTGAATGGCTAATTTAACATCAGAAGGAGGCTATAAGTTTATGACAGCAAAAAGAGTTTTTTTTTTTTACTCTGGCCAAGGACTCTTTTTGAGGACTCTTTGGCCAAGGATTTGATCAATCGGTCGAATATGACTACTGTCTGTCTGATTTAACATTACGAGAAGTCAGTCTGTATATATAGTGAGTTAATGTTCACAGACTCTGGCCAGAAATATGTTCAATAGGTCAAAAATGGACATATGTATGGCTGATCTAACATCAGAAGGAGTCTATGAGAATGTATAGAAAGTTCAAGGTCGAGTACTCTAGGGCCAGAAATAAGTTGAGAAGGTCAAAAATGGACTACTGTCTGGCTAATTTAACATCACAACAAGACAATATGTATGAATAGCAAGTTAATGTTGAAGAAATCTTTGGACAGAAATATGTTCAGTAGGTGATAAGGGACCCCTGTATGGCTGATTTATCATCAGGAGTCTATAACTTTATATAGTTTAAAAACTTTTGAGGACCCTTTGACCAGAAATAAGTTCAATAGGTCACATATGGATATCTTATGAAGCATCAGGAGCCTATGAGTATGTATAGAAAGTTCAAGATCGAGGATTCTTTGGCCAGAGATATGTTCCTTGGGTCAAATATGGACTTCTGTATTGCTGACGTAACATCAGTAGTCAAAAAGAATGAATAGAAAGTTCAAGTATCGAGTACTCCTTGGCCAGAAAAAATTTCAGTAGGTCAAATATTGACTTTTTTTAGGCTGACATAAAATTAGACGAAATCAATATGAATACGTAGTATTTATCCTAAAGGACTCTTTGGCCAGCAATATGTTCATTAGGTCAAATATGGAATTCTGTATGGCTGATTTAACATCAGAAGGAGTCTTTAAGTTTATATAGTTTAAAACCATTTAAGGGCACTTTAACCAGAAATTAGTTCAATCGGTAAAGATATGGACTTCTAAATGGCTTTCTATATGGCTCACAAAGCATTAGAAGAAGTCTATGAGTACGAATAGAAAGTTCAAGATTCAGGACACTTTTATCAGTAAAATGTTCAGTAGATGAAATATCTACTGAAATATTGACTTCTGTATGGCAGATTTAAAAATCAACAGGAGTCCATAATTTTATAATAGTATAATAGTATAGTATAATATATATAATATAATAGTATAATAGTATAATAGTAATTTTTTAACATTTTGAGGACTCCTTGGCCAAAAATTAGTTTGATCGGTCAAATATGGACTAGTGTCTGGATGATATAATTTCACGAGAAGTCTGTATAATAGAAGTAGACTCTAGCCAGAAATATGTCCAATGGGTCAAAAATGGACATATGTAACATCAGAAGGAGTCTATGAGAATGTATAGAAAGTTCAAGGTCGAGTATTCTCTAGGGCCAGAAATAAGCTGAGAAGGTCAAAAATATGTTGAATAGGTCAAAATGGCTCATATACAAGAAGTCAATCTGAATGTATATTAAGTTAATGTTCAAGATCTCTTTGGCCAGCATATTGTTCAGTAGGTCAAAAAGGGTCCTTATCAGAAGGAGTCTTTAAGTTTATATATTCTAAAACCATTAAGGACCCTTTGACCAGAAATTAGTTAAATTGGTCAAGATATAGACTTCTAAATGGACCACTTTTATCAGTAATATTTCAGTGGGTGAAATAAGGACTTCTTTATGGCAAATTCAACATCAGGAGTCTATAAGTTTATAATAGTAAAAAAAACATTTTGAGGACTCCTTGGCCAAAAATTAGTTCAATCGGTCAAATATGGACTAGTGTTTGGCTGATATAACATCACGAGAAGTCTGTATAGTAGGATAATTATGTATAGTAAGTTAATGTTCAAGGCAACTTGACAGAAATAAGTTCAGTAGGTCAAATATGGACTGCTGAGTGGCTAATTTAACATCAGAAGGAGTCTATAAGTTTATGACAGCAAAAATAGTTTTTTTTTGGACTCTGGCCAAGGACTCTTTTTGAGGACTCTTTGGCCAAAGATTTGATCAATCGGTCAAATATGGACTACTGTCTGTCTGATTTAACATTACGAGAAGTCAGTCTGTATGTATAGTGAGTTAATGTTCACAGACTCTGGCCAGAAATATGTTCAAGAGGTCAAAAATGGACATATGTATGGCTGATCTAACATCAGAAGGAGTCAATGAGAATGTATAGAAAGTTCAAGGTCGAGTACGCTCTAGGGCCAGAACTAAGCTGAGAAGGTCAAAAATATGTTGAATAGGTCAAAATGGCTCATATACAAGAAGTCAATCTGAATGTATATTAAGTTAATGTTCAAGATCTCTTTGGCCAGCATATTGTTCAGTAGGTCAAAAGGGGTCCTTATGTAACATCAGAAGGAGTCTTTAAGTTTATATATTCTAAAACCATTAAGGACCCTTTGACCAGAAATTAGTTCAATCGGTCAAGATATGGACTTCTAAATGGACTTCACTTTTATCAGTAATATTTCAGTAGGTGAAATAAGGACTTCTTTATGGCAAATTCAACATCAGGAGTCTATAAGTTTATAATAGTAAAAAACATTTTGAGGACTCCTTGGCCAAAAATTAGTTCAATCGGTCAAATATGGACTAGTGTTTGGCTGATATAACATCACGGGAAGTCTGTATAGTAGGATAATTATGTATAGTAAGTTAATGTTCAAGGCAACTTGACAGAAATAAGTTCAGTAGGTCAAATATGGACTGCTGAATGGCTAATTTAAAATCAGAAGGAGTCTATAAGTAAATGACAGCAAAAGGAGTTTTTTTTTGGACTCTGGCCAAGGACTCTTTTTGAGGACTCTTTGGCCAAGGATTTGATCAATCGGTCAAATATGACTACTGTCTGTCTGATTTAACATTACGAGAAGTCAGTCTGTATGTATAGTGAGTTAATGTTCACAGACTCTGGCCAGAAATATGTTCAATAGGTCAAAAATGGACATATGTATGGCTGATCTAACATCAGAAGGAGTCTATGAGAATGTATAGAAAGTTCAAGGTCGAGTACTCTAGGGCCAGAAATAAGTTGAGAAGGTCAAAAATGGACTACTGTCTGGCTAATTTAACATCACAACAAGACAATATGTATGTATACTAAGTTAATGTTGAAGAAGTCTTTGGACAGAAACATGTTCAGTAGGTGATAAGGGACCCCTGTATGGCTGATTTATCATCAGGAGTCTATAACTTTATATAGTTTAAAAACTTTTGAGGACCCTTTGACCAGAAATAAGTTCAATAGGTCAGATATGGATATCTTCTGAAGCATCAGTAGTCAAAAAGAATGAATAGAAAGTTCAAGTATCGAGTACTACTTGGCCAGAAAAAATTTCAGTAGGTCAAATATTGACTCTTTTTAGGCTGACATAAAATTAGACGAAATCAATATGAATACGTAGTATTTATCCTAAAGGACTCTTTGGCCAGCAATATGTTCATTAGGTAAAATATGGAATTCTGTATGGCTGATTTAACATCAGAAGGAGTCTTTAAGTTTATATAGTTTAAAACCATTTAAGGGCACTTTAACCAGAAATTAGTTCAATCGGTAAAGATATGGACTTCTAAATGGATTTCTATATGGCTTACAAAGCATTAGAAGAAGTCTATGAGTACGAATAGAAAGTTCAAGATTCAGGACACTTTTATCAGTAAAATGTTCAGTAGATGAAATATCTACTGAAATATTGACTTATGTATGGCAGATTTAAAAATCAACAGGAGTCTATAATTTTATAATAGTAAAAAACATTTTGAGGACTCGGCCAAAAATTAGTTTGATCGGTCAAATATGGACTAGTGTCTGGATGATATAATTTCACGAGAAGTCTGTATAGTAGAAGTAAACTCTAGCCAGAAATATGTCCAATAGGTCAAAAATGGACATATGTATGGCTGATGTAACATCAGAAGGAGTCTATGAGATTGTATAGAAAGTTCAAGGTCGAGTACTCTCTAGGGCCAGAAATAAGCTGAGAAGGTCAAAAATATGTTGAATAGGTCAAAATGGCTTATATACAAGAAGTCAATCTGAATGTATATTAAGTTAATGTTCAAGATCTCTTTGGCCAGCATATTGTTCAGTAGGTCAAAAAGGGTCCTTATGTAACATCAGAAGGAGTCTTTAAGTTTATATATTCTAAAACCATTAAGGACCCTTTGACCAGAAATTAGTTCAATCGGTCAAGATATGGACTTCTAAATGGACCACTTTTCTCAGTAATATTTCAGTAGGTGAAATAAGGACTTCTTTATGGCAAATTCAACATCAGGAGTCTATAAGTTTATAATAGTAAAAAACATTTTGAGGACTCCTTGGCCAAAAATTAGTTCAATCGGTCAAATATGGACTAGTGTTTGGCTGATATAACATCACGGGAAGTCTGTATAGTAGGATAATTATGTATAGTAAGTTAATGTTCTAGGCAACTTGACAGAAATAAGTTCAGTAGGTCAAATATGGACTGCTGAATGGCTAATTTAACATCAGAAGGAGTCTATAAGTAAATGACAGCAAAAGGAGTTTTTTTTTGGACTCTGGCCAAGGACTCTTTTTGAGGACTCCTTGGCCAAGGATTTTATCAATCGGTCAAATATGGACTACTGTCTGTCTGATTTAACATTACGAGAAGTCAGTCTGTATGTATAGTGAGTTAATGTTCACAGACTCTGGCCAGAAATATGTTCAAGAGGTCAAAAATGGACATATGTATGGCTGATCTAACATCAGAAGGAGTCTATGAGAATGTATAGAAAGTTCAAGGTCGAGTACGCTCTAGGGCCAGAACTAAGCTGAGAAGGTCAAAAATATGTTGAATAGGTCAAAATGGCTCATATACAAGAAGTCAATCTGAATGTATATTAAGTTAATGTTCAAGATCTCTTTGGCCAGCATATTGTTCAGTAGGTCAAAAGGGGTCCTTATGTAACATCAGAAGGAGTCTTTAAGTTTATATATTCTAAAACCATTAAGGACCCTTTGACCAGAAATTAGTTTAATCGGTCAAGATATGGACTTCTAAATGGACTTCACTTTTATCAGTAATATTTCAGTAGGTGAAATAAGGACTTCTTTATGGCAAATTCAACATCAGGAGTCTATAAGTTTATAATAGTAAAAAAACATTTTGAGGACTCCTTGGCCAAAAATTAGTTCAATAGGGCAAATATGGACTAGTGTTTGTCTGATAGAACATCACAAGAAATCTGTATAGTAGGATAATTATGTATAGTAAGTTAATGTTCAAGGCAACTTGACAGAAATAAGTTCAGTAGGTCAAATATGGACTGCTGAATGGCTAATTTAACATCAGAAGGAGGCTATAAGTTTATGACAGCAAAAAGAGTTTTTTTTTGGACTCTGGCCAAGGACTCTTTTTGAGGACTCTTTGGCCAAGGATTTGATCAATCGGTCAAATATGACTACTGTCTGTCTGATTTAACATTACGAGAAGTCAGTCTGTATGTATAGTGAGTTAATGTTCACAGACTCTGGCCAGAAATATGTTCAATAGGTCAAAAATGGACATATGTATGGCTGATCTAACATCAGAAGGAGTCTATGAGAATGTATAGAAAGTTCAAGGTCGAGTACTCTAGGGCCAGAAATAAGTTGAGAAGGTCAAAAATGGACTACTGTCTGGCTAATTTAACATCACAACAAGACAATATGTATGTATACTAAGTTAATGTTGAAGAAGTCTTTGGACAGAAACATGTTCAGTAGGTGATAAGGGACCCCTGTATGGCTGATTTATCATCAGGAGTCTATAACTTTATATAGTTTAAAAACTTTTGAGGACCCTTTGACCAGAAATAAGTTCAATAGGTCAGATATGGATATCTTATGAAGCATCAGTAGTCAAAAAGAATGAATAGAAAGTTCAAGTATCGAGTACTCCTTGGCCAGAAAAAATTTCAGTAGGTCAAATATTGACTTTTTTTAGGCTGACATAAAATTAGACGAAATCAATATGAATACGTAGTATTTATCCTAAAGGACTCTTTGGCCAGCAATATGTTCATTAGGTCAAATATGGAATTCTGTATGGCTGATTTAACATCAGAAGGAGTCTTTAAGTTTATATAGTTTAAAACCATTTAAGGGCACTTTAACCAGAAATTAGTTCAATCGGTAAAGATATGGACTTCTAAATGGATTTCTATATGGCTTACAAAGCATTAGAAGAAGTCTATGAGTACGAATAGAAAGTTCAAGATTCAGGACACTTTTATCAGTAAAATGTTCAGTAGATGAAATATCTACTGAAATATTGACTTCTGTATGGCAGATTTAAAAATCAACAGGAGTCTATAATTTTATAATAGTAAAAAACATTTTGAGGACTCGGCCAAAAATTAGTTTGACCGGTCAAATATGGACTAGTGTCTGGATGATATAATTTCACGAGAAGTCTGTATAGTAGAAGTAGACTCTAGCCAGAAATATGTCCAATAGGTCAAAAATGGACATATGTATGGCTGATGTAACATCAGAAGGAGTCTATGAGATTGTGTAGAAAGTTCAAGGTCGAGTACTCTCTAGGGCCAGAAATAAGCTGAGAAGGTAAAAAATATGTTGAATAGGTCAAAATGGCTTATATACAAGAAGTCAATCTGAATGTATATTAAGTTAATGTTCAAGATCTCTTTGGCCAGCATATTGTTCAGTAGGTCAAAAAGGGTCCTTATGTAACATCAGAAGGAGTCTTTAAGTTTATATATTCTAAAACCATTAAGGACCCTTTGACCAGAAATTAGTTCAATCGGTCAAGATATGGACTTCTAAATGGACCACTTTTCTCAGTAATATTTCAGTAGGTGAAATAAGGACTTCTTTATGGCAAATTCAACATCAGGAGTCTATAAGTTTATAATAGTAAAAAACATTTTGAGGACTCCTTGGCCAAAAATTAGTTCAATCGGTCAAATATGGACTAGTGTTTGGCTGATATAACATCACGGGAAGTCTGTATAGTAGGATAATTAAGTATAGTAAGTTAATGTTCAAGGCAACTTGACAGAAATAAGTTCAGTAGGTCAAATATGGACTGCTGAATGGCTAATTTAACATCAGAAGGAGTCTATAAGTAAATGACAGCAAAAGGAGGTTTTTTTTTGGACTCTGGCCAAGGACTCTTTTTGAGGACTCTTTGGCCAAGGATTTTATCAATCGGTCAAATATGGACTACTGTCTGTCTGATTTAACATTACGAGAAGTCAGTCTGTATGTATAGTGAGTTAATTTTCACAGACTCTGGCCAGAAATATGTTCAATATGTCAAAAATGGACACATGTATGGCTAATCTAACATCAGAAGGAGTATCTGAGAATGTATAGAAAGTTCAAGGTCGAGTACTCTCTAGGGCCAGAAATAAGCTGAGAAGGTCAAAAATATGTTGAATAGGTCAAAATGGCTCATATACAAGAATTCAATCTGAATGTATATTAAGTTAATGTTCAAGATCTCTTTGGCCAGTATATTGTTCAGTAGGTCAAAAAGGGTCCTTATGTAACATCAGAAGGAGTCTTTAAGTTTATATATTCTAAAACCATTAAGGACCCTTTGACCAGAAATTAGTTCAATCGGTCAAGATATGGACTTCTAAATGGACCACTTTTCTCAGTAATATTTCAGTAGGTGAAATAAGGACTTCTTTATGGCAAATTCAACATCAGGAGTCTATAAGTTTATAATAGTAAAAAACATTTTGAGGACTCCTTGGCCAAAAATTAGTTCAATCGGTCAAATATGGACTAGTGTTTGGCTGATATAACATCACGGTAAGTCTGTATAGTAGGATAATTATGTATAGTAAGTTAATGTTCAAGGCAACTTGACAGAAATAAGTTCAGTAGGTCAAATATGGACTGCTGAATGGCTAATTTAACATCAGAAGGAGTCTATAAGTAAATGACAGCAAAAGGAGTTTTTTTTTGGACTCTGGCCAAGGACTCTTTTTGAGGACTCCTTGGCCAAGGATTTTATCAATCGGTCAAATATGGACTACTGTCTGTCTGATTTAACATTACGAGAAGTCAGTCTGTATGTATAGTGAGTTAATGTTCACAGACTCTGGCCAGAAATATGTTCAAGAGGTCAAAAATGGACATATGTATGGCTGATCTAACATCAGAAGGAGTCTATGAGAATGTATAGAAAGTTCAAGGTCGAGTACGCTCTAGGGCCAGAACTAAGCTGAGAAGGTCAAAAATATGTTGAATAGGTCAAAATGGCTCATATACAAGAAGTCAATCTGAATGTATATTAAGTTAATGTTCAAGATCTCTTTGGCCAGCATATTGTTCAGTAGGTCAAAAGGGGTCCTTATGTAACATCAGAAGGAGTCTTTAAGTTTATATATTCTAAAACCATTAAGGACCCTTTGACCAGAAATTAGTTCAATCGGTCAAGATATGGACTTCTAAATGGACTTCACTTTTATCAGTAATATTTCAGTAGGTGAAATAAGGACTTCTTTATGGCAAATTCAACATCAGGAGTCTATAAGTTTATAATAGTAAAAAAACATTTTGAGGACTCCTTGGCCAAAAATTAGTTCAATAGGGCAAATATGGACTAGTGTTTGTCTGATAGAACATCACAAGAAATCTGTATAGTAGGATAATTATGTATAGTAAGTTAATGTTCAAGGCAACTTGACAGAAATAAGTTCAGTAGGTCAAATATGGACTGCTGAATGGCTAATTTAACATCAGAAGGAGGCTATAAGTTTATGACAGCAAAAAGAGTTTTTTTTTGGACTCTGGCCAAGGACTCTTTTTGAGGACTCTTTGGCCAAGGATTTGATCAATCGGTCAAATATGACTACTGTCTGTCTGATTTAACATTACGAGAAGTCAGTCTGTATGTATAGTGAGTTAATGTTCACAGACTCTGGCCAGAAATATGTTCAATAGGTCAAAAATGGACATATGTATGGCTGATCTAACATCAGAAGGAGTCTATGAGAATGTATAGAAAGTTCAAGGTCGAGTACTCTAGGGCCAGAAATAAGTTGAGAAGGTCAAAAATGGACTACTGTCTGGCTAATTTAACATCACAACAAGACAATATGTATGTATACTAAGTTAATGTTGAAGAAGTCTTTGGACAGAAACATGTTCAGTAGGTGATAAGGGACCCCTGTATGGCTGATTTATCATCAGGAGTCTATAACTTTATATAGTTTAAAAACTTTTGAGGACCCTTTGACCAGAAATAAGTTCAATAGGTCAGATATGGATATCTTATGAAGCATCAGTAGTCAAAAAGAATGAATAGAAAGTTCAAGTATCGAGTACTCCTTGGCCAGAAAAAATTTCAGTAGGTCAAATATTGACTTTTTTTAGGCTGACATAAAATTAGACGAAATCAATATGTGACCCGATCTGGCGAAATGAGTCGGAAGTCGCAACGTTCTATTTTAAGATATGGGCCGATTATGTGGAAAAACAATGAAATAATAGATTTTTTTTTTTTTGTGCTAATTTCAAAGAACAGACATTCAAAAATAATCTCCCAAAGTTTCGTAGTCTAGATAATTGAGTAAAGGTATCTAAATTACTATTAAAGTTTACAAAGTTTTACTAAATTCGCTGGAAATGAACATTGCTTTTCTCAACTCCTCTCGTCACCTCTGAGCATTTCCCGGGTATCCCCTGAAACGTCACTATCTCTGCTCTTTAAATGGTGTTACACGTTGTATAGAACCAATCAAAAAGCTTAGAAATGTACACAAATGCTGATCATTTGTCGATGGGAAGCCGTTTCGACTGACCGGCACGCGATTGGTCCAGCCACCCTCCTGTCAGACTCGCAGCGAGCGCTCTGTGTAATAAACAAGCTAGCAGATCTCCTCAGAAACAGTAAATATTATTAATTTGAGAAATGTCGCTGTCAAAAGCGAGCAAAGTTGCCAAAGCGTCATCAAGCGCCCTGGCCATTGCACACTGAGTCCGCGTTTTTTTCGTATGCGTTTTTTTCGTATTAATTCGGTGGCTCCGAATTGTCAAAACACCATTCAAACTGCTTGCTACGGATGCGAAAAACTTACGATTGTTTTTATATAACGGATGAAAGTGTCGTAGTGTGCAAGCGTGATTGACATAACGTGATTGACAAATGTGAATGAGTGTAGCTATTTATCTGCAAGGAGAATTCATTAATGTGTTTGATTAACCCAATATTTGTTGGTATCTCCGTTATGAATTTGTTACGCTGTTATTGTCAACTAGCCTACACTAAGATATGATTGCATAGACTAGCATTATTTGATCTGTTTCCTTGTCTCTCTGCCTCTCACTTTCTCACACACACACACACACACACACACACACACACACACACACACACACACACACACACACACACACACACACACACACGCACACACGCACGCACGCACGCACGCACGCACACACACACACACACACACACACACACACACTCTCTCTCTCTCTCTCTCTCTCAAGCAATGTAGCACCTCTGTTCAATCTTTCTGATTTTAGTACATTTTGTAAAAGGTAGGCCTACTGTTAAATTATTTATTCAAATAAAAACTTTAAAATAATTTGAGCTTCAGCCTGGTTTAATAGCATTTATATATTAATGTCTTTGGTCAAATTAAGCTGTAAAATAAATAGTTTATCCCTTTAAATGTAATGGATTTTGAAAGATATCAACAAAAAACGGGCAAAAAACTTTAAAAGCGATTTTCTCAGGTTTTCAATTGGAAAAAGAGGGCAGACGACCATAATTCAAATGTGTATATCTTTACAACCATTCAAGGTATGACTTTGACTAGGATATCAATTGAAAGCTTAAGGTCTCATCTTTCCATTAATACCAAAATCTCAATTTTTAAATTTGGGTCACTGTGACTCATTTTGCTGGATCAGGTCACATATGAATACGTAGTATTTATCCTAAAGGACTCTTTGGCCAGCAATATGTTCATTAGGTCAAATATGGAATTCTGTATGGCTGATTTAACATCAGAAGGAGTCTTTAAGTTTATATAGTTTAAAACCATTTAAGGGCACTTTAACCAGAAATTAGTTCAATCGGTAAAGATATGGACTTCTAAATGGATTTCTATATGGCTTACAAAGCATTAGAAGAAGTCTATGAGTACGAATAGAAAGTTCAAGATTCAGGACACTTTTATCAGTAAAATGTTCAGTAGATGAAATATCTACTGAAATATTGACTTCTGTATGGCAGATTTAAAAATCAACAGGAGTCTATAATTTTATAATAGTAAAAAACATTTTGAGGACTCGGCCAAAAATTAGTTTGACCGGTCAAATATGGACTAGTGTCTGGATGATATAATTTCACGAGAAGTCTGTATAGTAGAAGTAGACTCTAGCCAGAAATATGTCCAATAGGTCAAAAATGGACATATGTATGGCTGATGTAACATCAGAAGGAGTCTATGAGATTGTGTAGAAAGTTCAAGGTCGAGTACTCTCTAGGGCCAGAAATAAGCTGAGAAGGTAAAAAATATGTTGAATAGGTCAAAATGGCTTATATACAAGAAGTCAATCTGAATGTATATTAAGTTAATGTTCAAGATCTCTTTGGCCAGCATATTGTTCAGTAGGTCAAAAAGGGTCCTTATGTAACATCAGAAGGAGTCTTTAAGTTTATATATTCTAAAACCATTAAGGACCCTTTGACCAGAAATTAGTTCAATCGGTCAAGATATGGACTTCTAAATGGACCACTTTTCTCAGTAATATTTCAGTAGGTGAAATAAGGACTTCTTTATGGCAAATTCAACATCAGGAGTCTATAAGTTTATAATAGTAAAAAACATTTTGAGGACTCCTTGGCCAAAAATTAGTTCAATCGGTCAAATATGGACTAGTGTTTGGCTGATATAACATCACGGGAAGTCTGTATAGTAGGATAATTAAGTATAGTAAGTTAATGTTCAAGGCAACTTGACAGAAATAAGTTCAGTAGGTCAAATATGGACTGCTGAATGGCTAATTTAACATCAGAAGGAGTCTATAAGTAAATGACAGCAAAAGGAGGTTTTTTTTTGGACTCTGGCCAAGGACTCTTTTTGAGGACTCTTTGGCCAAGGATTTTATCAATCGGTCAAATATGGACTACTGTCTGTCTGATTTAACATTACGAGAAGTCAGTCTCTATGTATAGTGAGTTAATGTTCACAAACTCTGGCCAGAAATATGTTCAATATGTCAAAAATGGACACATGTATGGCTAATCTAACATCAGAAGGAGTATCTGAGAATGTATAGAAAGTTCAAGGTCGAGTACTCTCTAGGGCCAGAAATAAGCTGAGAAGGTCAAAAATATGTTGAATAGGTCAAAATGGCTCATATACAAGAATTCAATCTGAATGTATATTAAGTTAATGTTCAAGATCTCTTTGGCCAGTATATTGTTCAGTAGGTCAAAAAGGGTCCTTATGTAACATCAGAAGGAGTCTTTAAGTTTATATATTCTAAAACCATTAAGGACCCTTTGACCAGAAATTAGTTCAATCGGTCAAGATATGGACTTCTAAATGGACCACTTTTCTCAGTAATATTTCAGTAGGTGAAATAAGGACTTCTTTATGGCAAATTCAACATCAGGAGTCTATAAGTTTATAATAGTAAAAAACATTTTGAGGACTCCTTGGCCAAAAATTAGTTCAATCGGTCAAATATGGACTAGTGTTTGGCTGATATAACATCACGGGAAGTCTGTATAGTAGGATAATTATGTATAGTAAGTTAATGTTCAAGGCAACTTGACAGAAATAAGTTCAGTAGGTCAAATATGGACTGCTGAATGGCTAATTTAACATCAGAAGGAGTCTATAAGTAAATGACAGCAAAAGGAGTTTTTTTTTGGACTCTGGCCAAGGACTCTTTTTGAGGACTCCTTGGCCAAGGATTTTATCAATCGGTCAAATATGGACTACTGTCTGTCTGATTTAACATTACGAGAAGTCAGTCTGTATGTATAGTGAGTTAATGTTCACAGACTCTGGCCAGAAATATGTTCAAGAGGTCAAAAATGGACATATGTATGGCTGATCTAACATCAGAAGGAGTCTATGAGAATGTATAGAAAGTTCAAGGTCGAGTACGCTCTAGGGCCAGAACTAAGCTGAGAAGGTCAAAAATATGTTGAATAGGTCAAAATGGCTCATATACAAGAAGTCAATCTGAATGTATATTAAGTTAATGTTCAAGATCTCTTTGGCCAGCATATTGTTCAGTAGGTCAAAAGGGGTCCTTATGTAACATCAGAAGGAGTCTTTAAGTTTATATATTCTAAAACCATTAAGGACCCTTTGACCAGAAATGAGTTCAATCGGTCAAGATATGGACTTCTAAATGGACTTCACTTTTATCAGTAATATTTCAGTAGGTGAAATAAGGACTTCTTTATGGCAAATTCAACATCAGGAGTCTATAAGTTTATAATAGTAAAAAAACATTTTGAGGACTCCTTGGCCAAAAATTAGTTCAATAGGGCAAATATGGACTAGTGTTTGTCTGATAGAACATCACAAGAAATCTGTATAGTAGGATAATTATGTATAGTAAGTTAATGTTCAAGGCAACTTGACAGAAATAAGTTCAGTAGGTCAAATATGGACTGCTGAATGGCTAATTTAACATCAGAAGGAGGCTATAAGTTTATGACAGCAAAAAGAGTTTTTTTTTGGACTCTGGCCAAGGACTCTTTTTGAGGACTCTTTGGCCAAGGATTTGATCAATCGGTCAAATATGACTACTGTCTGTCTGATTTAACATTACGAGAAGTCAGTCTGTATGTATAGTGAGTTAATGTTCACAGACTCTGGCCAGAAATATGTTCAATAGGTCAAAAATGGACATATGTATGGCTGATCTAACATCAGAAGGAGTCTATGAGAATGTATAGAAAGTTCAAGGTCGAGTACTCTAGGGCCAGAAATAAGTTGAGAAGGTCAAAAATGGACTACTGTCTGGCTAATTTAACATCACAACAAGACAATATGTATGTAGCAAGTTAATGTTGAAGAAATAATTGGACAAAAATATGTTCAGTAGGTGATAAGGGACCCCTGTATGGCTGATTTATCATCAGGAGTCTATAACTTTATATAGTTTAAAAACTTTTGAGGACCCTTTGACCAGAAATAAGGTCAATAGGTCAGATATGGATATCTTATGAAGCATCAGGAGCCTATGAGTATGTAAAGAAAGTTCAAGATTCAGGACACTTTTATCATTAAAATGTTCAGTAGATTAAATATGGCCAAAACTCCTTGGACAAAAATTAGTTTGATCGGTCAAATATGGACTAGTGTCTGGATGATATAATTTCACGAGAAGGCTGTATAGTAGAATTAGACTCTAGCCATAAATATGTTCTGATGTTACATCAGAAGGAGTCTATGAGAATGTATAGAAAGTTCAAGGTCGAGTACTCTAGGGCCAGAAATAAGCTGAGAAGGTGGACTTTGGACTTTTGTACGGCTGCTGTAACATCAAAAGAAGTGTATGAGAAGGTCTATTGTAATTGCATTGCACACACGATCTAACGATGTTCATTGAACAATAACATTCAAGCTAAGCGCTTTATCATTTCAATGCTTAACAGAACTGACTCATTCCGTTGGGCAACAAAGAGATAACATAAGTCCTGTAGCACTGCATTGCACACACGATCTAACGATGTTTATTGAAGAATATCATATAAGCTATACGCATTGCAATGCATTGCAATGCATACAAAATAACTAACTCATTCCCATATGCCGATGCACATTGCTGTCATCTCTTCGTTGCACAACGGAATTAGTTATTTACGGTTAGTTATTGTTAATCCATTGTGATACATTCTGATTCTTCATTGCAAACATTTTCTTCAATACACAAATAAATAATTTAGTTGTAGTATGCAATACAATGCAAATATGTTGTTTGGTTTATTTTTCATTGCACCTGTGCTATGTTAGATCTTTTATGCAATGGAATGCAACGAGCTTACATGCTATTCTTTAAAGCGTTGCAACGTTAGATCACATTGTAATGGAATAGCAATTTCAATGATTTCCATTCAATACACAAATGTTAGTTGTGTAAATGCAAAAAGCATGTTGTGTATTTTCATTGCCGAGAAGAATAAGTTAGATATTTTATGCAATGTAATGTAACACAAGTTATCAGTATATTCCATACATACTAACTCATTCCATTATGCATTGCAAAAATGAACTAACTTAGTCCTCTGTGAAATAAAAACACATAACATCTCTTTCGCATTGCATTGCATACTACGTCTGAACTATTCATTGTGTAAGGGAATAGCTATTGCAATAATTTCTCTTCATGCAATGTAATGCAAAAGCACAGAGGAATAAAGATAGATCTTCTTTGCAATGCAATGCAACAGTAAAAATCCTATCTCTTCATTTCAGATCGGAATGAGCTAGTTATTGTAAGTATGTTTGCAAGCTTACATGTAATTTCTCAATGCAAACGTTAGATCATTTGTGCAATGCAACAACACATATGTTATCTCTTTAATGCACATTGGAATGAGTTATTTCTGCTATGCAATGCAATGCAACAAGTGCATGGCTTATATGTTATTTTTCAATGCACAACCGTAGATCGTTTGTGCAATAAAGTGCAAAAGAATCTATGTTATCTCTTCTTTGCACAACGGAATGAGTCAGTTCTTGCATGCATTGTAATGCAATTAGGCGCTTAGCTTGCATGTTATATGAACATCGTTAGATCCTCTGTGCAATGCAATAACAACAGCACTCATGTTCTCTCTTTAATGCACAAAGGAATTAGTTCGGGCATGCATTGAAATGCAACATGTACTTGGCTTATATGTAATTTTTAAATTCACAACGTTACATCGTTTGTGCATTGCAATGTAAATGTACTGAAGTGCTTAGCTTGTATTTTATTGTTATATGAACATCATTAGATCCTCTGTGCAATGCAATACAACAGCACTCATGTTTTCTCTTTAATGCACAAAGGAATTAGTTAGTTCGGGCATGCATTGAAATGCAACATGTACTTGGCTTATATGTAATTTTTAAATTCACAATGTTACATCGTTTGTGCATTGCAATGTAAATGTAATGAAGCGCTTAGCTTGTATTTTATTGTTATATGAACATCATTAGATCTTCTGTGCAATGCAATATACAACAGCACTCATGTTTCTCTGCAATGCACAAAGGAATTAGTTAGTTCGGTCATGCATTGAAATGCAACATGTACTTGGCTTATATGTCATTTTTAAATTCACAATGTTAGATCGTTTGTGCATTGCAATGCAACAACATATATGCTATCTCTTTAATGCACACGAGAATGAGTTAGTTCTGGTATGCAATGCAACAAGTGAATAGCTCATATGTTATTTTTCAATGCACAACATTAGATCGTTTGTGCAATGCAGTGCAACAGAATTTATGTTATCTCTTCTTTGCACAACGGAATGAGTCAATTCTGGTCTGCATTGAAAAGGAAGTAAGCTTTATGTTATTGTTATATGAAAATCGTCAGATCCTCTCAGCAATGCAATACAAAAGCACATATTTTTCTCTTTAATGCACATTGGATGGAGTTAGTTCGGGCATGCTTTGAAATGCAACATGTGTTTTGCTTAAACATTATTTTTAAATTCACAACGTTAGATCGATAGTGCAATGCAATGCAACAACACATGCTATCTCTTTAATGCACACGAGAATGAGTTAGTTCTGGTGCAATGCAACCAGTGCATAGCTTATATGTTATTTTTCAATGCACAACATTAGATCGTTTGTGAAATGCAGTGCAACAGAATTTATGTTATCTCTTCTTTGCACAACGGAATGAGTCAGCTCTGGTATGCAATGAAATGGAATTAAGCGTTTAGCTTGCATGATATATGAACATCGTTAGATCCTCCGTGCAATGCAATAACAACAGCACTCATGTTTTCTCTTTAATGCACAAAGGAATTAGTTAGTTCGGGCATGCATTGAAATGCAACATGTACTTGGCTTATATGTCATTTTTAAATTCACAATGTTAGATCGTTTGTGCATTGCAATGCAACAACACATGCTATCTCTTTAATGCACACGAGAATGAGTTAGTTCTGGTATGCAATGCAACAAGTGAATAGCTCATATGTTATTTTTCAATGCACAACATTAGATCGTTTGTGCAATGCAGTGCAACAGAATTTATGTTATCTCTTCTTTGCACAACGGAATGAGTCAGTTCTGGTCTGCATTGAAAAGGAAGTAAGCGTTTAGCTTTATGTTATTGTTATATGAAAATCGTTAGATCCTCTCAGCAATGCAATACAAAAGAACTCATGTTTCTCTTTAATGCACATTGGATGGAGTTAGTTCGGGCATGCTTTGAAATGCAACATGTGTTTTGCTTAAACATAATTTTTAAATTCATAACGTTAGATCGATAGTGCAATGCAATGCAACAACATATATGCTATCTCTTTAATGCACACGAGAATGAGTTAGTTCTGGTTTAATGCAACCAGTGCTTATTTTTCAATGCACAACATTAGATCGTTTGTGCAATGCAGTGCAACAGAATTTATGTTATCTCTTCTTTGCACAACGGAATGAGTCAGCTCTGGTATGCAATGAAATGGAATTAGGCGTTTAGCTTATATGTTATATGAAAATCGTTTGATCCTCTGTGCAATGCAATAACAACAGCACTCATGTTTTTTCTTTAATGCACAAAGGAATTAGTTAGTTTGGGCATGCATTGAAATGCAATATGTACTTGGCTTATATGTAATTTTTAAATTCACAACGTTACATCGTTTGTGCATTGCAATGTAAATGTAATGAAGCGCTTAGCTTGTATTTTATTGTTACATGAACATCATTAGATCCTCTGTGCAATGCAATACAACAGCACTCATGTTTTCTCTTTAATGCACAAAGGAATTAGTTAGTTTGGGCATGCATTGAAATGCAACGTGCTTTGCTTAAACATTATTTTTAAATTCACAACGTTAGATCGATAGTGCAATGCAACAACATGTTATCTCTTTAATGCACACGAGAATGAGTTAGTTCTGGTGCAATGCAACCAGTGGTTATTTTTCAATGCACAACATTAGATCGTTTGTGCAATGCAGTGCAACAGAATTTATGTTATCTCTTCTTTGCACAACGGAATGAGTCAGCTCTGGTATGCAATGAAATGGAATTAAGCGTTTAGCTTGCATGATTTATGAACATCGTTAGATCCTCCGTGCAATGCAATAACAACAGCACTCATGTTTTCTCTTTAATGCACAAAGGAATTAGTTAGGTCGGGCATGCATTGAAATGCAACATGTACTTGGCTTATATGTCATTTTTAAATTCACAACGTTACATCGTTTTGTGCATTGCAATGTAAATGTACTGAAGCGCTTAGCTTGTATTTTATTGTTATATGAACATCATTAGATCCTCTGTGCAATGCAATACAACAGCACTCTTGTTTTCTCTTTAATGCACAAAGGAATTAGTTAGTTCGGGCATGCATTGAAATGCAACATGTACTTGGCTTATATGTAATTTTTAAATTCACAATGTTACATCGTTTGTGCATTGCAATGTAAATGTAATGAAGCGCTTAGCTTGTATTTTATTGTTATATGAACATCATTAGATCTTCTGTGCAATGCAATATACAACAGCACTCATGTTTCTCTTTAATGCACAAAGGAATTAGTTAGTTCCAGCATGCATTGAAATGCAACATGTACTTGGCTTATATGTCATTTTTAAATTAACAATGTTAGATCGTTTGTGCATTGCAATGAAACAACATATATGCTATCTCTTTAATGCACACGAGAATGAGTTAGTTCTGGTATGCAATGCAACAAGTGAATAGCTCATATGTTATTTTTCAATGCACAACATTAGATCGTTTGTGCAATGCAGTGCAACAGAATTTATGTTATCTCTTCTTTGCACAACGGAATGAGTCAGTTCTGGTATGCAATGAAATGGAATTAAGCGTTTAGCTTGTATGTTATATGAACATCGTTAGATCCTCTGTGCAATGCAATACAACAGCACTCATGTTTTCTCTTTAATGCACAAAGCAATTAGTTAGTTCGGGCATGCATTGAAATGCAACATGTACCTGGCTTATATGTAATTTTTAAGTTCACAACGGTACATCGTTTGTGCATTTTAATGTAAATGTAATTAAGCGCTTAGCTTGTATTTTATTGTTATATGAACTTCATTAGATCCTCTGTGCAACAGCACTCATGTTTCTCTTTAATGCACATTGGATGGAGTTAGTTCGGGCATGCATTGAAATGCAACATGTGCTTTGCTTAAACATTATTTTTATATTCACAACGTTAGATCGATAGTGCAATGCAACAACATATGTTATCTCTTAAATGCACACGAGAATGAGTTAGTTCTGGTGCAATGCAACCAGTGGTTATTTTTCAATGCACATTAGATCGTTTGTGCAATGCAGTGCAACAGAATTTATGTTATCTCTTCTTTGCACAACGGAATGAGTCAGCTCTGGTATGCAATGAAATGGAATTAAGCGTTTAGCTTGCATGATTTATGAACATCGTTAGATCCTCCGTGCAATGCAATAACAACAGCACTCATGTTTTCTCTTTAATGCACAAAGGAATTAGTTAGTTCGGGCATGCATTGAAATGCAACATGTACTTGGCTTATATGTCATTTTTAAAGTCACAATGTTAGATCGTTTGTGCATTGCAATGCAACAACACATGCTTTCTCTTTAATGCACACGAGAATGAGTTAGTTCTGGTATGCAATGCAACAAGTGAATAGCTTATATGTTATTTTTCAATGCACAACATTAGATCGTTTGTGCAATGCAGTGCAACAGAATTTATGTCATCTCTTCTTTGCACAACGGAATGAGTCAGTTCTGGTATGCAATGAAATGGAATTAAGCGTTTAGCTTGTATGTTATATGAACATCGTTAGATCCTCTGTGCAATGAAATACAACAGCACTCATGTTTTCTCTTTAATGCACAAAGGAATTAGTTAGTTCGGGCATGCATTGAAATGCAACATGTACCTGGCTTATAAGTCATTTTTAAATTCACAACGGTACATCGTTTCTGCATTTTAATGTAAATGTAATTAAGCGCTTAGCTTGTATTTTATTGTTATATGAACTTCATTAGATCCTCTGTGCAATGCAATACAACAGCACTCATGTTTCTCTTTAATGCATATTGGATGGAGTTAGTTCGGGCATGCATTGAAATGCAACATGTGCTTTGCTTAAACATTATTTTTAAATTCACAACGTTAGATCGATAGGGCAATGCAACAACATATGTTATCTCTTTAATGCACACGAGAATGAGTTAGTTCTGGTGCAATGCAACCAGTGCTTATTTTTCAATGCACAACATTAGATCGTTTGTGCAATGCAGTGCAACAGAATTTATGTTATCTCTTCTTTGCACAACGGAATGAGTCAGCTCTGGTATGCAATGAAATGGAATTAAGCGTTTAGCTTGCATGATTTATGAACATCGTTAGATCCTCCGTGCAATGCAATAACAACAGCACTCATGTTTTCTCTTTATTGCACAAAGGAATTAGTTCGGGCATGCATTGAAATGCAACATGTACTTGGCTTATATGTCATTTTTAAAGTCACAATGTTAGATCGTTTGTGCATTGCAAATGCAACAACACATACTATCTCTTTAATGCACACGAGAATGAGTTAGTTCTGGTATGCAATGCAACAAGTGAATAGCTTATATGTTATTTTTCAATGCACAACATTAGATCGTTTGTGCAATGCAGTGCAACAGAATTTATGTTATCTCTTCTTTGCACAACGGAATGAGTCAGTTCTGGTATGCAATGAAATGTAATTAAGCGTTTAGCTTGTATGTTATATGAACATCGTTAGATCCTCTGTGCAATGCAATACAACAGCACTCATGTTTTCTCTTTAATGCACAAAGGAATTAGTTAGTTCGGGCATGCATTGAAATGCAACATGTACCTGGCTTATATGTAATTTTTAAATTCACAACGGTACATCGTTTCTGCATTTTATTGTAAATGTAATTAAGCGCTTAGCTTGTATTTAGATCACAACATTAGATCGTTTGTGCAATGCAGTGCAACAACACATGCTATCTCTTTATGCACACGAGAATGAGTTAGTTCTGGTATGCAATGCAACAAGTTGCATACCAGATGCATACCAAAGTTTATATGTTATTTTTCAATGCACAACATTAGATCGTTTTGTGCAATGCAGTGCAACAGAATTTATGTTATCTCTTCTTTGCACAACGGAATGAGTCAGTTCTGGTATGCACTGTAATACATTATACATTATTCTTCAATGAACACTGTTTGATCGTGTTTGCAACCGCATATAGGATATCTCTTCATTGCAAATGGAATTAGTTAGTTATTGTATGCATTATGACAATGCTCATATGTTCTTATCTCTTCAATACACAATAAAATCAATTAGTTGTTGTATGCAATGCAATGCAATGAAAGTCCTCAATCATGTACTTTATAAAATATTTCTGGCCAAAAAATACTCGAAACTTGAACTTTCTTGTTGACACCTTTAGAATTTACATTAGCCCTACAGCCATATTTGACCCTCTGAAAATATTACTGGAAAAAGTGTCCTTGATCTTGAAAAATCCGCGAACAATAACTCACAGATACAGATAACTCACAGATAACTCAATCATACAGACAGACTTCTCGTAATGTTATATCAGGTAGACAGTAGTCCAAATCTGACCTTTTGAACTTTAAGTTCAAAGGGTCTCAAAAGGTTTTAAACTATATAATTATATATAGTGTTAAATTATAATTATATATATGATGTTAAATCAGAAACACAGAGGTTCATATCAGGCAAACACTAGTCCAAATTTGACAGATTGAACATATTTTTGGCCAAAGAATCCTCAAAAGTTTTTTACTATTGTGAACTTATAGACTCTTTTTAATGTTAAATCAGCCATACAAAAGTCCATATTTGAACTACTGAACATGTTTTTCGCCAAAGATTCCTTAAAGATTCATTTACATTCAGATTGATTTTCTTCTGATGTTATATCAGCAAGATGCCAGTCAATTTTAACTACTAAACATATATCTTTTCAGTAGGTTAGATGTCCACTTAGTTCTGGTCAAAGGGATTATAAACTGTATAAAGTTACAGACTCCATCTGCTTATAAATCAGCCATACTTAGGTCCCTTTTGACCTACTAAACATATTTCTGGACAAAGAGTTCTTGAACATTTTACTTAATATGAATTCAAATTGACCTTGTAATGTTGTGTGAGACAGACAGTAGTACATTTTTGACCTACTCAACATAGTTCTGCCCTTAGAGTATTTGATCTTGAACTTTCTATACCTACTCATAGAGTCCTTCTAATGCTTCAAAAGCCATTTAGAAGTCAATATCTGACCTATTGAACTTATTTCTGGTCATAGGGTCCTGATGAGGTTTTAGAATATATAAACTTATAGTCCTCCTGATGTTAAATCAGCCATAAAGCAGCAATTTTTAGACTTTTTCCAGTAATATGTTCAGGTGGTCAAATATGGACTTTTAAACTACTGAAAATATTACTGGCCAAAAAGTCCTCAAAAGGTTTTAAACTATATAAGTTTATCGACTCCTTCTGATGTTACATCAGAAATACAAAAGTAAAATTTTGACCTACTGAACATATTTCTGGCGAGTCCATGAACATGAACTCACTATACATACAGACTGACTTCTCTTAATGTTATATCAAGCAAATTTAACAGATTGAACATATTTTTGGCCAAAGAATCCTCAAAATGTTTTTTACTATTGTGAACTTATAGACTCTTTTTAATGTTAAATCAGCCATACAAAAGTCCATATTTGATCTACTGAAAATATTCCTGAAAAAAAGAGTCCTCGATCTCTTTGGCCCGCATATTGTACAGTAGGTAAAAAAGGGTCCTTATGTAACATCAGAAGGAGTCTTTAAGTTTATATATTCTAAAACCATTAAGGACCCTTTGACCAGATATTAGTTCAATCGATCAAGATATGGACTTCTAAATGGACTTCACTTTTAGTAGGTCAAATATGGACTGCTGAATGGCTAATTTAACATCAGAAGGAGTCTATAAGTTTATGACAGCAAAAAGAGGGTTTTTTTTGGACTCTGGCCAAGGACTCTTTTTGAGGACTCTTTGGCCAAGGATTTGATCAATCGGTCAAATATGGACTACTGTCTGTCTGATTTAACATTACGAGAAGTCAGTCTGTATGTATAGTGAGTTAATGTTCACAGACTCTGGCCAGAAATATGTTCAATAGGTAAAAAATGGACATGTATGGCTGATGTAACATCAGAAGGAGTCTATGAGAATGTATAGAAAGTTCAAGGTCGACTATTCTCTAGGGCCAGAAATAAGCTGAGAAGGTCAAAAATATGTTGAATAGGTCAAAATAGCTCATATACAAGAAGTCAATCTGAATGTATATTAAGTTAATGTTCAAGATCTCTTTGGCCAGCATATTGTTCAGTAGGTCAAAAAGGGTCCTCATGTAACATCAGAAGGAGTCTTTAAGTTTATATATTCTAAAACCATTAAGGACCCTTTGACCAGAAATTAGTTAAATCGGTCAAGATATGGACTTCTAAATGGACTTCACTTTCTCAGTAATATTTCAGTAGGTGAAATAAGGACTTCTTTATTGGAAAATTCAACATTCAGGAGTCTATAAGTTTATAATAGTAAAAAACATTTTGAGGACTCCTTGGCCAAAAATTAGTTCAATCGGTCAAATGTGGACTAGTGTTTGGCTGATATAACATCACGAGAAGTCTGAATAATAGGATAATTATGTATAATAAGTTAATTTTCAAGGCAACTTGACAGAAATAAGTTCAGTAGGTCAAATATGGACTGCTGAATGGCTAATTTAACATAAGAAGGAGTCTATAAGTTTATGACAGCAAAAATAGTTTTTTTTTTGGACTCTGGCCAAGGACTCTTTTTGAGGACTCTTTGGCCAAAGATTTGATCAATCGGTCAAATATGGACTACTGTCTGTCTGATTTAACATTACGAGAAGTCACTCTGTATGTATAGTAAGTTAATGTTCACAGACTCTGGCCAGAAATATGTTCAATGGGTCAAAAATGGACATATGTATGGCTGATGTAACATCAGAAGGAGTCTATGAGATTGTATAGAAAGTTCAAGGTCGAGTACTCTCTACGGCCAGAAATAAGCTGAGAAGGTCAAAAATATGTTGAATAGGTCAAAATGGCTTATATACAAGAAGTCAATCTGAATGTATATTAAGTTCATGTTCAAGATCTCTTTGGCCAGCATATTGTTCAGTAGGTCAAAAAGGGTCCTTATGTAACATCAGAAGGAGTCTTTAAGTTTATATATTCTAAAACCATTAAGGACCCTTTGACCAGAAATTAGTTCAATCGGTCAAGATATCGACTTCTAAATGGACTTCACTTTTCTCAGTAATATTTCAGTAGGTGAAATAAGGACTTCTTTATGGCAAATTCAACATCAGGAGTCTATAAGTTTATAATAGTAAAAAACATTTTGAGGACTCCTTGGCCAAAAATTAGTTCAATCGGTCAAATATGGACTAGTGTTTGGCTGATATAAAATCACGAGAAGTCTGTATAGTAGGATAAATTATGTATAGTAAGTTAATGTTCAAGGCAACTTGACAGAAATAAGTTCAGTAGGTCAAATATGGACTGCTGAGTGGCTAATTTAACATCAGAAGGAGTCTATAAGTTTATGACAGCAAAAAGAGTTTTTTTTTGGACTCTGGCCAAGGACTCTTTTTGAGGACTCTTTGGCCAAAGATTTGATCAATCGGTCAAATATGGACTACTGTCTGTCTGATTTAACATTACGAGAAGTCAGTCTGTATGTATAGTGAGTTAATGTTCACAGACTCTGGCCAGAAATATGTTCAAGAGGTCAAAAATGGACATATGTATGGCTGATCTAACATCAGAAGGAGTCTATGAGAATGTATAGAAAGTTCAAGGTCGAGTACGCTCTAGGGCCAGAACTAAGCTGAGAAGGTAAAAAATATGTTGAATAGGTCAAAATGGCTCATATACAAGAAGTCAATCTGAATGTATAATTAAGTTAATGTTCAAGATCTCTTTGGCCAGCATATTGTTCAGTAGGTCAAAAGGGGTCCTTATGTAACATCAGAAGGAGTCTTTAAGTTTATATATTCTAAAACCATTAAGGACCCTTTGACCAGAAATTAGTTCAATCGGTCAAGATATGGACTTCTAAATGGACTTCACTTTTATCAGTAATATTTCAGTAGGTGAAATAAGGACTTCTTTATGGCAAATTCAACATCAGGAGTCTATAAGTTTATAATAGTAAAAAAACATTTTGAGGACTCCTTGGCCAAAAATTAGTTCAATAGGGCAAATATGGACTAGTGTTTGTCTGATAGAACATCACAAGAAATCTGTATAGTAGGATAATTATGTATAGTAAGTTAATGTTCAAGGCAACTTGACATAAATAAGTTCAGTAGGTCAAATATGGACTGCTGAATGGCTAATTTAACATCAGAAGGAGGCTATAAGTTTATGACAGCAAAAAGAGTTTTTTTTTTGGACTCTGGCCAAGGACTCTTTTTGAGGACTCTTTGGCCAAGGATTTGATCAATCGGTCAAATATGACTACTGTCTGTCTGATTTAACATTACGAGAAGTCAGTCTGGATGTATAGTGAGTTAATGTTCACAGACTCTGGCCAGAAATATGTTCAATAGATCAAAAATGGACATATGTATGGCTGATCTAACATCAGAAGGAGTCTATGAGAATGTATAGAAAGTTCAAGGTCGAGTACTCTAGGGCCAGAAATAAGTTGAGAAGGTCAAAAATGGACTACTGTCTGGCTAATTTAACATCACAACAAGACAATATGTATGTATAGCAAGTTAATGTTGAAGAAATCTTTGGACAGAAACATGTTCAGTAGGTGATAAGGGACCCCTGTATGGCTGATTTATCATCAGGAGTCTATAACTTTATATAGTTTAAAAACTTTTGAGGACCCTTTGACCAGAAATAAGTTCAATAGGTCACATATGGATATCTTATGAAGCATCAGGAGCCTATGAGTATGTATAGAAAGTTCAAGATCGAGGATTCTTTGGCCAGAGATATGTTCCTTGGGTCAAATATGGACTTCTGTATTGCTGACGTAACATCAGTAGTCAAAAAGAATGAATAGAAAGTTCAAGTATCGAGTACTCCTTGGCCAGAAAAAATTTCAGTAGGTCAAATATTGACTTTTTTTAGGCTGACATAAAATTAGACGAAAATATGAATACGTAGTATTTATCCTAAAGGACTCTTTGGCCAGCAATATGTTCATTAGGTAAAATATGGAATTCTGTATGGCTGATTTAACATCAGAAGGAGTCTTTAAGTTTATATAGTTTAAAACCATTTAAGGGCACTTTAACCAGAAATTAGTTCAATCGGTAAAGATATGGACTTCTAAATGGCTTTCTATATGGCTTACAAAGCATTAGAAGAAGTCTATGAGTACGAATAGAAAGTTCAAGATTCAGGACACTTTTATCAGTAAAATGTTCAGTAGATGAAATATCTACTGAAATATTGACTTCTGTATGGCAGATTTAAAAATCAACAGGAGTCCATAATTTTATAATAGTATAATAGTATAGTATAATATATATAATATAATAGTATAATAGTATAATAGTAATTTTTTAACATTTTGAGGACTCCTTGGCCAAAAATTAGTTTGATCGGTCAAATATGGACTAGTGTCTGGATGATATAATTTCACGAGAAGTCTGTATAATAGAAGTAGACTCTAGCCAGAAATATGTCCAATGGGTCAAAAATGGACATGTGTAACATCAGAAGGAATCTGTGAGAATGTATAAAAAAGTTCAAGGTCGAGTATTCTCTAGGGCCAGAAATAAGCTGAGAAGGTCAAAAATATGTTGAATAGGTCAAAATGGCTCATATACAAGAAGTCAATCTGAATGTATATTAAGTTAATGTTCAAGATCTCTTTGGCCAGCATATTGTTCAGTAGGTCAAAAAGGGTCCTTATCAGAAGGAGTCTTTAAGTTTATATATTCTAAAACCATTAAGGACCCTTTGACCAGAAATTAGTTAAATTGGTCAAGATATAGACTTCTAAATGGACCACTTTTATCAGTAATATTTCAGTGGGTGAAATAAGGACTTCTTTAGTCCTTATTTCGTCCTAACATCACGAGAAGTCTGTATAGTAGGATAATTA
Organism: Rhinichthys klamathensis goyatoka; assembly: GCF_029890125.1. Lineage (NCBI taxonomy): Eukaryota > Metazoa > Chordata > Actinopteri > Cypriniformes > Leuciscidae > Rhinichthys > Rhinichthys klamathensis. The sequence goes on from NW_026606621.1 coordinate 3,307,457, forward strand.
TGTATAGTAAGTTAACGTTCAAGGCAACTTGACAGAAATAAGTTCAGTAGGTCAGATATGGACTGCTGAATGGCTAATTTAACATCAGAAGGAGGCTATAAGTTTATGACAGCAAAAAGAGGTTTTTTTTGGACTCTGGCCAAGGACTCTTTTTGAGGACTCTTTGGCCAAGGATTTTATCAATCGGTCAAATATGGACTACTGTCTGTCTGATTTAACATTACGAGAAGTCAGTCTGTATGTATAGTGAGTTAATGTTCACAGACTCTGGCCAGAAATATGTTCAATATGTCAAAAATGGACACATGTATGGCTAATCTAACATCAGAAGGAGTATCTGAGAATGTATAGAAAGTTCAAGGTCGAGTACTCTCTAGGGCCAGAAATAAGCTGAGAAGGTCAAAAATATGTTGAATAGGTCAAAATGGCTCATATACAAGAAGTCAATCTGAATGTATATTAAGTTAATGTTCAAGATCTCTTTGGCCAGCATATTGTTCAGTAGGTCAAAAAGGGTCCTTATGTAACATCAGAAGGAGTCTTTAAGTTTACATATTCTAAACCATTAAGGACCCTTTGACCAGAAATTAGTTCAATCGGTCAAGATATGGACTTCTAAATGGACTTCACTTTTATCAGTAATATTTCAGTAGGTGAAATAAGGAATTCTTTATGGCAAATTCAACATCAGGAGTCTATAAGCTTATAATAGTAAAAAACATTTTGAGGACTCCTTGGCCAAAAATTAGTTCAATCGGTCAAATATGGACTAGTGTTTGGCTGATATAACATCACGAGAAGTCTGAGTCTATAAGTTTATGACAGCAAAAAGAGGGTTTTTTTGGACTCTGGCCAAGGACTCTTTTTGAGGACTCTTTGGCCAAGGATTTGATCAATCGGTCTGCCTGATTTAACATTACGAGAAGTCAGTCTGTATGTATAGTGAGTTAATGTTCACAGACTCTGGCCAGAAATATGTTCAATAGGTCAAAAATGGACATATGTATGGCTGATCTAACATCAGAAGAAGTCTATGAGAATGTATAGAAAGTTCAAGGTCGAGTACTCTAGGGCCAGAAATAAGTTGAGAAGGTCAAAAATGGACTACTGTCTGGCTAATTTAACATCACAACAAGACAATATGTATGTAGCAAGTTAATGTTGAAGAAATAATTGGACAAAAATATGTTCAGTAGGTGATAAGGGACCCCTGTATGGCTGATTTATCATCAGGAGTCTATAACTTTATATAGTTTAAAAACTTTTGAGGACCCTTTGACCAGAAAAAAGGTCAATAGGTCAGATATGGATATCTTATGAAGCATCAGGAGCCTATGAGTATGTAAAGAAAGTTCAAGATTCAGGACACTTTTATCATTAAAATGTTCAGTAGATTAAATATGGCCAAAACTCCTTGGACAAAAATTAGTTTGATCGGTCAAATATGGACTAGTGTCTGGATGATATAATTTCACGAGAAGGCTGTATAGTAGAATTAGACTCTAGCCATAAATATGTTCTGATATTACATCAGAAGGAGTCTATGAGAATGTATAGAAAGTTCAAGGTCGAGTACTCTAGGGCCAGAAATAAGCTGAGAAGGTGGACTTTGGACTTTTGTACGGCTGCTGTAACATCAAAAGAAGTGTATGAGAAGGTCTATTGTAATTGCATTGCACACACGATCTAACGATGTTCATTGAACAATAACATTCAAGCTAAGCGCTTTATCATTTCAATGCTTAACAGAACTGACTCATTCCGTTGGGCAACAAAGAGATAACATAAGTCCTGTAGCACTGCATTGCACACACGATCTAACGATGTTTATTGAAGAATATCATATAAGCTATACGCATTGCAATGCATTGCAATGCATACAAAATAACTAACTCATTCCCATATGCCGATGCACATTGCTGTCATCTCTTCGTTGCACAACGGAATTAGTTATTTACGGTTAGTTATTGTTAATCCATTGTGATACATTCTGATTCTTCATTGCAAACATTTTCTTCAATACACAAATAAATAGTTTAGTTGTAGTATGCAATACGATGCGAATGCAAATATGTTGTTTGGTTTATTTTTCATTGCACCTGTGCTATGTTAGATCTTTTATGCAATGGAATGCAACGAGCTTACATGCTATTCTTTAAAGCGTTGCAACGTTAGATCACATTGTAATGGAATAGCTATTTCAATGATTTCCATTCAATACACAAATGTTAGTTGTGTAAATGCAAAAAGCATGTTGTGTATTTTCATTGCCGAGAAGAATAAGTTAGATATTTTATGCAATGCAATGTAACACAAGTTATCAGTATATTGCATACATACTAACTCATTCCATTCTGCATTGCAATTAACTAACTTAGTCCTCTGTGAAATAAAAACACATAACATCTCTTTCGCATTGCATTGCATACTACGTCTATTATAGCTATTGCAATAATTTCTCTTCATGCAATGTAATGCAAAAGCACAGAGGAATAAAGATAGATCTTCTTTGCAATGCAATGCAACAGTAAAAATCCTATCTCTTCATTTCAGATCGGAATGAGCTAGTTATTGTAAGTATGTTTGCAAGCTTACATGTAATTTCTCAATGCAAACGTTAGATCATTTGTGCAATGCAACAACACATATGTTATCTCTTTAATGCACATTGGAATGAGTTATTTCTGCTATGCAATGCAATGCAACAAGTGCATGGCTTATATGTTATTTTTCAATGCACAACCGTAGATCGTTTGTGCAATGAAGTGCAAAAGAATCTATGTTATCTCTTCTTTGCACAACGGAATGAGTCAGTTCTTGTATGCATTGTAATGCAATTAGGCGCTTAGATTGTATGTTATATGAACATCGTTAGATCCTCTGTGCAATGCAATAACAACAGCACTCATGTTCTCTCTTTAATGCACAAAGGAATTAGTTAGTTCGGGCATGCATTGAAATGCAACATGTACTTGGCTTATATGTAATTTTTAAATTCACAACGTTACATCGTTTGTGCATTGCAATGTAAATGTAATGAAGCGCTTAGCTTGTATTTTATTGTTATATGAACATCATTAGATCCTCTGCAATGCAATACAACAGCACTCATGTTTTCTCTTTAATGCACAAAGGAATTAGTTAGTTCGGGCATGCATTGAAATGCAACATGTACTTGGCTTATATGTAATTTTTAAATTCACAATGTTACATCGTTTGTGCATTGCAATGTAAATGTAATGAAGCGCTTAGCTTGTATTTTATTGTTATATGAACATCATTAGATCCTCTGTGCAATGCAATATACAACAGCACTCATGTTTCTCTGCAATGCACAAAGGAATTAGTTAGTTCGGGCATGCATTGAAATGCAACATGTACTTGGCTTATATGTCATTTTTAAATTCACAACGTTAGATCGATAGTGCAATGCAATGCAACAACATATGTTATCTCTTTAATGCACACGAGAATGAGTTAGTTCTGGTGCAATGCAACCAGTGCATAGCTAATATGTTTTTTTTCAATGCACAACATTAGATCGTTTGTGCAATGCATTGCAACAGAATTTATGTTATCTCTTCTTTGCACAACGGAATGAGTCAGCTCTGGTATGCAATGAAATGGAATTAAGCGTTTAGCTTGCATGATTTATGAACATCGTTAGATCCTCCGTGCAATGCAATAACAACAGCACTCATGTTTTCTCTTTAATGCACAAAGGAATTAGTTAGTTCGAGCATGCATTGAAATGCAACATGTACTTGGCTTATATGTCATTTTTAAAGTCACAATGTTAGATCGTTTGTGCATTGCAATGCAACAACACATGCTATCTCTTTAATGCACACGAGAATGAGTTAGTTCTGGTATGCAATGCAACAAGTGAATAGCTTATATGTTATTTTTCAATGCACAACATTAGATCGTTTGTGCAATGCAGTGCAACAGAATTTATGTTATCTCTTCTTTGCACAACGGAATGAGTCAGTTCTGGTATCCAATGAAATGGAATTAAGCGTTTAGCTTGTATGTTATATGAACATCGTTAGATCCTATGTGCAATGCAATACAACAGCACTCATGTTTTCTCTTTAATGCACAAAGGAATTAGTTAGTTCGGGCATGCATTGAAATGCAACATGTACCTGGCTTATATGTAATTTTTAAGTTCACAACGGTACATCGTTTGTGCATTTTAATGTAAATGTAATTAAGCGCTTAGCTTGTATTTTATTGTTATATGAACTTCATTAGATCCTCTGTGCAATGCAATACAAACAGCACTCATGTTTCTCTTTAATGCACATTGGATGGAGTTAGTTCGGGCATGCATTGAAATGCAACATGTGCTTTGCTTAAACATTATTTTTAAATTCACAACGTTAGATCGATAGTACAATGCAACAACATATGTTATCTCTTTAATGCACACGAGAATGAGTTAGTTCTGGTGCAATGCAACCAGTGGTTATTTTTCAATGCACAGCATTAGATCGTTTGTGCAATGCAGTGCAACAGAATTTATGTTATCTCTTCTTTGCACAACGGAATGAGTCAGCTCTGGTATGCAATGAAATGGAATTAAGCGTTTAGCTTGCATGATTTATGAACATCGTTAGATCCTCCGTGCAATGCAATAACAACAGCACTCATGTTTTCTCTTTAATGCACAAAGGAATTAGTTAGTTCGGGCATGCATTGAAATGCAACATGTACTTGGCTTATATGTCATTTTTAAAGTCAGAATGTTAGATCGTTTGTGCATTGCAATGCAACAACACATGCTATCTCTTTAATGCACACGAGAATGAGTTAGTTCTGGTATGCAATGCAACAAGTTGCATACCAGATGCATACCAAAGTTTATATGTTATTTTTCAATGCACAACATTAGATCGTTTGTGCAATGCAGTGCAACAGAATTTATGTTATCTCTTCTTTGCACAACGGAATGAGTCAGTTCTGGTATGCACTGTAATACATTATACATTATTCTTCAATGAACACTGTTTGATCGTGTTTGCAACCGCATATAGGATATCTCTTCATTGCAAATGGAATTAGTTAGTTATTGTATGCATTATGACAATGCTCATATGTTCTTATCTCTTCAATACACAATAAAATCAATTAGTTGTTGTATGCAATGCAATGCAATGAAAGTCCTCAATCATGTACTTTATAAAATATTTCTGGCCAAAAAATACTCGAAACTTGAACTTTCTTGTTGACACCTTTAGAATTTACATTAGCCCTACAGCCATATTTGACCCTCTGAAAATATTACTGGAAAAAGTGTCCTTGATCTTGAAAAATCCGCGAACAATAACTCACAGATACAGATAACTCACAGATAACTCAATCATACAGACAGACTTCTCGTAATGTTATATCAGGTAGACAGTAGTCCAAATCTGACCTTTTGAACTTTAAGTTCAAAGGGTCTCAAAAGGTTTTAAACTATATAATTATATATAGTGTTAAATTATAATTATATATATGATGTTAAATCAGAAACACAGAGGTTCATATCAGGCAAACACTAGTCCAAATTTGACAGATTGAACATATTTTTGGCCAAAGAATCCTCAAAATGTTTTTTACTATTGTGAACTTATAAACTCTTTTTAATGTTAAATCAGCCATACAAAAGTCCATATTTGATCTACTGAAAATATTCCTGAAAAAAAGAGTCCTCGATCTCTTTGGCCCGCATATTGTTCAGTAGGTCAAAAAGGGTCCTTATGTAACATCAGAAGGAGTCTTTAAGTTTATATATTCTAAAACCATTAAGGACCCTTTGACCAGAAATTAGTTCAATCGGTCAAGATATGGACTTCTAAATGGACTTCACTTTTCTCAGTAATATTTCAGTAGGTGAAATAAGGACTTCTTTATGGCAAATTCAACATCAGGAGTCTATAAGATTATAATAGTAAAAAAAAGTATGGACTTCTAAATGGACTTCACTTTTAGTAGGTCAAATATGGACTGATGAATGGCTAATTTAACATCAGAAGGAGTCTATAAGTTTATGACAGCAAAAAGAGGTTTTTTTTGGACTCTGGCCAAAGACTCTTTTTGAGGACTCTTTGGCCAAGGATTTGATCAATCGGTCAAATATGGACTACTGTCTGTCTGATTTAACATTACGAGAAGTCAGTCTGTATGTATAGTGAGTTAATGTTCACAGACTCTGGCCAGAAATATGTCCAATAGGTCAAAAATGGACATATGTATGGATGATCTAACATCAGAAGGAGTCTATGAAAATGTATAGAAAGTTCAAGGTCGAGTATTCTCTTGGGACAGAAATAAGCTGAGAAGGTCAAAAATATGTTGAATAGGTCAAAATGGGTCATATACAAGAAGTCAATCTGAATGTATATTAAGTTAATGTTCAAGATCTCTTTGGCCAGCATATTGTTCAGTAGGTCAAAAAGGGTCCTTATGTAACATCAGAAGGAGTCTTTAAGTTTATTTATTCTAAAACCATTAAGGACCCTTTGACAAGAAATGAGTTCAATCGGTCAAGATATCGACTTCTAAATGGACTTCGCTTTTCTCAGTAATATTTCAGTAGGTGAAATAAGGACTTCTTTATGGCAAATTCAACATCAGGAGTCTATAAGTTTATAATAGTAAAAAACATTTTGAGGACTCCTTGGCCAAAAATTAGTCCAATCGGTCAAATATGGAATAGTGTTTGGCTGATATAACATCACGAGAACTCTGTATAATAGGATAATTATGTATAGTAAGTTAATGTTCAAGGCAACTTGACAGAAATAAGTTCAGTAGGTCAAATGTGGACTGCTGAATGGCTAATTTAACATCAGAAGGAGTCTATAAGTTTATGACAGCAAAAAGAGTTTTTTTTTGGACTCTGGCCAAGGACTCTTTTTGAGGACTCTTTGGCCAAAGATTTGATCAATCGGTCAAATATGGACTACTGTCTGTCTGATTTAACATTACGAGAAGTCAGTCTGTATGTATAGTGAGTTAATGTTAATGATCAAAAATATGTTGAATAGGTCAAAATGTATGTTGAATAGGTCTCATATACAAGAAGTCAATCTGAATGTATATTAAGTTAATGTTCAAGATCTCTTTGGCCAGCATATTGTTCAATAGGTCAAAAGGGGTCCTTATGTAACATCAGAAGGAGTCTTTAAGTTTATATATTCTAAAACAATTAAGGACCCTTTGACCAGAAATTAGTTCAATCGGTCAAGATATGGACTTCTAAATGGACTATACATTTCTCAGTAATATTTCAGTAGGTGAAATAAGGACTTCTTTATGGCAAATTCAACATCAGGAGTATATAAGTTTATAATAGTAAAAAACATTTTGAGGACTCCTTGGCCAAAAATTAGTTCAATCGGTCAAATATGGACTAGTGTTTGGCTGATATAAAATCACGAGAAGTCTGTATAATAGGATAATAATGTATAGTAAGTTAATGTTCAAGGCAACTTGACAGAAATAAGTTCAGTAGGTCATATATGGACTGCTGAGTGGCTAATTTAACATCAGAAGGAGTCTATAAGTTTGTGACAGCCAAAATAGTTTTTTTTTTGGACTCTGGCCAAGGACTCTTTTTGAGGACTCTTTGGCCAAAGATTTGATCAATCGGTCAAATATGGACTACTGTCTGTCTGATTTAACATCACGAGAAGTCAGTCTGTATGTATAGTGAGTTAATGTTCACAGACTCTGGCCAGAAATATGTCCAATAGGTCAAAAATGGACATATGTATGGATGATCTAACATCAGAAGGAGTCTATGAGAATGTATAGAAAGTTCAAGGTCGAGTATTCTCTTGGGACAGAAATAAGCTGAGAAGGTCAAAAATATGTTGAATAGGTCAAAATGGGTCACATACAAGAAGTCAATCTGAATGTATATTAAGTTAATGTTCAAGATCTCTTTGGCCAGCATATTGTTCAGTAGGTCAAAAAGGGTCCTTATGTAACATCAGAAGGAGTCTTTAAGTTTATTTATTCTAAAACCATTAAGGACCCTTTGACAAGAAATGAGTTCAATCGGTCAAGATATGGACTTCTAAATGGACTTCACTTTTCTCAGTAATATTTCAGTAGGTGAAATAAGGACTTCTTTATGGCAAATTCAACATCAGGAGTCTATAAGTTTATAATAGTAAAAAAACATTTTGAGGACTCCTTGGCCAAAAATTAGTTCAATAGGGCAAATATGGACTAGTGTTTGGCTGATAGAACATCACAAGAAGTCTGTATAGTAGGATAATTATGTATAGTAAGTTAATGTTCAAGGCAACTTGACAGAAATAAGTTCAGTAGGTCAAATATGGACTGCTGAATGGCTAATTTAACATCAGAAGGAGTCTATAAGTTTATGACAGCAAAAAGAGTTTTTTTTTGGACTCTGGCCAAGGACTCTTTTTGAGGACTCTTTGGCCAAAGATTTGATCAATCGGTCAAATATGGACTAGTGTCTGTCTGATTTAACATTACGAGAAGTCAGTCTGTATGTATAGTGAGTTAATGTTCACAGACTCTGGCCAGAAATATGTTCAAGAGGTCAAAAATGGACATATGTATGGCTGATCTAACATCAGAAGGAGTCTATGAGAATGTATAGAAAGTTCAAGGTCGAGTACTCTCTAGGGCCAGAAATAAGCTGAGAAGGTCAAAAATATGTTGAATAGGTCAAAATGGCTCATATACAAGAAGTCAATCTGAATGTATATTAAGTTAATGTTCAAGATCTCTTTGGCCAGCATATTGTTCAATAGGTCAAAAGGGGTCCTTATGTAACATCAGAAGGAGTCTTTCAGTTTATATATTCTAAAACCATTAAGGACCCTTTGACCAGAAATTAGTTCAATCGGTCAAGATATGGACTTCTAAATGGACTTCACTTTTATCAGTAATATTTCAGTAGGTGAAATAAGGACTTCTTTATGGCAAATTCAACATCAGGAGTCTATAAGTTTATAATAGTAAAAAACATTTTGAGGACTCCTTGGCCAAAAATTAGTTCAATCGGTCAAATATGGACTAGTGTTTGGCTGATATAACATCACGAGAAGTCTGAGTCTATAATTTTATGACAGCAAAAAGAGGTTTTTTTTGGACTCTGGCCAAGGACTCTTTTTGAGGACTCTTTGGCCAAGGATTTGATCAATCGGTCTGCCTGATTTAACATTACGAGAAGTCAGTCTGCATGTATAGTGAGTTAATGTTCACAGACTCTGGCCAGAAATATGTTCAATAGGTCAAAAATGGACATATGTATGGCTGATCTAACATCAGAAGGAGTCTATGAGAATGTATAGAAAGTTCAAGGTCGAGTACTCTAGGGCCAGAAATAAGTTGAGAAGGTCAAAAATGGACTACTGTCTGGCTAATTTAACATCACAACAAGACAATATGTATGAAGCAAGTTAATGTTGAAGAAATAATTGGACAAAAATATGTTCAGTAGGTGATAAGGGACCCTTGTATGGCTGATTTATCATCAGGAGTCTATAACTTTATATAGTTTAAAAACTTTTGAGGACCCTTTGACCAGAAATAAGGTCAATAGGTCAGATATGGATATCTTATGAAGCATCAGGAGCCTATGAGTATGTAAAGAAAGTTCAAGATTCAGGACACTTTTATCATTAAAATGTTCAGTAGATTTAATATGGCCAAAACTCCTTGGACAAAAATTAGTTTGATCGGTCAAATATGGACTAGTGTCTGGATGATATAATTTCACGAGAAGGCTGTATAGTAGAATTAGACTCTAGCCATAAATATGTTCTGATATTACATCAGAAGGAGTCTATGAGAATGTATAGAAAGTTCAAGGTCGAGTACTCTAGGGCCAGAAATAAGCTGAGAAGGTGGACAGTGGACTTTTGTACGGCTGCTGTAACATCAAAAGAAGTGTATGAAAAGGTCAATGTAATTGCATTGCACACACGATCTAACGATGTTCATTGAACAATAACATTCAAGCTAAGCGCTTTATCATTTCAATGCTTAACAGAACTGACTCATTCCGTTGGGCAACAAAGAGATAACATAAGTCCTGTAGCACTGCATTGCACACACGATCTAACGATGTTTATTGAAGAATATCATATAAGCTATACGCATTGCAATGCATTGCAATGCATACAAAATAACTAACTCATTCCCATATGCCGATGCACATTGCTGTCATCTCTTCGTTGCATAACGGAATTAGTTATTTACGGTTAGTTATTGTTAATCCATTGTGATACATTCTGATTCTTCATTGCAAACATTTTCTTCAATACACAAATAAATAGTTTAGTTGTAGTATGCAATACGATGCGAATGCAAATATGTTGTTTGGTTTATTTTTCATTGCACCTGTGCTATGTTAGATCTTTTATGCAATGGAATGCAACGAGCTTACATGCTATTCTTTAAAGCGTTGCAACGTTAGATCACATTGTAATGGAATAGCTATTTCAATGATTTCCATTCAATACACAAATGTTAGTTGTGTAAATGCAAAAAGCATGTTGTGTATTTTCATTGCCGAGAAGAATAAGTTAGATATTTTATGCAATGCAATGTAACACAAGTTATCAGTATATTGCATACATACTAACTCATTCCATTATGCATTGCAATTAACTAACTTAGTCCTCTGTGAAATAAAAACACATAACATCTCTTTCGCATTGCATTGCATACTACGTCTGAACTATTCATTGTGTAAAGGAATAGCTATTGCAATAATTTCTCTTCATCCAATGTAATGCAAAAGCACAGAGGAATAAAGATAGATCTTCTTTGCAATGCAATGCAACAGTAAAAATCCTATCTCTTCATTTCAGATCGGAATGAGCTAGTTATTTTAAGTATGTTTGCAAGCTTACATGTAATTTCTCAATGCAAACGTTAAATCATTTGTGCAATGCAACAACACATATGTTATCTCTTTAATGCACATTGGAATGAGTTATTTCTGCTATGCAATGCAATGCAACAAGTGCATGGCTTATATGTTATTTTTCAATGCACAACCGTAGATCGTTTGTGCAATGAAGTGCAAAAGAATCTATGTTATCTCTTCTTTGCACAACGGAATGAGTCAGTTCTTGTATGCATTGTAATGCAATTAGGCGTTTAGCTTGTATGTTAGATCCTCTCAGCAATGCAATACAAAAGCACTCATGTTTCTCTTTAATGCACATTGGATGGAGTTAGTTCGGGCATGCTTTGAAATGCAACATGTGTTTTGCTTAAACATTATTTTTAAATTCACAAAGTTAATTCAATAGTGCAATGCAATGCAACAACATATATGCTATCTCTTTAATGCACACGAGAATGAGTTAGTTCTGGTGCAATGCAACCAGTGCATAGCTTATATGTTATTTTTCAATGCACAACATTAGATCGTTTGTGCAATGCAGTGCAACAGAATTTATGTTATCTCTTCTTTGCACAACGGAATGAGTCAGCTCTGGTATGCAATGAAATGGAATTAGGCGTTTAGCTTATATGTTATATGAACATCGTTAGATCCTCTGTGCAATGCAATAACAACAGCACTCATGTTTTCTCTTTAATGCACAAAGGAATAAGTTAGTTCGGGCATGCATTGAAATGCAATATTTACTTGGCTTTTATGTAATTTTTAAATTCACAACGTTACATCGTTTGTGCATTGCAATGTAAATGTAATGAAGCGCTTAGCTTGTATTTTATAGTTACATGAACATCATTAGATCCTCTGTGCAATGCAATACAACAGCACTCATGTTTTCTCTTTAATGCACAAAGGAATTAGTTAGTTTGGGCATGCATTGAAATGTAACATGTGCTTTGCTTAAACATTATTTTTAAATTCACAATGTTAGATCGTTTGTGAATTGCCATGCAACAACACATGATATCTCTTTAATGCACACGAGAATGAGTTAGTTCTGGTATGCAATGCAACAAGTGAATAGCTTATATGTTATTTTTCAATGCACAACATTAGATCGTTTGTGCAATGCAGTGCAACAGAATTTATGTTATCTCTTCTTTGCACAACGGAATGAGTCAGCTCTGGTATGCAATGAAATGGAGTTAAGCGTTTAGCTTGTATGTTATATGAACATCGTTAGATCCTCTGTGCAATGCAATAACAATTCATGTTTTCTCTTTAATGCACAAAGGAATTAGTTAGTTCGGGCATGCATTGAAATGCAACATGTACTTGGCTTATATGTCATTTTTAAATTCAAAACTTTACATCGTTTGTGCATTGCAATGTAAATGTACTGAAGCGCTTAGCTTGTATTTTATTGTTATATGAACATCATTAGATCTTCTGTGCAATGCAATATACAACAGCACTCATGTTTCTCTGCAATGCACAAAGGAATTAGTTAGTTCGGGCATGCATTGAAATGCAACATGTACTTGGCTTATATGTCATTTTTAAATTCACAATGTTAGATCGTTTGTGCATTGCAATGCAACAACACATGCTATCTCTTTAATGCACACGAGAATGAGTTAGTTCTGGTATGCAATGCAACAAGTGAATAGCTCATATGTTATTTTTCAATGCACAACATTAGATCGTTTGTGCAATGCAGTGCAACAGAATTTATGTTATCTCTTCTTTGCACAACGGAATGAGTCAGTTCTGGTCTGCATTGAAAAGGAAGTAAGCGTTTAGCTTTATGTTATTGTTATATGAAAATCGTTAGATCCTCTCAGCAATGCAATACAAAAGCAGTCATGTTTCTCTTTAATGCACATTGGATGGAGTTAGTTCGGGCATGCTTTGAAATGCAACATGTGTTTTGCTTAAACATTATTTTTAAATTCATAACGTTAGATCGATAGTGCAATGCAATGCAACAACATATATGCTATCTCTTTAATGCACACGAGAATGAGTTAGTTCTGGTGCAATGCAACCAGTGCTTATTTTTCAATGCACAACATTAGATCGTTTGTGCAATGCAGTGCAACAGAATTTATGTTATCTCTTCTTTGCACAACGGAATGAGTCAGCTCTGGTATGCAATGAAATGGAATTAAGCGTTTAGCTTGCATGATTTATGAACATCGTTAGATCCTCCGTGCAATGCAATAACAACAGCACTCATGTTTTCTCTTTAATGCACAAAGGAATTAGTTAGTTCGAGCATGCATTGAAATGCAACATGTACTTGGCTTATATGTCATTTTTAAAGTCACAATGTTAGATCGTTTGTGCATTGCAATGCAACAACACATGCTATCTCTTTAATGCACACGAGAATGAGTTAGTTCTGGTATGCAATGCAACAAGTGAATAGCTTATATGTTATTTTTCAATGCACAACATTAGATCGTTTGTGCAATGCAGTGCAACAGAATTTATGTTATCTCTTCTTTGCACAACGGAATGAGTCAGTTCTGGTATCCAATGAAATGGAATTAAGCGTTTAGCTTGTATGTTATATGAACATCGTTAGATCCTATGTGCAATGCAATACAACAGCACTCATGTTTTCTCTTTAATGCACAAAGGAATTAGTTAGTTCGGGCATGCATTGAAATGCAACATGTACCTGGCTTATATGTAATTTTTAAGTTCACAACGGTACATCGTTTGTGCATTTTAATGTAAATGTAATTAAGCGCTTAGCTTGTATTTTATTGTTATATGAACTTCATTAGATCCTCTGTGCAATGCAATACAAACAGCACTCATGTTTCTCTTTAATGCACATTGGATGGAGTTAGTTCGGGCATGCATTGAAATGCAACATGTGCTTTGCTTAAACATTATTTTTAAATTCACAACGTTAGATCGATAGTACAATGCAACAACATATGTTATCTCTTTAATGCACACGAGAATGAGTTAGTTCTGGTGCAATGCAACCAGTGGTTATTTTTCAATGCACAGCATTAGATCGTTTGTGCAATGCAGTGCAACAGAATTTATGTTATCTCTTCTTTGCACAACGGAATGAGTCAGCTCTGGTATGCAATGAAATGGAATTAAGCGTTTAGCTTGCATGATTTATGAACATCGTTAGATCCTCCGTGCAATGCAATAACAACAGCACTCATGTTTTCTCTTTAATGCACAAAGGAATTAGTTAGTTCGGGCATGCATTGAAATGCAACATGTACTTGGCTTATATGTCATTTTTAAAGTCAGAATGTTAGATCGTTTGTGCATTGCAATGCAACAACACATGCTATCTCTTTAATGCACACGAGAATGAGTTAGTTCTGGTATGCAATGCAACAAGTTGCATACCAGATGCATACCAAAGTTTATATGTTATTTTTCAATGCACAACATTAGATCGTTTGTGCAATGCAGTGCAACAGAATTTATGTTATCTCTTCTTTGCACAACGGAATGAGTCAGTTCTGGTATGCACTGTAATACATTATACATTATTCTTCAATGAACACTGTTTGATCGTGTTTGCAACCGCATATAGGATATCTCTTCATTGCAAATGGAATTAGTTAGTTATTGTATGCATTATGACAATGCTCATATGTTCTTATCTCTTCAATACACAATAAAATCAATTAGTTGTTGTATGCAATGCAATGCAATGAAAGTCCTCAATCATGTACTTTATAAAATATTTCTGGCCAAAAAATACTCGAAACTTGAACTTTCTTGTTGACACCTTTAGAATTTACATTAGCCCTACAGCCATATTTGACCCTCTGAAAATATTACTGGAAAAAGTGTCCTTGATCTTGAAAAATCCGCGAACAATAACTCACAGATACAGATAACTCACAGATAACTCAATCATACAGACAGACTTCTCGTAATGTTATATCAGGTAGACAGTAGTCCAAATCTGACCTTTTGAACTTTAAGTTCAAAGGGTCTCAAAAGGTTTTAAACTATATAATTATATATAGTGTTAAATTATAATTATATATATGATGTTAAATCAGAAACACAGAGGTTCATATCAGGCAAACACTAGTCCAAATTTGACAGATTGAACATATTTTTGGCCAAAGAATCCTCAAAATGTTTTTTACTATTGTGAACTTATAAACTCTTTTTAATGTTAAATCAGCCATACAAAAGTCCATATTTGATCTACTGAAAATATTCCTGAAAAAAAGAGTCCTCGATCTCTTTGGCCCGAATATTTGTTCAGTAGGTCAAAAAGGGTCCTTATGTAACATCAGAAGGAGTCTTTAAGTTTATATATTCTAAAACCATTAAGGACCCTTTGACCAGAAATTAGTTCAATCGGTCAAGATATGGACTTCTAAATGGACTTCACTTTTCTCAGTAATATTTCAGTAGGTGAAATAAGGACTTCTTTATGGCAAATTCAACATCAGGAGTCTATAAGATTATAATAGTAAAAAAAAGTATGGACTTCTAAATGGACTTCACTTTTAGTAGGTCAAATATGGACTGATGAATGGCTAATTTAACATCAGAAGGAGTCTATAAGTTTATGACAGCAAAAAGAGGTTTTTTTTGGACTCTGGCCAAAGACTCTTTTTGAGGACTCTTTGGCCAAGGATTTGATCAATCGGTCAAATATGGACTACTGTCTGTCTGATTTAACATTACGAGAAGTCAGTCTGTATGTATAGTGAGTTAATGTTCACAGACTCTGGCCAGAAATATGTCCAATAGGTCAAAAATGGACATATGTATGGATGATCTAACATCAGAAGGAGTCTATGAAAATGTATAGAAAGTTCAAGGTCGAGTATTCTCTTGGGACAGAAATAAGCTGAGAAGGTCAAAAATATGTTGAATAGGTCAAAATGGGTCATATACAAGAAGTCAATCTGAATGTATATTAAGTTAATGTTCAAGATCTCTTTGGCCAGCATATTGTTCAGTAGGTCAAAAAGGGTCCTTATGTAACATCAGAAGGAGTCTTTAAGTTTATTTATTCTAAAACCATTAAGGACCCTTTGACAAGAAATGAGTTCAATCGGTCAAGATATCGACTTCTAAATGGACTTCGCTTTTCTCAGTAATATTTCAGTAGGTGAAATAAGGACTTCTTTATGGCAAATTCAACATCAGGAGTCTATAAGTTTATAATAGTAAAAAACATTTTGAGGACTCCTTGGCCAAAAATTAGTCCAATCGGTCAAATATGGAATAGTGTTTGGCTGATATAACATCACGAGAACTCTGTATAATAGGATAATTATGTATAGTAAGTTAATGTTCAAGGCAACTTGACAGAAATAAGTTCAGTAGGTCAAATGTGGACTGCTGAATGGCTAATTTAACATCAGAAGGAGTCTATAAGTTTATGACAGCAAAAAGAGTTTTTTTTTGGACTCTGGCCAAGGACTCTTTTTGAGGACTCTTTGGCCAAAGATTTGATCAATCGGTCAAATATGGACTACTGTCTGTCTGATTTAACATTACGAGAAGTCAGTCTGTATGTATAGTGAGTTAATGTTAATGATCAAAAATATGTTGAATAGGTCAAAATGTATGTTGAATAGGTCTCATATACAAGAAGTCAATCTGAATGTATATTAAGTTAATGTTCAAGATCTCTTTGGCCAGCATATTGTTCAATAGGTCAAAAGGGGTCCTTATGTAACATCAGAAGGAGTCTTTAAGTTTATATATTCTAAAACAATTAAGGACCCTTTGACCAGAAATTAGTTCAATCGGTCAAGATATGGACTTCTAAATGGACTATACTTTTCTCAGTAATATTTCAGTAGGTGAAATAAGGACTTCTTTATGGCAAATTCAACATCAGGAGTATATAAGTTTATAATAGTAAAAAACATTTTGAGGACTCCTTGGCCAAAAATTAGTTCAATCGGTCAAATATGGACTAGTGTTTGGCTGATATAAAATCACGAGAAGTCTGTATAATAGGATAATAATGTATAGTAAGTTAATGTTCAAGGCAACTTGACAGAAATAAGTTCAGTAGGTCATATATGGACTGCTGAGTGGCTAATTTAACATCAGAAGGAGTCTATAAGTTTGTGACAGCCAAAATAGTTTTTTTTTTGGACTCTGGCCAAGGACTCTTTTTGAGGACTCTTTGGCCAAAGATTTGATCAATCGGTCAAATATGGACTACTGTCTGTCTGATTTAACATCACGAGAAGTCAGTCTGTATGTATAGTGAGTTAATGTTCACAGACTCTGGCCAGAAATATGTCCAATAGGTCAAAAATGGACATATGTATGGATGATCTAACATCAGAAGGAGTCTATGAGAATGTATAGAAAGTTCAAGGTCGAGTATTCTCTTGGGACAGAAATAAGCTGAGAAGGTCAAAAATATGTTGAATAGGTCAAAATGGGTCACATACAAGAAGTCAATCTGAATGTATATTAAGTTAATGTTCAAGATCTCTTTGGCCAGCATATTGTTCAGTAGGTCAAAAAGGGTCCTTATGTAACATCAGAAGGAGTCTTTAAGTTTATTTATTCTAAAACCATTAAGGACCCTTTGACAAGAAATGAGTTCAATCGGTCAAGATATGGACTTCTAAATGGACTTCGCTTTTCTCAGTAATATTTCAGTAGGTGAAATAAGGACTTCTTTATGGCAAATTCAACATCAGGAGTCTATAAGTTTATAATAGTAAAAAACATTTTGAGGACTCCTTGGCCAAAAATTAGTCCAATCGGTCAAATATGGAATAGTGTTTGGCTGATATAACATCACGAGAAGTCTGTATAATAGGATAATTATGTATAGTAAGTTAATGTTCAAGGCAACTTGACAGAAATAAGTTCAGTAGGTCAAATATGGACTGCTGAATGGCTAATTTAACATCAGAAGGAGTCTATAAGTTTATGACAGCAAAAGGAGTTTTTTTTTTGGACTCTGGCCAAGGACTCTTTTTGAGGACTCTTTGGCCAAGGATTTGATCAATCGGTCAAATATGGACTACTGCCTGTCTTATTTAACATTACGAGAAGTCAGTCTGTATGTATAGTGAGTTAATGTTAATGATCAAAAATATGTTGAATAGGTCAAAATGGCTCATATACAAGAAGTCAATCTGAATGTATGTTAAGTTAATGTTCAAGATCTCTTTGGCCAGCATATTGTTCAATAGGTCAAAAGGGGTTCTTATGTAACATCAGAAGGAGTCTTTAAGTTTATATATTCTAAAACAATTAAGGACCCTTTGACCAGCAATTAGTTCAATCGGTCAAGATATGGACTTCTAAATGGACTTCACTTTTCTCAGTAATATTTCAGTAGGTGAAATAAGGACTTCTTTACGGTAAATTCAACATCAGGAGTATATAAGTTTATAATAGTAAAAAACATTTTGAGGACTCCTTGGCCAAAAATTAGTTCAATCGGTCAAATATGGACTAGTGTTTGGCTGATATAAAATCACGAGAAGTCTGTATAATAGGATAATAATGTATAGTAAGTTAATGTTCAAGGCAACTTGACAGAAATAAGTTCAGTAGGTCAAATATGGACTGCTGAGTGGCTAATTTAACATCAGAAGGAGTCTATAAGTTTATGACAGCAAAAAGAGTTTTTTTTTGGACTCTGGCCAAGGACTCTTTTTGAGGACTCTTTGGCCAAAGATTTGATCAATCGGTCAAATATGGACTACTGTCTGTCTGATTTAACATTACGAGAAGTCAGTCTGTATGTATAGTGAGTTATTGTTCACAGACTCTGGCCAGAAATATGTTCAAGAGGTCAAAAATGGACATATGTATGGCTGATCTAACATCAGAAGGAGTCTATGAGAATGTATAGAAAGTTCAAGGTCGAGTACGCTCTAGGGCCAGAACTAAGTTGAGAAGGTCAAAAATATGTTGAATAGGTCAAAATGGCTCATATACAAGAAGTCAATCTGAATGTATATTAAGTTAATGTTCAAGATCTCTTTGGCCAGCATATTGTTCAGTAGGTCAAAAGGGGTCCTTATGTAACATCAGAAGGAGTCTTTAAGTTTATATATTCTAAAACCATTAAGGACCCTTTGACCAGAAATTAGTTCAATCGGTCAAGATATGGACTTCTAAATGGACTTCACTTTTCTCAGTAATATTTCAGTAGGTGAAATAAGGACTTCTTTATGGCAAATTCAACATCAGGAGTCTATAAGTTTATAATAGTAAAAAAACATTTTGAGGACTCCTTGGCCAAAAATTAGTTCAATAGGGCAAATATGGACTAGTGTTTGGCTGATAGAACATCACAAGAAGTCTGTATAGTAGGATAATTATGTATAGTAAGTTAATGTTCAAGGCAACTTGACAGAAATAAGTTCAGTAGGTCAAATATGGACTGCTGAATGGCTAATTTAACATCAGAAGGAGTCTATAAGTTTATGACAGCAAAAAGAGTTTTTTTTTGGACTCTGGCCAAGGACTCTTTTTGAGGACTCTTTGGCCAAAGATTTGATCAATCGGTCAAATATGGACTAGTGTCTGTCTGATTTAACATTACGAGAAGTCAGTCTGTATGTATAGTGAGTTAATGTTCACAGACTCTGGCCAGAAATATGTTCAAGAGGTCAAAAATGGACATATGTATGGCTGATCTAACATCAGAAGGAGTCTATGAGAATGTATAGAAAGTTCAAGGTCGAGTACTCTCTAGGGCCAGAAATAAGCTGAGAAGGTCAAAAATATGTTGAATAGGTCAAAATGGCTCATATACAAGAAGTCAATCTGAATGTATATTAAGTTAATGTTCAAGATCTCTTTGGCCAGCATATTGTTCAATAGGTCAAAAGGGGTCCTTATGTAACATCAGAAGGAGTCTTTCAGTTTATATATTCTAAAACCATTAAGGACCCTTTGACCAGAAATTAGTTCAATCGGTCAAGATATGGACTTCTAAATGGACTTCACTTTTATCAGTAATATTTCAGTAGGTGAAATAAGGACTTCTTTATGGCAAATTCAACATCAGGAGTCTATAAGTTTATAATAGTAAAAAACATTTTGAGGACTCCTTGGCCAAAAATTAGTTCAATCGGTCAAATATGGACTAGTGTTTGGCTGATATAACATCACGAGAAGTCTGAGTCTATAATTTTATGACAGCAAAAAGAGGTTTTTTTTGGACTCTGGCCAAGGACTCTTTTTGAGGACTCTTTGGCCAAGGATTTGATCAATCGGTCTGCCTGATTTAACATTACGAGAAGTCAGTCTGCATGTATAGTGAGTTAATGTTCACAGACTCTGGCCAGAAATATGTTCAATAGGTCAAAAATGGACATATGTATGGCTGATCTAACATCAGAAGGAGTCTATGAGAATGTATAGAAAGTTCAAGGTCGAGTACTCTAGGGCCAGAAATAAGTTGAGAAGGTCAAAAATGGACTACTGTCTGGCTAATTTAACATCACAACAAGACAATATGTATGAAGCAAGCAGCGCCGCCGCTCCCACCACGCGCATCACGCGCTGTGCGTAGGGCACCAAGTGCTGAGGGGGCACCAAAAATAGCCTAATGAAAAACCAATCATCAAACTTCTTGTTATAATCAGATTCAGCGCGTTCTTCCTCTTCATTCCGCAGCGGCGCCGAGCAGAGACAGAGAGCACGTCAGAAACACAGGACAGGGTGTGTGTGTGTGTGTGTGTCATGTGTGTGTTCATCTGAGCCTCATTGGTCTGTCACTGCTCGTCAATGTCAGAATATTTGAGATGACCAATCAAATCAAAGTAGGCGGGCTTTATGTTCACAGACGCTGAGCGCGAATTTTAACAGTGCAACTCGACGCTTCAGTGTACGGTCAAGTGCGAGATAAGATGTAAGTAGCTAAACTTAACTTTATTTGACAGTTTTTTTTAGGTCATAAATGTTAAACGAATGACAAAAAATAATTAGGCAAACTAATATAGTTTTGTCTAATTTCGCTATTTTGAACTGAAAATAGGCCTATGTAACATGTAGCCTAGTGTAATAGTTTAGGCTATTGTCATTGTGAGGGGACAAGAAACATGAACAAAGCCGTTTTCATCATGTTAGCCACAGGATTAATAATGAATGTGTACATATTGAGAATAAAATACAAATTGTAACCTTTAGAAAATTAAAAAAAAGCCAACTTTAGGAGGGGAAGAGACAGGGCAAGATAAAAACAAAGAGAAAAAGAGTGTGATGCTGATGAGGAGAGAAAAATAATCAGCTGCCCACTGACATGGTTTTAAAGCTGTTGTTATCGATATTTTTTTTTTTTT
The DNA here is from genome assembly GCF_029890125.1 of Rhinichthys klamathensis goyatoka. Classification (NCBI taxonomy): domain Eukaryota; kingdom Metazoa; phylum Chordata; class Actinopteri; order Cypriniformes; family Leuciscidae; genus Rhinichthys; species Rhinichthys klamathensis. The sequence continues at coordinate 3,328,640 of NW_026606621.1, forward strand.
GCCTTCACAACATCTTAAAATGCACATCTGTAGTTCAGAAAAATCCAAAATTTCCCCCGAACACCCCTAACTAACCTGCCTCAAATTCGGAACCCCAGTGATTATAAAACCATGCCATTGCATGGTAATGAAACTAGTTAATAGTAAGCATTAGACCCTAAACTAAAGTGTTACTTTTTAATGTTTGCATTTTTTTTATAAATCATACCCTCATTGGGGGCTTAGCCCCCCTAAATGAAAATCCTAAATTAAAATGTTTTTTTTTTTTTTTAGGGGGGGCATCATAAAGGAATTATGCTTAGGGCACCAAAATGGCTAGCAGCGGCACTGGAAGCAAGTTAATGTTGAAGAAATAATTGGACAAAAATATGTTCAGTAGGTGATAAGGGACCCTTGTATGGCTGATTTATCATCAGGAGTCTATAACTTTATATAGTTTAAAAACTTTTGAGGACCCTTTGACCAGAAATAAGGTCAATAGGTCAGATATGGATATCTTATGAAGCATCAGGAGCCTATGAGTATGTAAAGAAAGTTCAAGATTCAGGACACTTTTATCATTAAAATGTTCAGTAGATTTAATATGGCCAAAACTCCTTGGACAAAAATTAGTTTGATCGGTCAAATATGGACTAGTGTCTGGATGATATAATTTCACGAGAAGGCTGTATAGTAGAATTAGACTCTAGCCATAAATATGTTCTGATATTACATCAGAAGGAGTCTATGAGAATGTATAGAAAGTTCAAGGTCGAGTACTCTAGGGCCAGAAATAAGCTGAGAAGGTGGACAGTGGACTTTTGTACGGCTGCTGTAACATCAAAAGAAGTGTATGAAAAGGTCAATGTAATTGCATTGCACACACGATCTAACGATGTTCATTGAACAATAACATTCAAGCTAAGCGCTTTATCATTTCAATGCTTAACAGAACTGACTCATTCCGTTGGGCAACAAAGAGATAACATAAGTCCTGTAGCACTGCATTGCACACACGATCTAACGATGTTTATTGAAGAATATCATATAAGCTATACGCATTGCAATGCATTGCAATGCATACAAAATAACTAACTCATTCCCATATGCCGATGCACATTGCTGTCATCTCTTCGTTGCATAACGGAATTAGTTATTTACGGTTAGTTATTGTTAATCCATTGTGATACATTCTGATTCTTCATTGCAAACATTTTCTTCAATACACAAATAAATAGTTTAGTTGTAGTATGCAATACGATGCGAATGCAAATATGTTGTTTGGTTTATTTTTCATTGCACCTGTGCTATGTTAGATCTTTTATGCAATGGAATGCAACGAGCTTACATGCTATTCTTTAAAGCGTTGCAACGTTAGATCACATTGTAATGGAATAGCTATTTCAATGATTTCCATTCAATACACAAATGTTAGTTGTGTAAATGCAAAAAGCATGTTGTGTATTTTCATTGCCGAGAAGAATAAGTTAGATATTTTATGCAATGCAATGTAACACAAGTTATCAGTATATTGCATACATACTAACTCATTCCATTATGCATTGCAATTAACTAACTTAGTCCTCTGTGAAATAAAAACACATAACATCTCTTTCGCATTGCATTGCATACTACGTCTGAACTATTCATTGTGTAAAGGAATAGCTATTGCAATAATTTCTCTTCATCCAATGTAATGCAAAAGCACAGAGGAATAAAGATAGATCTTCTTTGCAATGCAATGCAACAGTAAAAATCCTATCTCTTCATTTCAGATCGGAATGAGCTAGTTATTTTAAGTATGTTTGCAAGCTTACATGTAATTTCTCAATGCAAACGTTAAATCATTTGTGCAATGCAACAACACATATGTTATCTCTTTAATGCACATTGGAATGAGTTATTTCTGCTATGCAATGCAATGCAACAAGTGCATGGCTTATATGTTATTTTTCAATGCACAACCGTAGATCGTTTGTGCAATGAAGTGCAAAAGAATCTATGTTATCTCTTCTTTGCACAACGGAATGAGTCAGTTCTTGTATGCATTGTAATGCAATTAGGCGTTTAGCTTGTATGTTAGATCCTCTCAGCAATGCAATACAAAAGCACTCATGTTTCTCTTTAATGCACATTGGATGGAGTTAGTTCGGGCATGCTTTGAAATGCAACATGTGTTTTGCTTAAACATTATTTTTAAATTCACAAAGTTAATTCAATAGTGCAATGCAATGCAACAACATATATGCTATCTCTTTAATGCACACGAGAATGAGTTAGTTCTGGTGCAATGCAACCAGTGCATAGCTTATATGTTATTTTTCAATGCACAACATTAGATCGTTTGTGCAATGCAGTGCAACAGAATTTATGTTATCTCTTCTTTGCACAACGGAATGAGTCAGCTCTGGTATGCAATGAAATGGAATTAGGCGTTTAGCTTATATGTTATATGAACATCGTTAGATCCTCTGTGCAATGCAATAACAACAGCACTCATGTTTTCTCTTTAATGCACAAAGGAATAAGTTAGTTCGGGCATGCATTGAAATGCAATATTTACTTGGCTTTTATGTAATTTTTAAATTCACAACGTTACATCGTTTGTGCATTGCAATGTAAATGTAATGAAGCGCTTAGCTTGTATTTTATAGTTACATGAACATCATTAGATCCTCTGTGCAATGCAATACAACAGCACTCATGTTTTCTCTTTAATGCACAAAGGAATTAGTTAGTTTGGGCATGCATTGAAATGTAACATGTGCTTTGCTTAAACATTATTTTTAAATTCACAATGTTAGATCGTTTGTGAATTGCCATGCAACAACACATGATATCTCTTTAATGCACACGAGAATGAGTTAGTTCTGGTATGCAATGCAACAAGTGAATAGCTTATATGTTATTTTTCAATGCACAACATTAGATCGTTTGTGCAATGCAGTGCAACAGAATTTATGTTATCTCTTCTTTGCACAACGGAATGAGTCAGCTCTGGTATGCAATGAAATGGAGTTAAGCGTTTAGCTTGTATGTTATATGAACATCGTTAGATCCTCTGTGCAATGCAATAACAATTCATGTTTTCTCTTTAATGCACAAAGGAATTAGTTAGTTCGGGCATGCATTGAAATGCAACATGTACTTGGCTTATATGTCATTTTTAAATTCAAAACTTTACATCGTTTGTGCATTGCAATGTAAATGTACTGAAGCGCTTAGCTTGTATTTTATTGTTATATGAACATCATTAGATCTTCTGTGCAATGCAATATACAACAGCACTCATGTTTCTCTGCAATGCACAAAGGAATTAGTTAGTTCGGGCATGCATTGAAATGCAACATGTACTTGGCTTATATGTCATTTTTAAATTCACAATGTTAGATCGTTTGTGCATTGCAATGCAACAACACATGCTATCTCTTTAATGCACACGAGAATGAGTTAGTTCTGGTATGCAATGCAACAAGTGAATAGCTCATATGTTATTTTTCAATGCACAACATTAGATCGTTTGTGCAATGCAGTGCAACAGAATTTATGTTATCTCTTCTTTGCACAACGGAATGAGTCAGTTCTGGTCTGCATTGAAAAGGAAGTAAGCGTTTAGCTTTATGTTATTGTTATATGAAAATCGTTAGATCCTCTCAGCAATGCAATACAAAAGCAGTCATGTTTCTCTTTAATGCACATTGGATGGAGTTAGTTCGGGCATGCTTTGAAATGCAACATGTGTTTTGCTTAAACATTATTTTTAAATTCATAACGTTAGATCGATAGTGCAATGCAATGCAACAACATATATGCTATCTCTTTAATGCACACGAGAATGAGTTAGTTCTGGTGCAATGCAACCAGTGCTTATTTTTCAATGCACAACATTAGATCGTTTGTGCAATGCAGTGCAACAGAATTTATGTTATCTCTTCTTTGCACAACGGAATGAGTCAGCTCTGGTATGCAATGAAATGGAATTAAGCGTTTAGCTTGCATGATTTATGAACATCGTTAGATCCTCCGTGCAATGCAATAACAACAGCACTCATGTTTTCTCTTTAATGCACAAAGGAATTAGTTAGTTCGGGCATGCATTGAAATGCAACATGTACTTGGCTTATATGTCATTTTTAAATTCACAACGTTACATCGTTTGTGCATTGCAATGTAAATGTAATGAAGCGCTTAGCTTGTATTTTATTGTTATATGAACATCATTAGATCTTCTGTGCAATGCAATATACAACAGCACTCATGTTTCTCTGCAATGCACAAAGGAATTAGTTAGTTCGGGCATGCGTTGAAATGCAACATGTACTTGGCTTATACGTCATTTTTAAATTCACAATGTTGGATCGTTTGTGCATTGCAATGCAACAACATATATGCTATCTCTTTAATGCACACGAGAATGAGTTAGTTCTGGTATGCAATGCAACAAGTGAATAGCTCATATGTTATTTTTCAATGCACAACATTAGATCATTTGTGCAATGCAGTGCAACAGAATTTATGTTATCTCTTCTTTGCACAACGGAATGAGTCAGTTCTGGTATGCAATGAAATGGAATTAAGCGTTTAGCTTGTATGTTATATGAACATCGTTAGATCCTCTGTGCAATGCAATACAACAGCACTCATGTTTCTCTTTAATGCACATTGGATGGAGTTAGTTCGGGCATGCATTGAAATGCAACATGTGCTTTGCTTAAACATTATTTTTAAATTCACAACGTTAGATCGATAATACAATGCAACAACATATGTTATCTCTTTAATGCACACGAGAATGAGTTAGTTCTGGTGCAATGCAACCAGTGGTTATTTTTCAATGCACAACATTAGATCGTTTGTGCAATGCAGTGCAACAGAATTTATGTTATCTCTTCTTTGCACAACGGAATGAGTCAGCTCTGGTATGCAATGAAATGGAATTAAGCGTTTAGCTTGCATGATTTATGAACATCGTTAGATCCTCCGTGCAATGCAATAACAACAGCACTCATGTTTTCTCTTTAATGCACAAAGGAATTAGTTAGTTCGGGCATGCATTGAAATGCAACATGTACTTGGCTTATATGTCATTTTTAAAGTCACAATGTTAGATCGTTTGTGCATTGCAATGCAACAACACATGCTATCTCTTTAATGCACACGAGAATGAGTTAGTTCTGGTATGCAATGCAACAAGTGAATAGCTTATATGTTATTTTTCAATGCACAACATTAGATTGTTTGTGCAATGCAGTGCAACAGAATTTATGTTATCTCTTCTTTGCACAACGGAATGAGTCAGTTCTGGTATGCAATGAAATGGAATTAAGCGTTTAGCTTGTGTGTTATATTAACATCGTTAGATCCTCTGTGCAATGCAATACAACAGCACTCATGTTTTCTCTTTAATGCACAAAGGAATTAGTTAGTTCGGGCATGCATTGAAATGCAACATGTACTTGGCTTGTATGTAATTTTTAAGTTCACAAGGTACATCGTTTGTGCATTTTAATGTAAATGTAATTAGGCGCTTAGCTTGTATTTTATTGTTATATGAACTTCATTAGATCCTCTGTGCAATGCAATACAACAGCACTCATGTTTCTCTTTAATGCACATTGGATGGAGTTAGTTCGGGCATGCATTGAAATGCAACATGTGCTTTGCTTAAACATTATTTTTAAATTCACAACGTTAGATCGATAATACAATGCAACAACATATGTTATCTCTTTAATGCACACGAGAATGAGTTAGTTCTGGTGCAATGCAACCAGTGGTTATTTTTCAATGCACAACATTAGATCGTTTGTGCAATGCAGTGCAACAGAATTTATGTTATCTCTTCTTTGCACAACGGAATGAGTCAGCTCTGGTATGCAATGAAATGGAATTAAGCGTTTAGCTTGCATGATTTATGAACATCGTTAGATCCTCCGTGCAATGCAATAACAACAGCACTCATGTTTTCTCTTTAATGCACAAAGGAATTAGTTAGTTCGGGCATGCATTGAAATGCAACATGTACTTGGCTTATATGTCATTTTTAAAGTCACAATGTTAGATCGTTTGTGCATTGCAATGCAACAACACATGCTATCTCTTTAATGCACACGAGAATGAGTTAGTTCTGGTATGCAATGCAACAAGTGAATAGCTTATATGTTATTTTTCAATGCACAACATTAGATTGTTTGTGCAATGCAGTGCAACAGAATTTATGTTATCTCTTCTTTGCACAACGGAATGAGTCAGTTCTGGTATGCAATGAAATGGAATTAAGCGTTTAGCTTCTATGTTATATTAACATCGTTAGATCCTCTGTGCAATGCAATACAACAGCACTCATGTTTTCTCTTTAATGCACAAAGGAATTAGTTAGTTCGGGCATGCATTGAAATGCAACATGTACCTGGCTTGTATGTAATTTTTAAGTTCACAAGGTACATCGTTTGTGCATTTTAATGTAAATTTAATTAGGCGCTTAGCTTGTATTTTATTGTTATATGAACTTCATTAGATCCTCTGTGCAATGCAATACAACAGCACTCATGTTTCTCTTTAATGCACATTGGATGGTTAGTTCGGGCATGCATTGAAATGCAACATGTGCTTTGCTTAAACATTATTTTTAAATTCACAACGTTAGATCGATAATACAATGCAACAACATATGTTATCTCTTTAATGCACACGAGAATGAGTTAGTTCTGGTGCAATGCAACCAGTGGTTATTTTTCAATGCACAAAATTAGATCGTTTGTGCAATGCAGTGCAACAGAATTTATGTTATCTCTTCTTTGCACAACGGAATGAGTCAGCTCTGGTATGCAATGAAATGGAATTAAGCGTTTAGCTTGCATGATTTATGAACATCGTTAGATCCTCCGTGCAATGCAATAACAACAGCACTCATGTTTTCTCTTTAATGCACAAAGGAATTAGTTAGTTCGGGCATGCATTGAAATGCAACATGTACTTGGCTTATATGTCATTTTTAAAGTCACAATGTTAGATCGTTTGTGCATTGCAATGCAACAACACATGCTATCTCTTTAATGCACACGAGAATGAGTTAGTTCTGGTATGCAATGCAACAAGTGAATAGCTTATATGTTATTTTTCAATGCACAACATTAGATCGTTTGTGCAATGCAGTTCAACAGAATTTATGTTATCTCTTCTTTGCACAAGGGAATGAGTCAGTTCTGGTATGCAATGAAATGGAATTAAGCGTTTAGCTTGTATATTATATGAACATCGTTAGATCCTCTGTGCAATGCAATACAACAGCACTCATGTTTTCTCTTTAATGCACAAAGGAATTAGTTAGTTCGTGCATGCATTGAAATGCAACATGTACTTGGCTTATATGTAATTTTTAAATTCACAACGTTACATCGTTTGTGCATTGCAATGTAAATGTAATGAAGCGCTTAGCTTGTATTTTATTGTTATATGAACATCATTAGATCCTCTGCAATGCAATACAACAGCACTCATGTTTTCTCTTTAATGCACAAAGGAATTAGTTAGTTCGGGCATGCATTGAAATGCAACATGTGCTTTGCTTAAACATTATTTTTAAATTCACAACGTTAGATCGATAGTGCAATGCAACAACATATGTTATCTCTTTAATGCACACGAGAATGAGTTTGTTCTGGTGCAATGCAACCAGTGCTTATTTTTCAATGCACAACATTAGATCGTTTGTGCAATGCAGTGCAACAGAATTTATGTTATCTCTTCTTTGAACAACGGAATGAGTCAGCTCTGGTATGCAATGAAATGGAATTAAGCGTTTAGCTTGCATGATTTATGAACATCGTTAGATCCTCCGTGCAATGCAATAACAACAGCACTCATGTTTCTCTGCAATGCACAAAGGAATTAGATCGTTTGTGCAATGCAGTGCAACAGAATTTATGTTATCTCTTCTTTAGACAACGGAATGAGTCAGTTCTGGTATGCAATGAAATGGAATTAAGCGTTTAGCTTGTATGTTATATGAACATCGTTAGATCCTCTGTGCAATGCGTAATAACAGCACTCATGCTTTCTCTTTAATGCACAAAGGAATTAGTTAGTTCGGGCATGCATTGAAATGCAACATGTACCTGGCTTATATGTCATTTTTAAATTCACAACGGTACATCGTTTCTGCATTTTAATGTAAATGTAATTAAGCGCTTAGCTTGTATTTTATTGTTATATGAACTTCATTAGATCCTCTGTGCAATGCAATACAACAGCACTCATGTTTCTCTTTAATGCACATTGGATGGAGTTAGTTCGGGCATGCATTGAAATGCAACATGTGCTTTGCTTAAACATTATTTTTAAATTCACAACGTTAGATCGATAGTGCAATGCAACAACATATGTTATCTCTTTAATGCACACGAGAATGAGTTAGTTCTGGTGCAATGCAACCAGTGCTTATTTTTCAATGCACAACATTAGATCGTTTGTGCAATGCAGTGCAACAGAATTTATGTTATCTCTTCTTTGAACAACGGAATGAGTCAGCTCTGGTATGCAATGAAATGGAATTCGTTTAGCTTGCATGATTTATGAACATCGTTAGATCCTCCGTGCAATGCAATAACAACAGCACTCATGTTTTCTCTTTAATGCACAAAGGAATTAGTTAGTTCGGGCATGCATTGAAATGCAACATGTACTTGGCTTATATGTCATTTTTAAAGTCACAATGTTAGATCGTTTGTGCATTGCAATGCAACAACACATACTATCTCTTTAATGCACACGAGAATGAGTTAGTTCTGGTATGCAATGCAACAAGTGAATAGCTTATATGTTATTTTTCAATGCACAACATTAGATCGTTTGTGCAATGCAGTGCAACAGAATTTATGTTATCTCTTCTTTGCACAACAGAATGAGTCAGTTCTGGTATGCAATGAAATGTAATTAAGCGTTTAGCTTGTATGTTATATGAACATCGTTAGATCCTCTGTGCAATGCAATACAACAGCACTCATGTTTTCTCTTTAATGCACAAAGGAATTAGTTAGTTCGGGCATGCATTGAAATGCAACATGTACCTGGCTTATTTGTAATTTTTAAATTCACAACGATACATCGTTTCTGCATTTTAATGTAAATGTAATTAAGCGCTTAGCTTGTATTTTATTGTTATATGAACTTCATTAGATCCTCTGTGCAATGCAATACAACAGCACTCATGTTTCTCTTTAATGCACATTGGATGGAGTTAGTTCGGGCATGCATTGAAATGCAACATGTGCTTTGCTTAAACATTATTTTTAAATTCACAACGTTAGATCGATAGTGCAATGCAACAACATATGTTATCTCTTTAATGCACACGAGAATGAGTTAATTCTGATGCAATGCAACCAGTGGTTATTTTTCAATGCACAACATTAGATCGTTTGTGCAATGCAGTGCAACAGAATTTATGTTATCTCTTCTTTGCACAACGGAATGAGTCAGCTCTGGTATGCAATGAAATGGAATTAAGCGTTTAGCTTGCATGATTTATGAACATCGTTAGATCCTCCGTGCAATGCAATAACAACAGCACTCATGTTTTCTCTTTAATGCACAAAGGAATTAGTTAGTTCGGGCATGCATTGAAATGCAACATGTACTTGGCTTATATGTCATTTTTAAAGTCACAATGTTAGATCGTTTGTGCATTGCAATGCAACAACACATGCTATCTCTTTAATGCACACGAGAATGAGTTAGTTCTGGTATGCAATGCAACAAGTTGCATACCAGATGCATACCAAAGTTTATATGTTATTTTTCAATGCACAACATTAGATCGTTTTGTGCAATGCAGTGCAACAGAATTTATGTTATCTCTTCTTTGCACAACGGAATGAGTCAGTTCTGGTATGCACTGTAATACATTATACATTATTCTTCAATGAACACTGTTTGATCGTGTTTGCAACCGCATATAGGATATCTCTTCATTGCAAATGGAATTAGTTAGTTATTGTATGCATTATGACAATGCTCATATGTTCTTATCTCTTCAATACACAATAAAATCAATTAGTTGTTGTATGCAATGCAATGCAATGAAAGTCCTCAATCATGTACTTTATAAAATATTTCTGGCCAAAAAATACTCGAAACTTGAACTTTCTTGTTGACACCTTTAGAATTTACATTAGCCCTACAGCCATATTTGACCCTCTGAAAATATTACTGGAAAAAGTGTCCTTGATCTTGAAAAATCCGCGAACAATAACTCACAGATACAGATAACTCACAGATAACTCAATCATACAGACAGACTTCTCGTAATGTTATATCAGGTAGACAGTAGTCCAAATCTGACCTTTTGAACTTTAAGTTCAAAGGGTCTCAAAAGGTTTTAAACTATATAATTATATATAGTGTTAAATTATAATTATATATATGATGTTAAATCAGAAACACAGAGGTTCATATAAGGCAAACACTAGTCCAAATTTGACAGATTGAACATATTTTTGGCCAAAGAATCCTCAAAAGTTTTTTACTATTGTGAACTTATAGACTCTTTTTAATGTTAAATCAGCCATACAAAAGTCCATATTTGAACTACTGAACATGTTTTTCGCCAAAGATTCCTTAAAGATTCATTTACATTCAGATTGATTTCTTCTGATGTTATATCAGCAAGATGCCAGTCAATTTTAACTACTAAACATATATCTTTTCAGTAGGTTAGATGTCCACTTAGTTCTGGTCAAAGGGATTATAAACTGTATAAAGTTACAGACTCCATCTGCTTATAAATCAGCCATACTTAGGTCCCTTTTGACCTACTAAACATATTTCTGGACAAAGAGTTCTTGAACATTTACTTAATATGAATTCAAATTGACCTTGTAATGTTGTGTGAGACAGACAGTAGGACATTTTTGACCTACTCAACATAGTTCTGCCCTTAGAGTATTTGATCTTGAACTTTCTATACATACTCATAGAGTCCTTCTAATGCTTCAAAAGCCATTTAGAAGTCAATATCTGACCTATTGAACTTATTTCTGGTCATAGGGTCCTGATGAGGTTTTAGAATATATAAACTTATAGTCCTCCTAATTTTAAATCAGCCATAAAGCAGCCATTTTTAGACTTTTTCCAGTAATATGTTCAGGTGGTCAAATATGGACTTTTAAACTACTGAAAATATTACTGGCCAAAAAGTCCTCAAAAGGTTTTAAACTATATAAGTTTATCGACTCCTTCTGATGTTACATCAGAAATACAAAAGTAAAATTTTGACCTACTGAACATATTTCTGGCGAGTCCATGAACATGAACTCACTATACATACAGACTGACTTCTCTTAATGTTATATCAGGCAAATTTAACAGATTGAACATATTTTTGGCCAAAGAATCCTCAAAATGTTTTTTACTATTGTGAACTTATAGACTCTTTTTAATGTTAAATCAGCCATACAAAAGTCCATATTTGATCTACTGAAAATATTCCTGAAAAAAAGAGTCCTCGATCTCTTTGGCCCGCATATTGTACAGTAGGTAAAAAAGGGTCCTTATGTAACATCAGAAGGAGTCTTTAAGTTTATATATTCTAAAACCATTAAGGACCCTTTGACCAGAAATTAGTTCAATCGATCAAGATATGGACTTCTAAATGGACTTCACTTTTAGTAGGTCAAATATGGACTGCTGAATGGCTAATTTAACATCAGAAGGAGTCTATAAGTTTATGACAGCAAAAAGAGGGTTTTTTTGGACTCTGGCCAAGGACTCTTTTTGAGGACTCTTTGGCCAAGGATTTGATCAATCGGTCAAATATGGACTACTGTCTGTCTGATTTAACATTACGAGAAGTCAGTCTGTATGTATAGTGAGTTAATGTTCACAGACTCTGGCCAGAAATATGTTCAATAGGTAAAAAATGGACATGTATGGCTGATGTAACATCAGAAGGAGTCTATGAGAATGTATAGAAAGTTCAAGGTCGAGTATTCTCTAGGGCCAGAAATAAGCTGAGAAGGTCAAAAATAAGTTGAATAGGTCAAAATGGCTCATATACAAGAAGTCAATCTGAATGTATATTAAGTTAATGTTCAAGATCTCTTTGGCCAGCATATTGTTCAGTAGGTCAAAAAGGGTCCTTATGTAACATCAGAAGGAGTCTTTAATTTTATATATTCTAAAACCATTAAGGACCCTTTGACCAGAAATTAGTTAAATCGGTCAAGATATGAACTTCTAAATGGACTTCACTTTTCTCAGTAATATTTCAGTAGGTGAAATAAGGACTTCTTTATTGGAAAATTCAACATTCAGGAGTCTATAAGTTTATAATAGTAAAAAACATTTTGAGGACTCCTTGGCCAAAAATTAGTTCAATCGGTCAAATGTGGACTAGTGTTTGGCTGATATAACATCACGAGAAGTCTGAATAATAGGATAATTATGTATAATAAGTTAATTTTCAAGGCAACTTGACAGAAATAAGTTCAGTAGGTCAAATATGGACTGCTGAATGGCTAATTTAACATCAGAAGGAGTCTATAAGTTTATGACAGCAAAAAGAGTTTTTTTTTTGGACTCTGGCCAAGGACTCTTTTTGAGGACTCTTTGGCCAAAGATTTGATCAATCGGTCAAATATGGACTACTGTCTGTCTGATTTAACATTACGAGAAGTCAGTCTGTATGTATAGTAAGTTAATGTTCACAGACTCTGGCCAGAAATATGTTCAATAGGTCAAAAATGGACATATGTATGGCTGATGTAACATCAGAAGGAGTCTATGAGATTGTATAGAAAGTTCAAGGTCGAGTACTCTCTAGGGCCGGAAATAAGCTGAGAAGGTCAAAAATATGTTGAATAGGTCAAAATGGCTTATATACAAGAAGTCAATCTGAATGTATATTAAGTTAATGTTCAAGATCTCTTTGGCAAGCATATTGTTCAGTAGGTCAAAAGGGGTCCTTATGTAACATCAGAAGGAGTCTTCAAGTTTATATATTCTAAAACCATTAAGGACCCTTTGACCAGAAATTAGTTAAATCGGTCAAGATATGGACTTCTAAATGGACTTCACTTTTATCAGTAATATTTCAGTAGGTGAAATAAGGACTTCTTTATGGCAAATTCAACATCAGGAGTCTATAAGTTTATAATAGTAAAAAACATTTTGAGGACTCCTTGGCCAAAAATTAGTTCAATCGGTCAAATATAGACTAGTGTTTGGCTGATATAACATCACGAGAAGTCTGTATAGTAGGATAATTATGTATAGTAAGTTAATGTTCAAGGCAACTTGACAGAAATAAGTTCAGTAGGTCAAATATGGACTGCTGAGTGGCTAATTTAACATCAGAAGGAGGCTATAAGTTTATGACAGCAAAAAGAGTTTTTTTTTGGACTCTGGCCAAGGACTCTTTTTGAGGACTCTTTGGCCAAGGATTTGATCAATCGGTCAAATATGACTACTGTCTGTCTGATTTAACATTACGAGAAGTCAGTCTGTATGTATAGTGAGTTAATGTTCACAGACTCTGGCCAGAAATATGTTCAATAGGTCAAAAATGGACATATGTATGGCTGATCTAACATCAGAAGGAGTCTATGAGAATGTATAGAAAGTTCAAGGTCGAGTACTCTAGGGCCAGAAATAAGTTGAGAAGGTCAAAAATGGACTACTGTCTGGCTAATTTAACATCACAACAAGACAATATGTATGTATAGCAAGTTAATGTTGAAGAAATCTTTGGACAGAAATATGTTCAGTAGGTGATAAGGGACCCCCGTATGGCTGATTTATCATCATGAGTCTATAACTTTATATAGTTTAAAAACTTTTGAGGACCCTTTGACCAGGAATAAGTTCAATAGGTCACATATGGATATCTTTTGAAGCATCAGGAGCCTATGAGTATGTATAGAAAGTTCAAGATCGAGGATTCTTTGGCCAGATATATGTTCCTTGGGTCAAATATGGACTTCTGTATTGCTGACGTAACATCAGTAGTCAAAAAGAATGAATAGAAAGTTCAAGTATCGAGTACTCCTTGGCCAGAAAAAATTTCAGTAGGTCAAATATTGACTTTTTTTAGGCTGACATAAAATTAGACGAAATCAATATGAATACGTAGTATTTATCCTAAAGGACTCTTTGGCCAGCAATATGTTCATTAGGTCAAATATGGAATTCTGTATGGCTGATTTAACATCAGAAGGAGTCTAAGTTTATATAGTTTAAAACCATTTAAGGGCACTTTAACCAGAAATCAGTTCAATCGGTAAAGATATGGACTTCTAAATGGATTTCTATATGGCTTACAAAGCATTAGAAGAAGTCTATGAGTACGAATAGAAAGTTCAAGATTCAGGACACTTTTATCAGTAAAATGTTCAGTAGATGAAATATCTACTGAAATATTGACTTCTGTATGGCAGATTTCTGTGCCATAAATAGATCTGTGCAATTAGCACAGATTTAAAAATCAACAGGAGTCCATAATTTTATAATAGTATAATAGTATAGTATAATATATAGTATGTAATATTATAATAGTAATTTTTTAACATTTTGAGGACTCCTTGGCCAAAAATTAGTTTGATCGGTCAAATATGGACTAGTGTCTGGATGATATAATTTCACGAGAAGTCTGTATAATAGAAGTAGACTCTAGCCAGAAATATGTCCAATGGGTCAAAAATGGACATATGTAACATCAGAAGGAGTCTATGAGAATGTATAGAAAGTTCAAGGTCGAGTATTCTCTAGGGCCAGAAATAAGCTGAGAAGGTCAAAAATATGTTGAATAGGTCAAAATGGCTCATATACAAGAAGTCAATCTGAATGTATATTAAGTTAATGTTCAAGATCTCTTTGGCCAGCATATTGTTCAGTAGGTCAAAAAGGGTCCTTATCAGAAGGAGTCTTTAAGTTTATATATTCTAAAACCATTAAGGACCCTTTGACCAGAAATTAGTTAAATTGGTCAAGATATAGACTTCTAAATGGACCACTTTTATCAGTAATATTTCAGTGGGTGAAATAAGGACTTCTTTATGGCAAATTCAACATCAGGAGTCTATAAGTTTATAATAGTAAAAAAAACATTTTGAGGACTCCTTGGCCAAAAATTAGTTCAATCGGTCAAATATGGACTAGTGTTTGGCTGATATAACATCACGAGAAGTCTGTATAGTAGGATAATTATGTATAGTAAGTTAATGTTCAAGGCAACTTGACAGAAATAAGTTCAGTAGGTCAAATATGGACTGCTGAGTGGCTAATTTAACATCAGAAGGAGTCTATAAGTTTATGACAGCAAAAATAGTTTTTTTTTGGACTCTGGCCAAGGACTCTTTTTGAGGACTCTTTGGCCAAAGATTTGATCAATCGGTCAAATATGGACTACTGTCTGTCTGATTTAACATTACGAGAAGTCAGTCTGTATGTATAGTGAGTTAATGTTCACAGACTCTGGCCAGAAATATGTTCAAGAGGTCAAAAATGGACATATGTATGGCTGATCTAACATCAGAAGGAGTCAATGAGAATGTATAGAAAGTTCAAGGTCGAGTACGCTCTAGGGCCAGAACTAAGCTGAGAAGGTCAAAAATATGTTGAATAGGTCAAAATGGCTCATATACAAGAAGTCAATCTGAATGTATATTAAGTTAATGTTCAAGATCTCTTTGGCCAGCATATTGTTCAGTAGGTCAAAAGGGGTCCTTATGTAACATCAGAAGGAGTCTTTAAGTTTATATATTCTAAAACCATTAAGGACCCTTTGACCAGAAATTAGTTCAATCGGTCAAGATATGGACTTCTAAATGGACTTCACTTTTATCAGTAATATTTCAGTAGGTGAAATAAGGACTTCTTTATGGCAAATTCAACATCAGGAGTCTATAAGTTTATAATAGTAAAAAACATTTTGAGGACTCCTTGGCCAAAAATTAGTTCAATCGGTCAAATATGGACTAGTGTTTGGCTGATATAACATCACGGGAAGTCTGTATAGTAGGATAATTATGTATAGTAAGTTAATGTTCAAGGCAACTTGACAGAAATAAGTTCAGTAGGTCAAATATGGACTGCTGAATGGCTAATTTAAAATCAGAAGGAGTCTATAAGTAAATGACAGCAAAAGGAGTTTTTTTTTGGACTCTGGCCAAGGACTCTTTTTGAGGACTCTTTGGCCAAGGATTTGATCAATCGGTCAAATATGACTACTGTCTGTCTGATTTAACATTACGAGAAGTCAGTCTGTATGTATAGTGAGTTAATGTTCACAGACTCTGGCCAGAAATATGTTCAATAGGTCAAAAATGGACATATGTATGGCTGATCTAACATCAGAAGGAGTCTATGAGAATGTATAGAAAGTTCAAGGTCGAGTACTCTAGGGCCAGAAATAAGTTGAGAAGGTCAAAAATGGACTACTGTCTGGCTAATTTAACATCACAACAAGACAATATGTATGTATACTAAGTTAATGTTGAAGAAGTCTTTGGACAGAAACATGTTCAGTAGGTGATAAGGGACCCCTGTATGGCTGATTTATCATCAGGAGTCTATAACTTTATATAGTTTAAAAACTTTTGAGGACCCTTTGACCAGAAATAAGTTCAATAGGTCAGATATGGATATCTTCTGAAGCATCAGTAGTCAAAAAGAATGAATAGAAAGTTCAAGTATCGAGTACTACTTGGCCAGAAAAAATTTCAGTAGGTCAAATATTGACTCTTTTTAGGCTGACATAAAATTAGACGAAATCAATATGAATACGTAGTATTTATCCTAAAGGACTCTTTGGCCAGCAATATGTTCATTAGGTAAAATATGGAATTCTGTATGGCTGATTTAACATCAGAAGGAGTCTTTAAGTTTATAAAGTTTAAAACCATTTAAGGGCACTTTAACCAGAAATTAGTTCAATCGGTAAAGATATGGACTTCTAAATGGATTTCTATATGGCTTACAAAGCATTAGAAGAAGTCTATGAGTACGAATAGAAAGTTCAAGATTCAGGACACTTTTATCAGTAAAATGTTCAGTAGATGAAATATCTACTGAAATATTGACTTATGTATGGCAGATTTAAAAATCAACAGGAGTCTATAATTTTATAATAGTAAAAAACATTTTGAGGACTCGGCCAAAAATTAGTTTGATCGGTCAAATATGGACTAGTGTCTGGATGATATAATTTCACGAGAAGTCTGTATAGTAGAAGTAAACTCTAGCCAGAAATATGTCCAATAGGTCAAAAATGGACATATGTATGGCTGATGTAACATCAGAAGGAGTCTATGAGATTGTATAGAAAGTTCAAGGTCGAGTACTCTCTAGGGCCAGAAATAAGCTGAGAAGGTCAAAAATATGTTGAATAGGTCAAAATGGCTTATATACAAGAAGTCAATCTGAATGTATATTAAGTTAATGTTCAAGATCTCTTTGGCCAGCATATTGTTCAGTAGGTCAAAAAGGGTCCTTATGTAACATCAGAAGGAGTCTTTAAGTTTATATATTCTAAAACCATTAAGGACCCTTTGACCAGAAATTAGTTCAATCGGTCAAGATATGGACTTCTAAATGGACCACTTTTCTCAGTAATATTTCAGTAGGTGAAATAAGGACTTCTTTATGGCAAATTCAACATCAGGAGTCTATAAGTTTATAATAGTAAAAAACATTTTGAGGACTCCTTGGCCAAAAATTAGTTCAATCGGTCAAATATGGACTAGTGTTTGGCTGATATAACATCACGGGAAGTCTGTATAGTAGGATAATTATGTATAGTAAGTTAATGTTCAAGGCAACTTGACAGAAATAAGTTCAGTAGGTCAAATATGGACTGCTGAATGGCTAATTTAACATCAGAAGGAGTCTATAAGTAAATGACAGCAAAAGGAGTTTTTTTTTGGACTCTGGCCAAGGACTCTTTTTGAGGACTCCTTGGCCAAGGATTTTATCAATCGGTCAAATATGGACTACTGTCTGTCTGATTTAACATTACGAGAAGTCAGTCTGTATGTATAGTGAGTTAATGTTCACAGACTCTGGCCAGAAATATGTTCAAGAGGTCAAAAATGGACATATGTATGGCTGATCTAACATCAGAAGGAGTCTATGAGAATGTATAGAAAGTTCAAGGTCGAGTACGCTCTAGGGCCAGAACTAAGCTGAGAAGGTCAAAAATATGTTGAATAGGTCAAAATGGCTCATATACAAGAAGTCAATCTGAATGTATATTAAGTTAATGTTCAAGATCTCTTTGGCCAGCATATTGTTCAGTAGGTCAAAAGGGGTCCTTATGTAACATCAGAAGGAGTCTTTAAGTTTATATATTCTAAAACCATTAAGGACCCTTTGACCAGAAATTAGTTCAATCGGTCAAGATATGGACTTCTAAATGGACTTCACTTTTATCAGTAATATTTCAGTAGGTGAAATAAGGACTTCTTTATGGCAAATTCAACATCAGGAGTCTATAAGTTTATAATAGTAAAAAAACATTTTGAGGACTCCTTGGCCAAAAATTAGTTCAATAGGGCAAATATGGACTAGTGTTTGTCTGATAGAACATCACAAGAAATCTGTATAGTAGGATAATTATGTATAGTAAGTTAATGTTCAAGGCAACTTGACAGAAATAAGTTCAGTAGGTCAAATATGGACTGCTGAATGGCTAATTTAACATCAGAAGGAGGCTATAAGTTTATGACAGCAAAAAGAGTTTTTTTTTGGACTCTGGCCAAGGACTCTTTTTGAGGACTCTTTGGCCAAGGATTTGATCAATCGGTCAAATATGACTACTGTCTGTCTGATTTAACATTACGAGAAGTCAGTCTGTATGTATAGTGAGTTAATGTTCACAGACTCTGGCCAGAAATATGTTCAATAGGTCAAAAATGGACATATGTATGGCTGATCTAACATCAGAAGGAGTCTATGAGAATGTATAGAAAGTTCAAGGTCGAGTACTCTAGGGCCAGAAATAAGTTGAGAAGGTCAAAAATGGACTACTGTCTGGCTAATTTAACATCACAACAAGACAATATGTATGTATACTAAGTTAATGTTGAAGAAGTCTTTGGACAGAAACATGTTCAGTAGGTGATAAGGGACCCCTGTATGGCTGATTTATCATCAGGAGTCTATAACTTTATATAGTTTAAAAACTTTTGAGGACCCTTTGACCAGAAATAAGTTCAATAGGTCAGATATGGATATCTTCTGAAGCATCAGTAGTCAAAAAGAATGAATAGAAAGTTCAAGTATCGAGTACTCCTTGGCCAGAAAAAATTTCAGTAGGTCAAATATTGACTTTTTTTAGGCTGACATAAAATTAGACGAAATCAATATGAATACGTAGTATTTATCCTAAAGGACTCTTTGGCCAGCAATATGTTCATTAGGTCAAATATGGAATTCTGTATGGCTGATTTAACATCAGAAGGAGTCTTTAAGTTTATATAGTTTAAAACCATTTAAGGGCACTTTAACCAGAAATTAGTTCAATCGGTAAAGATATGGACTTCTAAATGGATTTCTATATGGCTTACAAAGCATTAGAAGAAGTCTATGAGTACGAATAGAAAGTTCAAGATTCAGGACACTTTTATCAGTAAAATGTTCAGTAGATGAAATATCTACTGAAATATTGACTTCTGTATGGCAGATTTAAAAATCAACAGGAGTCTATAATTTTATAATAGTAAAAAACATTTTGAGGACTCGGCCAAAAATTAGTTTGACCGGTCAAATATGGACTAGTGTCTGGATGATATAATTTCACGAGAAGTCTGTATAGTAGAAGTAGACTCTAGCCAGAAATATGTCCAATAGGTCAAAAATGGACATATGTATGGCTGATGTAACATCAGAAGGAGTCTATGAGATTGTGTAGAAAGTTCAAGGTCGAGTACTCTCTAGGGCCAGAAATAAGCTGAGAAGGTAAAAAATATGTTGAATAGGTCAAAATGGCTTATATACAAGAAGTCAATCTGAATGTATATTAAGTTAATGTTCAAGATCTCTTTGGCCAGCATATTGTTCAGTAGGTCAAAAAGGGTCCTTATGTAACATCAGAAGGAGTCTTTAAGTTTATATATTCTAAAACCATTAAGGACCCTTTGACCAGAAATTAGTTCAATCGGTCAAGATATGGACTTCTAAATGGACCACTTTTCTCAGTAATATTTCAGTAGGTGAAATAAGGACTTCTTTATGGCAAATTCAACATCAGGAGTCTATAAGTTTATAATAGTAAAAAACATTTTGAGGACTCCTTGGCCAAAAATTAGTTCAATCGGTCAAATATGGACTAGTGTTTGGCTGATATAACATCACGGGAAGTCTGTATAGTAGGATAATTAAGTATAGTAAGTTAATGTTCAAGGCAACTTGACAGAAATAAGTTCAGTAGGTCAAATATGGACTGCTGAATGGCTAATTTAACATCAGAAGGAGTCTATAAGTAAATGACAGCAAAAGGAGGTTTTTTTTTGGACTCTGGCCAAGGACTCTTTTTGAGGACTCTTTGGCCAAGGATTTTATCAATCGGTCAAATATGGACTACTGTCTGTCTGATTTAACATTACGAGAAGTCAGTCTGTATGTATAGTGAGTTAATGTTCACAGACTCTGGCCAGAAATATGTTCAATATGTAAAAAATGGACACATGTATGGCTAATCTAACATCAGAAGGAGTATCTGAGAATGTATAGAAAGTTCAAGGTCGAGTACTCTCTAGGGCCAGAAATAAAATGAGAAGGTCAAAAATATGTTGAATAGGTCAAAATGGCTCATATACAAGAATTCAATCTGAATGTATATTAAGTTAATGTTCAAGATCTCTTTGGCCAGCATATTGTTCAGTAGGTGAAATAAGGACTTCTTTATGGCAAATTCAACATCAGGAGTCTATAAGTTTATAATAGTAAAAAACATTTTGAGGACTCCTTGGCCAAAAATTAGTTCAATCGGTCAAATATGGACTAGTGTTTGGCTGATATAACATCACGAGAAGTCTGAGTCTATAAGTTTATGACAGCAAAAAGAGGTTTTTTTTGGACTCTGGCCAAGGACTCTTTTTGAGGACTCTTTGGCCAAGGATTTGATCAATCGGTCTGCCTGATTTAACATTACGAGAAGTCAGTCTGTATGTATAGTGAGTTAATGTTCACAGACTCTGGCCAGAAATATGTTCAATAGGTCAAAAATGGACATATGTATGGCTGATCTAACATCAGAAGGAGTCTATGAGAATGTATAGAAAGTTCAAGGTCGAGTACTCTATGGCCAGAAATAAGTTGAGAAGGTCAAAACTGGCTAATTTAACATCACAACAAGACAATATGTATGTAGCAAGTTAATGTTGAAGAAATAATTGGACAAAAATATGTTCAGTAGGTGATAAGGTATGTAGCAAGTTAATGTTGAAGAAATAATTGGACAAAAATATGTTCAGTAGGTGATAAGGGACCCCTGTATGGCTGATTTATCATCAGGAGTCTATAACTATATATAGTTTAAAAACTTTTGAGGACCCTTTGACCAGAAATAAGGTCAATAGGTCAGATATGGATATCTTATGAAGCATCAGGAGCCTATGAGTATGTAAAGAAAGTTCAAGATTCAAGACACTTTTATCATTAAAATGTTCAGTAGATTAAATATGGCCAAAACTCCTTGGACAAAAATTAGTTTGATCGGTCAAATATGGACTAGTGTCTGGATGATATAATTTCACGAGAAGGCTGTATAGTAGAATTAGACTCTAGCCATAAATATGTTCTGATGTTACATCAGAAGGAGTCTATGAGAATGTATAGAAAGTTCAAGGTCGAGTACTCTAGGGCCAGAAATAAGCTGAGAAGGTGGACTTTGGACTTTTGTACGGCTGCTGTAACATCAAAAGAAGTGTATGAGAAGGTCTATTGTAATTGCATTGCACACACGATCTAACGATGTTCATTGAACAATAACATTCAAGCTAAGCGCTTTATCATTTCAATGCTTAACAGAACTGACTCATTCCGTTGGGCAACAAAGAGATAACATAAGTCCTGTAGCACTGCATTGCACACACTATCTAACGATGTTTATTGAAGAATATCATATAAGCTATACGCATTGCAATGCATTGCAATGCATACAAAATAACTAACTCATTCCCATATGCCGATGCACATTGCTGTCATCTCTTCGTTGCACAACGGAATTAGTTATTTACGGTTAGTTATTGTTAATCCATTGTGATACATTCTGATTCTTCATTGCAAACATTTTCTTCAATACACAAATAAATAGTTTAGTTGTAGTATGCAATACGATGCAAATATGTTGTTTGGTTTATTTTTCATTGCACCTGTGCTATGTTAGATCTTTTATGCAATGGAATGCAACGAGCTTACATGCTATTCTTTAAAGCGTTGCAACGTTAGATCACATTGTAATGGAATAGCTATTTCAATGATTTCCATTCAATACACAAATGTTAGTTGTGTAAATGCAAAAAGCATGTTGTGTATTTTCATTGCCGAGAAGAATAAGTTAGATATTTTATGCAATGCAATGTAACACAAGTTATCAGTATATTGCATACATACTAACTCATTCCATTCTGCATTGCAATTAACTAACTTAGTCCTCTGTGAAATAAAAACACATAACATCTCTTTCGCATTGCATTGCATACTACGTCTGAACTATTCATTGTGTAAAGGAATAGCTATTGCAATAATTTCTCTTCATGCAATGTAATGCAAAAGCACAGAGGAATAAAGATAGATCTTCTTTGCAATGCAATGCAACAGTAAAAATCCTATCTCTTCATTTCAGATCGGAATGAGCTAGTTATTGTAAGTATGTTTGCAAGCTTACATGTAATTTCTCAATGCAAACGTTAGATCATTTGTGCAATGCAACAACACATATGTTATCTCTTTAATGCACATTGGAATGAGTTATTTCTGCTATGCAATGCAATGCAACAAGTGCATGGCTTATATGTTATTTTTCAATGCACAACCGTAGATCGTTTGTGCAATGAAGTGCAAAAGAATCTATGTTATCTCTTCTTTGCACAACAGAATGAGTCAGTTCTTGTATGCATTGTAATGCAATTAGGCGCTTAGCTTGTATGTTATATGAACATCGTTAGATCCTCTGTGCAATGCAATAACAACAGCACTCATGTTCTCTCTTTAATGCACAAAGGAATTAGTTAGTTCGGGCATGCATTGAAATGCAACATGTACTTGGCTTATATGTAATTTTTAAATTCACAACGTTACATCGTTTGTGCATTGCAATGTAAATGTACTGAAGCGCTTAGCTTGTATTTTATTGTTATATGAACATCATTAGATCCTCTGTGCAATGCAATACAACAGCACTCATGTTTTCTCTTTAATGCACAAAGGAATTAGTTAGTTCGGGCATGCATTGAAATGCAACATGTACTTGGCTTATATGTAATTTTTAAATTCACAATGTTACATCGCTTGTGCATTGCAATGTAAATGTAATGAAGCGCTTAGCTTGTATTTTATTGTTATATGAACATCATTAGATCTTCTGTGCAATGCAATATACAACAGCACTCATGTTTCTCTGCAATGCACAAAGGAATTAGTTAGTTCGGGCATGCATTGAAATGCAACATGTACTTGGCTTATATGTCATTTTTAAATTCACAATGTTAGATCGTTTGTGCATTGCAATGCAACAACATATATGCTATCTCTTTAATGCACACGAGAATGAGTTAGTTCTGGTATGCAATGCAACAAGTGAATAGCTCATATGTTATTTTTCAATGCACAACATTAGATCGTTTGTGCAATGCAGTGCAACAGAATTTATGTTATCTCTTCTTTGCACAACGGAATGAGTCAATTCTGGTCTGCATTGAAAAGGAAGTAAGCTTTATGTAATTGTTATATGAAAATCGTAAGATCCTCTCAGCAATGCAATACAAAAGCACAAATTTTTCTCTTTAATGCACATTGGATGGAGTTAGTTCGGGCATGCTTTGAAATGCAACATGTGTTTTGCTTAAACATTATTTTTAAATTCACAACGTTAGATCGATAGTGCAATGCAATGCAACAACACATGCTATATCTTTAATGCACACGAGAATGAGTTAGTTCTGGTGCAATGCAACCAGTGCATAGCTTATATGTTATTTTTCAATGCACAACATTAGATCGTTTGTGAAATGCAGTGCAACAGAATTTATGTTATCTCTTCTTTGCACAACGGAATGAGTCAGCTCTGGTATGCAATGAAATGGAATTAAGCGTTTAGCTTGCATGATATATGAACATCGTTAGATCCTCCGTGCAATGCAATAACAACAGCACTCATGTTTTCTCTTTAATGCACAAAGGAATTAGTTAGTTCGGGCATGCATTGAAATGCAACATGTACTTGGCTTATATGTCATTTTTAAATTCACAATGTTAGATCGTTTGTGCATTGCAATGCAACAACACATGCTATCTCTTTAATGCACACGAGAATGAGTTAGTTCTGGTATGCAATGCAACAAGTGAATAGCTCATATGTTATTTTTCAATGCACAACATTAGATCGTTTGTGCAATGCAGTGCAAAAGAATTTATGTTATCTCTTCTTTGCACAACGGAATGAGTCAGTTCTGTTCTGCATTGAAAAGGAAGTAAGCGTTTAGCTTTATGTTATTGTTATATGAAAATCGTTAGATCCTCTCAGCAATGCAATACAAAAGAACTCATGTTTCTCTTTAATGCACATTGGATGGAGTTAGTTCGGGCATGCTTTGAAATGCAACATGTGTTTTGCTTAAACATTATTTTTAAATTCATAACGTTAGATCGATAGTGCAATGCAATGCAACAACATATATGCTATCTCTTTAATGCACACGAGAATGAGTTAGTTCTGGTGCAATGCAACCAGTGCTTATTTTTCAATGCACAACATTAGATCGTTTGTGCAATGCAGTGCAACAGAATTTATGTTATCTCTTCTTTGCACAACGGAATGAGTCAGCTCTGGTATGCAATGAAATGGAATTAGGCGTTTAGCTTATATGTTATATGAACATCGTTTGATCCTCTGTGCAATGCAATAACAACAGCACTCATTTTTTTTCTTTAATGCACAAAGGAATTAGTTAGTTTGGGCATGCATTGAAATGCAATATGTACTTGGCTTATATGTAATTTTTAAATTCACAACGTTACATCGTTTGTGCATTGCAATGTAAATGTAATGAAGCGCTTAGCTTGTATTTTATTGTTACATGAACATCATTAGATCCTCTGTGCAATGCAATACAACAGCACTCATGTTTTCTCTTTAATGCACAAAGGAATTAGTTAGTTTGGGCATGCATTGAAATGCAACATGTGCTTTGCTTAAACATTATTTTTAAATTCACAACGTTGGATCGATAGTGCAATGCAACAACATATGTTATCTCTTTAATGCACACGAGAATGAGTTAGTTCTGGTGCAATGCAACCAGTGGTTATTTTTCAATGCACAACATTAGATCGTTTGTGCAATGCAGTGCAACAGAATTTATGTTATCTCTTCTTTGCACAACGGAATGAGTCAGCTCTGGTATGCAATGAAATGGAATTAAGCGTTTAGCTTGCATGATTTATCAACATCGTTAGATCCTCCGTGCAATGCAATAACAACAGCACTCATGTTTTCTCTTTAATGCACAAAGGAATTAGTTAGTTCGGGCATGCATTGAAATGCAACATGTACTTGGCTTATATGTCATTTTTAAATTCACAACGTTACATCGTTTGTGCATTGCAATGTAAATGTACTGAAGCGCTTAGCTTGTATTTTATTGTTATATGAACATCATTAGATCCTCTGTGCAATGCAATACAACAGCACTCATGTTTTCTCTTTAATGCACAAAGGAATTAGTTAGTTCGGGCATGCATTGAAATGCAACATGTACTTGGCTTATATGTAATTTTTAAATTCACAATGTTACATCGTTTGTGCATTGCAATGTAAATGTAATGAAGCGCTTAGCTTGTATTTTATTGTTATATGAACATCATTAGATCCTCTGTGCAATGCAATACAACAGCACTCATGTTTCTCTTTAATGCACATTGGATGGAGTTAGTTCGGGCATGCATTGAAATGCAACATGTGCTTTGCTTAAACATTATTTTTAAATTCACAACGTTAGATCGATAGTGCAATGGAACAACATATGTTATCTCTTTAATGCACACGAGAATGAGTTAGTTCTGGTGCAATGCAACCAGTGGTTATTTTTCAATGCACATTAGATCGTTTGTGCAATGCAGTGCAACAGAATTTATGTTATCTCTTCTTTGCACAACGGAATGAGTCAGCTCTGGTATGCAATGAAATGGAATTAAGCGTTTAGCTTGCATGATTTATGAACATCGTTAGATCCTCCGTGCAATGCAATAACAACAGCACTCATGTTTTCTCTTTAATGCACAAAGGAATTAGTTAGTTCGGGCATGCATTGAAATGCAACATGTTCTTGGCTTACATGTCATTTTTAAAGTCACAATGTTAGATCGTTTGTGCATTGCAATGCAACAACACATGCTATCTCTTTAATGCACACGAGAATGAGTTAGTTCTGGTATGCAATGCAACAAGTGAATAGCTTATATGTTATTTTTCAATGCACAACATTAGATCGTTTGTGCAATGCAGTGCAACAGAATTTATGTTATCTTTTCTTTGCACAACGGAATGAGTCAGTTCTGGTATGCAATGAAATGGAATTAAGCGTTTAGCTTGTATGTTATATGAACATCGTTAGATCCTCTGTGCAATGCAATACAACAGCACTCATGTTTTCTCTTTAATGCACAAAGGAATTAGTTATTTCGGTTATGCATCGAAATGCAACATGTACCTGGCTTATATGTAATTTTTAAGTTCACAACGGTACATCGTTTGTGCATTTTAATGTAAATGTAATTAAGCGCTTAGCTTGTATTTTATTGTTATATGAACTTCATTAGATCCTCTGTGCAATGCAATACAACAGCACTCATGTTTCTCTTTAATGCACATTGGATGGAGTTAGTTCGGGCATGCATTGAAATGCAACATGTGCTTTGCTTAAACATTATTTTTAAATTCACAACGTTAGATCGATAATACAATGCAACAACATATGTTATCTCTTTAATGCACACGAGAATGAGTTAGTTCTGGTGCAATGCAACCAGTGGTTATTTTTCAATGCACAACATTAGATCGTTTGTGCAATGCAGTGCAACAGAATTTATGTTATCTCTTCTTTGCACA
This sequence comes from Rhinichthys klamathensis goyatoka, assembly GCF_029890125.1. NCBI lineage: Eukaryota > Metazoa > Chordata > Actinopteri > Cypriniformes > Leuciscidae > Rhinichthys > Rhinichthys klamathensis. The sequence goes on from NW_026606621.1 coordinate 3,355,941, forward strand.
ACGGAATGAGTCAGCTCTGGTATGCAATGAAATGGAATTAAGCGTTTAGCTTGCATGATTTATGAACATCGTTAGATCCTCCGTGCAATGCAATAACAACAGCACTCATGTTTTCTCTTTAATGCACAAAGGAATTAGTTCGGGCATGCATTGAAATGCAACATGTACTTGGCTTATATGTCATTTTTAAAGTCACAATGTTAGATCGTTTGTGCATTGCAATGCAACAACACATACTCTTTAATGCACACGAGAATGAGTTAGTTCTGGTATGCAATGCAACAAGTGAATAGCTTATATGTTATTTTTCAATGCACAACATTAGATCGTTTGTGCAATGCAGTGCAACAGAATTTATGTTATCTCTTCTTTGCACAACGGAATGAGTCAGCTCTGGTATGCAATGAAATGGAATTAAGCGTTTAGCTTGCATGATTTATGAACATCGTTAGATCCTCCGTGCAATGCAATAACAACAGCACTCATGTTTTCTCTTTAATGCACAAAGGAATTAGTTCGGGCATGCATTGAAATGCAACATGTACTTGGCTTATATGTCATTTTTAAAGTCACAATGTTAGATCGTTTGTGCATTGCAAATGCAACAACACATACTATCTCTTTAATGCACACGAGAATGAGTTAGTTCTGGTATGCAATGCAACAAGTGAATAGCTTATATGTTATTTTTCAATGCACAACATTAGATCGTTTGTGCAATGCAGTGCAACAGAATTTATGTTATCTCTTCTTTGCACAACGGAATGAGTCAGTTCTGGTATGCAATGAAATGTAATTAAGCGTTTAGCTTGTATGTTATATGAACATCGTTAGATCCTCTGTGCAATGCAATACAACAGCACTCATGTTTTCTCTTTAATGCACAAAGGAATTAGTTAGTTCGGGCATGCATTGAAATGCAACATGTACCTGGCTTATATGTAATTTTTAAATTCACAACGGTACATCGTTTCTGCATTTTATTGTAAATGTAATTAAGCGCTTAGCTTGTATTTAGATCACAACATTAGATCGTTTGTGCAATGCAGTGCAACAACACATGCTATCTCTTTATGCACACGAGAATGAGTTAGTTCTGGTATGCAATGCAACAAGTTGCATACCAGATGCATACCAAAGTTTATATGTTATTTTTCAATGCACAACATAAGATCGTTTTGTGCAATGCAGTGCAACAGAATTTATGTTATCTCTTCTTTGCACAACGGAATGAGTCAGTTCTGGTATGCACTGTAATACATTATACATTATTCTTCAATGAACACTGTTTGATCGTGTTTGCAACCGCATATAGGATATCTCTTCATTGCAAATGGAATTAGTTAGTTATTGTATGCATTATGACAATGCTCATATGTTCTTATCTCTTCAATACACAATAAAATCAATTAGTTGTTGTATGCAATGCAATGCAATGAAAGTCCTCAATCATGTACTTTATAAAATATTTCTGGCCAAAAAATACTCGAAACTTGAACTTTCTTGTTGACACCTTTAGAATTTACATTAGCCCTACAGCCATATTTGACCCTCTGAAAATATTACTGGAAAAAGTGTCCTTGATCTTAAAAAAATCCGCGAACAATAACTCACAGATACAGATAACTCACAGATAACTCAATCATACAGACAGACTTCTCGTAATGTTATATCAGGTAGACAGTAGTCCAAATCTGACCTTTTGAACTTTAAGTTCAAAGGGTCTCAAAAGGTTTTAAACTATATAATTATATATAGTGTTAAATTATAATTCTATATATGATGTTAAATCAGAAACACAGAGGTTCATATCAGGCAAACACTAGTCCAAATTTGACAGATTGAACATATTTTTGGCCAAAGAATCCTCAAAAGTTTTTTACTATTGTGAACTTATAGACTCTTTTTAATGTTAAATCAGCCATACAAAAGTCCATATTTGAACTACTGAACATGTTTTTCGCCAAAGATTCCTTAAAGATTCATTTACATTCAGATTGATTTCTTCTGATGTTATATCAGCAAGATGCCAGTCAATTTTAACTACTAAACATATATCTTTTCAGTAGGTTAGATGTCCACTTAGTTCTTGTCAAAGGGATTATAAACTGTATAAAGTTACAGACTCCATCTGCTTATAAATCAGCCATACTTAGGTCCCTTTTGACCTACTAAACATATTTCTGGACAAAGAGTTCTTGAACATTTTACTTAATATGAATTCAAATTGACCTTGTAATGTTGTGTGAGACAGACAGTAGTACATTTTTGACCTACTCAACATAGTTCTGCCCTTAGAGTATTTGATCTTGAACTTTCTATACATACTCATAGAGTCCTTCTAATGCTTCAAAAGCCATTTAGAAGTCAATATCTGACCTATTGAACTTATTTCTGGTCATAGGGTCCTGATGAGGTTTTAGAATATATAAACTTATAGTCCTCCTGATGTTAAATCAGCCATAAAGCAGCAATTTTTAGACTTTTTCCAGTAATATGTTCAGGTGGTCAAATATGGACTTTTAAACTACTGAAAATATTACTGGCCAAAAAGTCCTCAAAAGGTTTTAAACTATATAAGTTTATCGACTCCTTCTGATGTTACATCAGAAATACAAAAGTAAAATTTTGACCTACTGAACATATTTCTGGCGAGTCCATAAACATGAACTCACTATACATACAGACTGACTTCTCTTAATGTTATATCAAGCAAATTTAACAGATTGAACATATTTTTGGCCAAAGAATCCTCAAAATGTTTTTTACTATTGTGAACTTATAGACTCTTTTTAATGTTAAATCAGCCATACAAAAGTCCATATTTGATCTACTGAAAATATTCCTGAAAAAAAGAGTCCTCGATCTCTTTGGCCCGCATATTGTACAGTAGGTAAAAAAGGGTCCTTATGTAACATCAGAAGGAGTCTTTAAGTTTATATATTCTAAAACCATTAAGGACCCTTTGACCAGAAATTAGTTCAATCGATCAAGATATGGACTTCTAAATGGACTTCACTTTTAGTAGGTCAAATATGGACTGCTGAATGGCTAATTTAACATCAGAAGGAGTCTATAAGTTTATGACAGCAAAAAGAGGTTTTTTTTTTGACTCTGGCCAAGGACTCTTTTTGAGGACTCTTTGGCCAAGGATTTGATCAATCGGTCAAATATGGACTACTGTCTGTCTGATTTAACATTACGAGAAGTCAGTCTGTATGTATAGTGAGTTAATGTTCACAGACTCTGGCCAGAAATATGTTCAATAGGTAAAAAATGGACATGTATGGCTGATGTAACATCAGAAGGAGTCTATGAGAATGTATAGAAAGTTCAAGGTCGAGTATTCTCTAGGGCCAGAAATAAGCTGAGAAGGTCAAAAATATGTTGAATAGGTCAAAATGGCTCATATACAAGAAGTCAATCTGAATGTATATTAAGTTAATGTTCAAGATCTCTTTGGCCAGCATATTGTTCAGTAGGTCAAAAAGGCCTATTATGTAACATCAGAAGGAGTCTTTAAGTTTATATATTCTAAAACCATTAAGGACCCTTTGACCAGAAATTAGTTCAATCGGTCAAGATATGGACTTCTAAATGGACTTCACTTTTATCAGTAATATTTCAGTAGGTGAAATAAGGACTTCTTTATTGGAAAATTCAACATCAGGAGTCTATAAGTTTATAATAGTAAAAAACATTTTGAGGACTCCTTGGCCAAAAATTAGTTAAATCGGTCAAATATGGACTAGTGTTTGGCTGAAATAACATCACGAGAAGTCTGTATAATAGGATAATTATGTATAGTAAGTTAATGTTCAAGGCAACTTGACATAAATAAGTTCAGTAGGTCAAATATGGACTGCTGAATGGCTAATTTAACATCAGAAGGAGGCTATAAGTTTATGACAGCAAAAAGAGGTTTTTTTTGGACTCTGGCCAAGGACTCTTTTTGAGGACTCTTTGGCCAAGGATTTGATCAATCGGTCAAATATGGACTACTGTCTGCCTGATTTAACATTACGAGAAGTCAGTCTGTATGTATAGTGAGTTAATGTTCGCAGACTCTGGCCAGAAATATGTTCATTAGGTCAAAAATGGACATATGTATGGATGATCTAACATCAGAAGGAGTCTATGAGAATGTATAGAAAGTTCAAGGTCGAGTACTCTAGGGCCAGAAATAAGTTGAGAAGGTCAAAAATGGACTACTGTCTGGCTAATTTAACATCACAACAAGACAATATGTATGTATACTAAGTTAATGTTGAAGAAGTCTTTGGACAGAAACATGTTCAGTAGGTGATAAGGGACCCCTGTATGGCTGATTTATCATCAGGAGTCTATAACTTTATATAGTTTAAAAACTTTTGAGGACCCTTTGACCAGAAATAAGTTCAATAGGTCAGATATGGATATCTTATGAAGCATCAGGAGCCTATGAGTATGTATATAAAGTTCAAGATCGAGGATTCTTTGGCCAGAGATATGTTCCTTGGGTCAAATATGGACTTCTGTATTGCTGACGTAACATCAGTAGTCAAAAAGAATGAATAGAAAGTTCAAGTATCGAGTACTCCTTGGCCAGAAAAAATGTCAGTAGGTCAAATATTGACTTTTTTTAGGCTGACATAAAATTAGACGAAATCAATATGAATACGTAGTATTTATCCTAAAGGACTCTTTGGCCAGCAATATGTTCATTAGGTCAAATATGGAATTCTGTATGGCTGATTTAACATCAGAAGGAGTCTTTAAGTTTATATAGTTTAAAACCATTTAAGGGCACTTTAACCAGAAATTAGTTCAATCGGTAAAGATATGGACTTCTAAATGGATTTCTATATGGCTTACAAAGCATTAGAAGAAGTCTATGAGTACGAATAGAAAGTTCAAGATTCAGGACACTTTTATCAGTAAAATATTCGGTAGATGAAATATCTACTGAAATATTGACTTCTGTATGGCAGATTTAAAAATCAACAGGAGTCTATAATTTTATAATAGTAAAAAACATTTTGAGGACTCGGCCAAAAATTAGTTTGATCGGTCAGATATGGACTAGTGTCTGGATGATATAATTTCACGAGAAGTCTGTATAGTAGAAGTAGACTCTAGCCAGAAATATGTCCAATAGGTAAAAAATGGACATATGTATGGCTGATGTAACATCAGAAGGAGTCTATGAGATTGTATAGAAAGTTCAAGGTCGAGTACTCTCTATGGCCAGAAATAAGCTGAGAAGGTCAAAAATATGTTGAATAGGTCAAAATGGCTTAAATACAAGAAGTCAATCTGAATGTATATTAAGTTAATGTTCAAGATCTCTTTGGCCAGCATATTGTTCAGTAGGTCAAAAAGGGTCCTTATGTAACATCAGAAGGAGTCTTTAAGTTTATATATTCTAAAACCATTAAGGACCCTTTGACCAGAAATTAGTTCAATCGGTCAAGATATGGACTTCTAAATGGACTTCACTTTTCTCAGTAATATTTCAGTAGGTGAAATAAGGACTTCTTTATGGCAAATTCAACATCAGGAGTCTATAAGATTATAATAGTAAAAAACATTTTGAGGACTCCTTGGCCAAAAATTTGTTCAATCGGTCAAATATGGACTAGTGTTTGGCTGATAGAACATCACGGGAAGTCTGTATAGTAGGATAATTATGTATAGTAAGTTAATGTTCAAGGCAACTTGACAGAAATAAGTTCAGTAGGTCAAATATGGACTGCTGAATGGCTAATTTAACATCAGAAGGAGTCTATAAGTAAATGACAGCAAAAGGAGTTTTTTTTTTGGACTCTGGCCAAGGACTCTTTTTGAGGACTCTTTGGCCAAGGATTTTATCAATCGGTCAAATATGGACTACTGTCTGTCTGATTTAACATTACGAGAAGTCAGTCTGTATGTATAGTGAGTTAATGTTCACAGACTCTGGCCAGAAATATGTTCAATATGTCAAAAATGGACACATGTATGGCTAATCTAACATCAGAAGGAGTATCTGAGAATGTATAGAAAGTTCAAGGTCGAGTACTCTCTAGGGCCAGAAATAAGCTGAGAAGGTCAAAAATATGTTGAATAGGTCAAAATGGCTCATATACAAGAAGTCAATCTGAATGTATATTAAGTTAATGTTCAAGATCTCTTTGGCCAGCATATTGTTCAGTAGGTCAAAAAGGGTCCTTATGTAACATCAGAAGGAGTCTTTAAGTTTACATATTCTAAACCATTAAGGACCCTTTGACCAGAAATTAGTTCAATCGGTCAAGATATGGACTTCTAAATGGACCACTTTTATCAGTAATATTTCAGTAGGTGAAATAAGGACTTCTTTATGGCAAATTCAACATCAGGAGTCTATAAGCTTATAATAGTAAAAAACATTTTGAGGACTCCTTGGCCAAAAATTAGTTCAATCGGTCAAATATGGACTAGTGTTTGGCTGATATAACATCACGAGAAGTCTGAGTCTATAAGTTTATGACAGCAAAAAGAGGTTTTTTTTGGACTCTGGCCAAGGACTCTTTTTGAGGACTCTTTGGCCAAGGATTTGATCAATCGGTCTGCCTGATTTAACATTACGAGAAGTCAGTCTGTATGTATATTGAGTTAATGTTCACAGACTCTGGCCAGAAATATGTTCAATAGGTCAAAAATGGACATATGTATGGCTGATCTAACATCAGAAGAAGTCTATGAGAATGTATAGAAAGTTCAAGGTCGAGTACTCTAGGGCCAGAAATAAGTTGAGAAGGTCAAAAATGGACTACTGTCTGGCTAATTTAACATCACAACAAGACAATATGTATGTAGCAAGTTAATGTTGAAGAAATAATTGGACAAAAATATGTTCAGTAGGTGATAAGGGACCCCTGTATGGCTGATTTATCATCAGGAGTCTATAACTTTATATAGTTTAAAAACTTTTGAGGACCCTTTGACCAGAAATAAGGTCAATAGGTCAGATATGGATATCTTATGAAGCATCAGGAGCCTATGAGTATGTAAAGAAAGTTCAAGATTCAGGACACTTTTATCATTAAAATGTTCAGTAGATTAAATATGGCCAAAACTCCTTGGACAAAAATTAGTTTGATCGGTCAAATATGGACTAGTGTCTGGATGATATAATTTCACGAGAAGGCTGTATAGTAGAATTAGACTCTAGCCATAAATATGTTCTGATATTACATCAGAAGGAGTCTATGAGAATGTATAGAAAGTTCAAGGTCGAGTACTCTAGGGCCAGAAATAAGCTGAGAAGGTGGACTTTGGACTTTTGTACGGCTGCTGTAACATCAAAAGAAGTGTATGAGAAGGTCTATTGTAATTGCATTGCACACACGATCTAACGATGTTCATTGAACAATAACATTCAAGCTAAGCGCTTTATCATTTCAATGCTTAACAGAACTGACTCATTCCGTTGGGCAACAAAGAGATAACATAAGTCCTGTAGCACTGCATTGCACACACGATCTAACGATGTTTATTGAAGAATATCATATAAGCTATACGCATTGCAATGCATTGCAATGCATACAGAATAACTAACTCATTCCCATATGCCGATGCACATTGCTGTCATCTCTTCGTTGCACAACGGAATTAGTTATTTACGGTTAGTTATTGTTAATCCATTGTGATACATTCTGATTCTTCATTGCAAACATTTTCTTCAATACACAAATAAATAGTTTAGTTGTAGTATGCAATACGATGCGAATGCAAATATGTTGTTTGGTTTATTTTTCATTGCACCTGTGCTATGTTAGATCTTTTATGCAATGGAATGCAACGAGCTTACATGCTATTCTTTAAAGCGTTGCAACGTTAGATCACATTGTAATGGAATAGCTATTTCAATGATTTCCAATCAATACACAAATGTTAGTTGTGTAAATGCAAAAAGCATGTTGTGTATTTTCATTGCCGAGAAGAATAAGTTAGATATTTTATGCAATGCAATGTAACACAAGTTATCAGTATATTGCATACATACTAACTCATTCCATTCTGCATTGCAATTAACTAACTTAGTCCTCTGTGAAATAAAAACACATAACATCTCTTTCGCATTGCATTGCATACTACGTCTGAACTATTCATTGTGTAAAGGAATAGCTATTGCAATAATTTCTCTTCATGCAATGTAATGCAAAAGCACAGAGGAATAAAGATAGATCTTCTTTGCAATGCAATGCAACAGTAAAAATCCTATCTCTTCATTTCAGATCGGAATGAGCTAGTTATTGTAAGTATGTTTGCAAGCTTACATGTAATTTCTCAATGCAAACGTTAGATCATTTGTGCAATGCAACAACACATATGTTATCTCTTTAATGCACATTGGAATGAGTTATTTCTGCTATGCAATGCAATGCAACAAGTGCATGGCTTATATGTTATTTTTCAATGCACAACCGTAGATCGTTTGTGCAATAAAGTGCAAAAGAATCTATGTTATCTCTTCTTTGCACAACGGAATGAGTCAGTTCTTGTATGCATTGTAATGCAATTAGGCGCTTAGCTTGCATGTTATATGAACATCGTTAGATCCTCTGTGCAATGCAATAACAACAGCACTCATGTTCTCTCTTTAATGCACAAAGGAATTAGTTAGTTCGGGCATGCATTGAAATGCAACATGTACTTGGCTTATATGTAATTTTTAAATTCACAACGTTACATCGTTTGTGCATTGCAATGTAAATGTAATGAAGCGCTTAGCTTGTATTTTATTGTTATATGAACATCATTAGATCTTCTGTGCAATGCAACATACAACAGCACTCATGTTTCTCTTTAATGCACAAAGGAATTAGTTAGTTCCAGCATGCATTGAAATGCAACATGTACTTGGCTTATATGTCATTTTTAAATTAACAATGTTAGATCGTTTGTGCATTGCAATGAAACAACATATATGCTATCTCTTTAATGCACACGAGAATGAGTTAGTTCTGGTATGCAATGCAACAAGTGAATAGCTCATATGTTATTTTTCAATGCACAACATTAGATCGTTTGTGCAATGCAGTGCAACAGAATTTATGTTATCTCTTCTTTGCACAACGGAATAAGTCAGTTCTGGTATGCAATGAAATGGAATTAAGCGTTTAGCTTGTATGTTATATGAACATCGTTAGATCCTCTGTGCAATGCAATACAACAGCACTCATGTTTTCTCTTTAATGCACAAAGGAATTAGTTAGTTCGGGCATGCATTGAAATGCAACATGTACCTGGCTTATATGTAATTTTTAAGTTCACAACGGTACATCGTTTGTGCATTTTAATGTAAATGTAATTAAGCGCTTAGCTTGTATTTTATTGTTATATGAACTTCATTAGATCCTCTGTGCAACAGCACTCATGTTTCTCTTTAATGCACATTGGATGGAGTTAGTTCGGGAATGCATTGAAATGCAACATGTGCTTTGCTTATACATTATTTTTAAATTCACAACGTTAGATCGATAGTGCAATGCAACAACATATGTTATATCTCAAATGCACACGAGAATGAGTTAGTTCTGGTGCAATGCAACCATTGGTTATTTTTCAATGCACATTAGATCGTTTGTGCAATGCAGTGCAACAGAATTTATGTTATCTCTTCTTTGCACAACGGAATGAGTCAGCTCTGGTATGCAATGAAATGGAATTAAGCGTTTAGCTTGCATGGTTTATGAACATCGTTAGATCCTCCGTGCAATGCAATAACAACAGCACTCATGTTTTCTCTTTAATGCACAAAGGAATTAGTTAGTTCGGGCATGCATTGAAATGCAACATGTACTTGGCTTATATGTCATTTTTAAAGTCACAATGTTAGATCGTTTGTGCATTGCAATGCAACAACACATGCTTTCTCTTTAATGCACACGAGAATGAGTTAGTTCTGGTATGCAATGCAACAAGTGAATAGCTTATATGTTATTTTTCAATGCACAACATTAGATCGTTTGTGCAATGCAGTGCAACAGAATTTATGTCATCTCTTCTTTGCACAACGGAATGAGTCAGTTCTGGTATGCAATGAAATGGAATTAAGCGTTTAGCTTGTATGTTATATGAACATCGTTAGATCCTCTGTGCAATGCAATACAACAGCACTCATGTTTTCTCTTTAATGCACAAAGGAATTAGTTAGTTCGGGCATGCATTGAAATGCAACATGTACCTGGCTTATATGTCATTTTTAAATTCACAACGGTACATCGTTTCTGCATTTTAATGTAAATGTAATTAAGCGCTTAGCTTGTATTTTATTGTTATATGAACTTCATTAGATCCTCTGTGCAATGCAATACAACAGCACTCATGTTTCTCTTTAATGCACATTGGATGGAGTTAGTTCGGGCATGCATTGAAATGCAACATGTGCTTTGCTTAAACATTATTTTTAAATTCACAACGTTAGATCGATAGTGCAATGCAACAACATATGTTATCTCTTTAATGCACACGAGAATGAGTTAGTTCTGGTGCAATGCAACCAGTGCTTATTTTTCAATGCACAACATTAGATCGTTTGTGCAATGCAGTGCAACAGAATTTATGTTATCTCTTCTTTGAACAACGGAATGAGTCAGCTCTGGTATGCAATGAAATGGAATTAAGCGTTTAGCTTGCATGATTTATGAACATCGTTAGATCCTCCGTGCAATGCAATAACAACAGCACTCATGTTTTCTCTTTAATGCACAAAGGAATTAGTTCGGGCATGCATTGAAATGGAACATGTACTTGGCTTATATGTCATTTTTAAAGTCACAATGTTAGATCGTTTGTGCATTGCAAATGCAACAACACATACTATCTCTTTAATGCACACGAGAATGAGTTAGTTCTGGTATGCAATGCAACAAGTGAATAGCTTATATGTTATTTTTCAATGCACAACATTAGATCGTTTGTGCAATGCAGTGCAACAGAATTTATGTTATCTCTTCTTTGCACAACGGAATGAGTCAGTTCTGGTATGCAATGAAATGTAATTAAGCGTTTAGCTTGTATGTTATATGAACATCGTTAGATCCTCTGTGCAATGCAATACAACAGCACTCATGTTTTCTCTTTAATGCACAAAGGAATTAGTTAGTTCGGGCATGCATTGAAATGCAACATGTACCTGGCTTATATGTAATTTTTAAATTCACAACGGTACATCGTTTCTGCATTTTATTGTAAATGTAATTAAGCGCTTAGCTTGTATTTAGATCACAACATTAGATCGTTTGTGCAATGCAGTGCAACAACACATGCTATCTCTTTATGCACACGAGAATGAGTTAGTTCTGGTATGCAATGCAACAAGTTGCATACCAGATGCATACCAAAGTTTATATGTTATTTTTCAATGCACAACATAAGATCGTTTTGTGCAATGCAGTGCAACAGAATTTATGTTATCTCTTCTTTGCACAACGGAATGAGTCAGTTCTGGTATGCACTGTAATACATTATACATTATTCTTCAATGAACACTGTTTGATCGTGTTTGCAACCGCATATAGGATATCTCTTCATTGCAAATGGAATTAGTTAGTTATTGTATGCATTATGACAATTCTCTCTCAAAGACTCTTCAATACACAATAAAATCAATTAGTTGTTGTATGCAATGCAATGCAATGAAAGTCCTCAATCATGTACTTTATAAAATATTTCTGGCCAAAAAATACTCGAAACTTGAACTTTCTTGTTGACACCTTTAGAATTTACATTAGCCCTACAGCCATATTTGACCCTCTGAAAATATTACTGGAAAAAGTGTCCTTGATCTTAAAAAAATCCGCGAACAATAACTCACAGATACAGATAACTCACAGATAACTCAATCATACAGACAGACTTCTCGTAATGTTATATCAGGTAGACAGTAGTCCAAATCTGACCTTTTGAACTTTAAGTTCAAAGGGTCTCAAAAGGTTTTAAACTATATAATTATATATAGTGTTAAATTATAATTATATATATGATGTTAAATCAGAAACACAGAGGTTCATATCAGGCAAACACTAGTCCAAATTTGACAGATTGAACATATTTTTGGCCAAAGAATCCTCAAAAGTTTTTTACTATTGTGAACTTATAGACTCTTTTTAATGTTAAATCAGCCATACAAAAGTCCATATTTGAACTACTGAACATGTTTTTCGCCAAAGATTCCTTAAAGATTCATTTACATTCAGATTGATTTCTTCTGATGTTATATCAGCAAGATGCCAGTCAATTTTAACTACTAAACATATATCTTTTCAGTAGGTTAGATGTCCACTTAGTTCTGGTCAAAGGGATTATAAACTGTATAAAGTTACAGACTCCATCTGCTTATAAATCAGCCATACTTAGGTCCCTTTTGACCTACTAAACATATTTCTGGACAAAGAGTTCTTGAACATTTTACTTAATATGAATTCAAATTGACCTTGTAATGTTGTGTGAGACAGACAGTAGTACATTTTTGACCTACTCAACATAGTTCTGCCCTTAGAGTATTTGATCTTGAACTTTCTATACATACTCATAGAGTCCTTCTAATGCTTCAAAAGCCATTTAGAAGTCAATATCTGACCTATTGAACTTATTTCTGGTCATAGGGTCCTGATGAGGTTTTAGAATATATAAACTTATAGTCCTCCTGATGTTAAATCAGCCATAAAGCAGCAATTTTTAGACTTTTTCCAGTAATATGTTCAGGTGGTCAAATATGGACTTTTAAACTACTGAAAATATTACTGGCCAAAAAGTCCTCAAAAGGTTTTAAACTATATAAGTTTATCGACTCCTTCTGATGTTACATCAGAAATACAAAAGTAAAATTTTGACCTACTGAACATATTTCTGGCGAGTCCATAAACATGAACTCACTATACATACAGACTGACTTCTCTTAATGTTATATCAAGCAAATTTAACAGATTGAACATATTTTTGGCCAAAGAATCCTCAAAATGTTTTTTACTATTGTGAACTTATAGACTCTTTTTAATGTTAAATCAGCCATACAAAAGTCCATATTTGATCTACTGAAAATATTCCTGAAAAAAAGAGTCCTCGATCTCTTTGGCCCGCATATTGTACAGTAGGTAAAAAAGGGTCCTTATGTAACATCAGAAGGAGTCTTTAAGTTTATATATTCTAAAACCATTAAGGACCCTTTGACCAGAAATTAGTTCAATCGATCAAGATATGGACTTCTAAATGGACTTCACTTTTAGTAGGTCAAATATGGACTGCTGAATGGCTAATTTAACATCAGAAGGAGTCTATAAGTTTATGACAGCAAAAAGAGGTTTTTTTTTTGACTCTGGCCAAGGACTCTTTTTGAGGACTCTTTGGCCAAGGATTTGATCAATCGGTCAAATATGGACTACTGTCTGTCTGATTTAACATTACGAGAAGTCAGTCTGTATGTATAGTGAGTTAATGTTCACAGACTCTGGCCAGAAATATGTTCAATAGGTAAAAAATGGACATGTATGGCTGATGTAACATCAGAAGGAGTCTATGAGAATGTATAGAAAGTTCAAGGTCGACTATTCTCTAGGGCCAGAAATAAGCTGAGAAGGTCAAAAATATGTTGAATAGGTCAAAATGGCTCCTATACAAGAAGTCAATCTGAATGTATATTAAGTTAATGTTCAAGATCTCTTTGGCCAGCATATTGTTCAGTAGGTCAAAAAGGGTCCTTATGTAACATCAGAAGGAGTCTTTAAGTTTATATATTCTAAAACCATTAAGGACCCTTTGACCAGAAATTAGTTCAATCGGTCAAGATATCGACTTCTAAATGGACTTCACTTTTATCAGTAATATTTCAGTAGGTGAAATAAGGACTTCTTTATGGCAAATTCAACATCAGGAGTCTATAAGTTTATAATAGTAAAAAAACATTTTGAGGACTCCTTGGCCAAAAATTAGTTCAATAGGGCAAATATGGACTAGTGTTTGTCTGATAGAACATCACAAGAAATCTGTATAGTAGGATAATTATGTATAGTAAGTTAATGTTCAAGGCAACTTGACAGAAATAAGTTCAGTAGGTCAAATATGGACTGCTGAATGGCTAATTTAACATCAGAAGGAGTCTATAAGTTCATGACAGCAAAAAGAGTTTTTTTTTTGGACTCTGGCCAAGGACTCTTTTTGAGGACTCTTTGGCCAAAGATTTGATCAATCGGTCAAATATGGACTACTGTCTGTCTGATTTAACATTACGAGAAGTCAGTCTGTATGTATAGTGAGTTAATGTTCACAGACTCTGGCCAGAAATATGTTCAATAGGTAAAAAATGGACATGTATGGCTGATGTAACATCAGAAGGAGTCTATGAGAATGTATAGAAAGTTCAAGGTCGAGTATTCTCTAGGGCCAGAAATAAGCTGAGAAGGTCAAAAATATGTTGAATAGGTCAAAATGGCTCATATACAAGAAGTCAATCTGAATGTATATTAAGTTAATGTTCAAGATCTCTTTGGCCAGCATATTGTTCAGTAGGTCAAAAAGGCCTATTATGTAACATCAGAAGGAGTCTTTAAGTTTATATATTCTAAAACCATTAAGGACCCTTTGACCAGAAATTAGTTCAATCGGTCAAGATATGGACTTCTAAATGGACTTCACTTTTATCAGTAATATTTCAGTAGGTGAAATAAGGACTTCTTTATTGGAAAATTCAACATCAGGAGTCTATAAGTTTATAATAGTAAAAAACATTTTGAGGACTCCTTGGCCAAAAATTAGTTAAATCGGTCAAATATGGACTAGTGTTTGGCTGAAATAACATCACGAGAAGTCTGTATAATAGGATAATTATGTATAGTAAGTTAATGTTCAAGGCAACTTGACATAAATAAGTTCAGTAGGTCAAATATGGACTGCTGAATGGCTAATTTAACATCAGAAGGAGGCTATAAGTTTATGACAGCAAAAAGAGGTTTTTTTTGGACTCTGGCCAAGGACTCTTTTTGAGGACTCTTTGGCCAAGGATTTGATCAATCGGTCAAATATGACTACTGTCTGTCTGATTTAACATTACGAGAAGTCAGTCTGTATGTATAGTGAGTTAATGTTCACAGACTCTGGCCAGAAATATGTTCAATAGATCAAAAATGGACATATGTATGGCTGATCTAACATCAGAAGGAGTCTATGAGAATGTATAGAAAGTTCAAGGTCGAGTACTCTAGGGCCAGAAATAAGTTGAGAAGGTCAAAAATGGACTACTGTCTGGCTAATTTAACATCACAACAAGACAATATGTATGTATAGCAAGTTAATGTTGAAGAAATCTTTGGACAGAAACATGTTCAGTAGGTGATAAGGGACCCCTGTATGGCTGATTTATCATCAGGAGTCTATAACTTTATATAGTTTAAAAACTTTTGAGGACCCTTTGACCAGAAATAAGTTCAATAGGTCACATATGGATATCTTATGAAGCATCAGGAGCCTATGAGTATGTATAGAAAGTTCAAGATCGAGGATTCTTTGGCCAGAGATATGTTCCTTGGGTCAAATATGGACTTCTGTATTGCTGACGTAACATCAGTAGTCAAAAAGAATGAATAGAAAGTTCAAGTATCGAGTACTCCTTGGCCAGAAAAAATTTCAGTAGGTCAAATATTGACTTTTTTTAGGCTGACATAAAATTAGACGAAATCAATATGAATACGTAGTATTTATCATAAAGGACTCTTTGGCCAGCAATATGTTCATTAGGTAAAATATGGAATTCTGTATGGCTGATTTAACATCAGAAGGAGTCTTTAAGTTTATATAGTTTAAAACCATTTAAGGGCACTTTAACCAGAAATTAGTTCAATCGGTAAAGATATGGACTTCTAAATGGCTTTCTATATGGCTTACAAAGCATTAGAAGAAGTCTATGAGTACGAATAGAAAGTTCAAGATTCAGGACACTTTTATCAGTAAAATGTTCAGTAGATGAAATATCTACTGAAATATTGACTTCTGTATGGCAGATTTAAAAATCAACAGGAGTCCATAATTTTATAATAGTATAATAGTATAGTATAATATATATAATATAATAGTATAATAGTATAATAGTAATTTTTTAACATTTTGAGGACTCCTTGGCCAAAAATTAGTTTGATCGGTCAAATATGGACTAGTGTCTGGATGATATAATTTCACGAGAAGTCTGTATAATAGAAGTAGACTCTAGCCAGAAATATGTCCAATGGGTCAAAAATGGACATGTGTAACATCAGAAGGAATCTGTGAGAATGTATAAAAAAGTTCAAGGTCGAGTATTCTCTAGGGCCAGAAATAAGCTGAGAAGGTCAAAAATATGTTGAATAGGTCAAAATGGCTCATATACAAGAAGTCAATCTGAATGTATATTAAGTTAATGTTCAAGATCTCTTTGGCCAGCATATTGTTCAGTAGGTCAAAAAGGGTCCTTATCAGAAGGAGTCTTTAAGTTTATATATTCTAAAACCATTAAGGACCCTTTGACCAGAAATTAGTTAAATTGGTCAAGATATAGACTTCTAAATGGACCACTTTTATCAGTAATATTTCAGTGGGTGAAATAAGGACTTCTTTATGGCAAATTCAACATCAGGAGTCTATAAGTTTATAATAGTAAAAAAACATTTTGAGGACTCCTTGGCCAAAAATTAGTTCAATCGGTCAAATATGGACTAGTGTTTGGCTGATATAACATCACGAGAAGTCTGTATAGTAGGATAATTATGTATAGTAAGTTAATGTTCAAGGCAACTTGACAGAAATAAGTTCAGTAGGTCAAATATGGACTGCTGAGTGGCTAATTTAACATCAGAAGGAGTCTATAAGTTTATGACAGCAAAAATAGTTTTTTTTTGGACTCTGGCCAAGGACTCTTTTTGAGGACTCTTTGGCCAAAGATTTGATCAATCGGTCAAATATGGACTACTGTCTGTCTGATTTAACATTACGAGAAGTCAGTCTGTATGTATAGTGAGTTAATGTTCACAGACTCTGGCCAGAAATATGTTCAAGAGGTCAAAAATGGACATATGTATGGCTGACCTAACATCAGAAGGAGTCTATGAGAATGTATAGAAAGTTCAAGGTCGAGTACGCTCTAGGGCCAGAACTAAGCTGAGAAGGTCAAAAATATGTTGAATAGGTCAAAATGGCTCATATACAAGAAGTCAATCTGAATGTATATTAAGTTAATGTTCAAGATCTCTTTGGCCAGCATATTGTTCAGTAGGTCAAAAGGGGTCCTTATGTAACATCAGAAGGAGTCTTTAAGTTTATATATTCTAAAACCATTAAGGACCCTTTGACCAGAAATTAGTTCAATCGGTCAAGATATGGACTTCTAAATGGACTTCACTTTTATCAGTAATATTTCAGTAGGTGAAATAAGGACTTCTTTATGGCAAATTCAACATCAGGAGTCCATAAGTTTATAATAGTAAAAAAAACATTTTGAGGACTCCTTGGCCAAAAATTAGTTCAATAGGGCAAATATGGACTAGTGTTTGTCTGATAGAACATCACAAGAAATCTGTATAGTAGGATAATTATGTATAGTAAGTTAATGTTCAAGGCAACTTGACAGAAATAAGTTCAGTAGGTCAAATATGGACTGCTGAATGGCTAATTCAACATCAGAAGGAGGCTATAAGTTTATGACAGCAAAAAGAGTTTTTTTTTGGACTCTGGCCAAGGACTCTTTTTGAGGACTCTTTGGCCAAGGATTTGATCAATCGGTCAAATATGACTACTGTCTGTCTGATTTAACATTACGAGAAGTCAGTCTGTATGTATAGTGAGTTAATGTTCACAGACTCTGGCCAGAAATATGTTCAATATGTCAAAAATGGACATATGTATGGCTGATCTAACATCAGAAGGAGTCTATGAGAATGTATAGAAAGTTCAAGGTCGAGTACTCTAGGGCCAGAAATAAGTTGAGAAGGCCAAAAATGGACTACTGTCTGGCTAATTTAACATCACAGCAAGACAATATGTATGTATAGCAAGTTAATGTTGAAGAAATCTTTGGACAGAAATATGTTCAGTAGGTGATAAGGGACCCCTGTGTGGCTGATTTATCATCATGAGTCTATAACTTTACATAGTTTAAAAACTTTTGAGGACCCTTTGACCAGAAATAAGTTCAATAGGTCACATATGGATATCTTTTGAAGCATCAGGAGCCTATGAGTATGTATAGAAAGTTCAAGATCGAGGATTCTTTGGCCAGATATATGTTCCTTGGGTCAAATATGGACTTCTGTATTGCTGACGTAACATCAGTAGTCAAAAAGAATGAATAGAAAGTTCAAGTATCGAGTACTCCTTGGCCAGAAAAAATGTCAGTAGGTCAAATATTGACTTTTTTTAGGCTGACATAAAATTAGACGAAATCAATATGAATACGTAGTATTTATCCTAAAGGACTCTTTGGCCAGCAATATGTTCATTAGGTCAAATATGGAATTCTGTATGGCTGATTTAACATCAGAAGGAGTCTTTAAGTTTATATAGTTTAAAACCATTTAAGGGCACTTTAACCAGAAATTAGTTCAATCGGTAAAGATATGGACTTCTAAATGGATTTCTATATGGCTTACAAAGCATTAGAAGAAGTCTATGAGTACAAATAGAAAGTTCAAGATTCAGGACACTTTTATCAGTAAAATGTTCAGTAGATGAAATATCTACTGAAATATTGACTTCTGTATGGCAGATTTAAAAATCAACAGGAGTCCATAATTTTATAATAGTATAATAGTATAGTATAATATATAGTATATAATAGTATAATAGTATAATAGTAATTTTTTAACATTTTGAGGACTCCTTGGCCAAAAATTAGTTTGATCGGTCAAATATGGACTAGTGTCTGGATGATATAATTTCACGAGAAGTCTGTATAATAGAAGTAGACTCTAGCCAGAAATATGTCCAATGGGTCAAAAATGGACATATGTAACATCAGAAGGAGTCTATGAGAATGTATAGAAAGTTCAAGGTCGAGTATTTTTTAGGGCCAGAAATAAGCTGAGAAGGTCAAAAATATGTTGAATAGGTCAAAATGGCTCATATACAAGAAGTCAATCTGAATGTATATTAAGTTAATGTTCAAGATCTCTTTGGCCAGCATATTGTTCAGTAGGTCAAAAAGGGTCCTTATCAGAAGGAGTCTTTAAGTTTATATATTCTAAAACCATTAAGGACCCTTTGACCAGAAATTAGTTAAATTGGTCAAGATATAGACTTCTAAATGGACCACTTTTATCAGTAATATTTCAGTGGGTGAAATAAGGACTTCTTTATGGCAAATTCAACATCAGGAGTCTATAAGTTTATAATAGTAAAAAAACATTTTGAGGACTCCTTGGCCAAAAATTAGTTCAATCGGTCAAATATGGACTAGTGTTTGGCTGATATAACATCACGAGAAGTCTGTATAGTAGGATAATTATGTATAGTAAGTTAATGTTCAAGGCAACTTGACAGAAATAAGTTCAGTAGGTCAAATATGGACTGCTGAGTGGCTAATTTAACATCAGAAGGAGTCTATAAGTTTATGACAGCAAAAATAGTTTTTTTTTGGACTCTGGCCAAGGACTCTTTTTGAGGACTCTTTGGCCAAAGATTTGATCAATCGGTCAAATATGGACTACTGTCTGTCTGATTTAACATTACGAGAAGTCAGTCTGTATGTATAGTGAGTTAATGTTCACAGACTCTGGCCAGAAATATGTTCAAGAGGTCAAAAATGGACATATGTATGGCTGACCTAACATCAGAAGGAGTCTATGAGAATGTAT
Organism: Rhinichthys klamathensis goyatoka; assembly: GCF_029890125.1. Lineage (NCBI taxonomy): Eukaryota > Metazoa > Chordata > Actinopteri > Cypriniformes > Leuciscidae > Rhinichthys > Rhinichthys klamathensis. The sequence continues at coordinate 3,375,761 of NW_026606621.1, forward strand.
AGAAAGTTCAAGGTCGAGTACGCTCTAGGGCCAGAACTAAGCTGAGAAGGTCAAAAATATGTTGAATAGGTCAAAATGGCTCATATACAAGAAGTCAATCTGAATGTATATTAAGTTAATGTTCAAGATCTCTTTGGCCAGCATATTGTTCAGTAGGTCAAAAGGGGTCCTTATGTAACATCAGAAGGAGTCTTTAAGTTTATATATTCTAAAACCATTAAGGACCCTTTGACCAGAAATTAGTTCAATCGGTCAAGATATGGACTTCTAAATGGACTTCACTTTTATCAGTAATATTTCAGTAGGTGAAATAAGGACTTCTTTATGGCAAATTCAACATCAGGAGTCCATAAGTTTATAATAGTAAAAAAAACATTTTGAGGACTCCTTGGCCAAAAATTAGTTCAATAGGGCAAATATGGACTAGTGTTTGTCTGATAGAACATCACAAGAAATCTGTATAGTAGGATAATTATGTATAGTAAGTTAATGTTCAAGGCAACTTGACAGAAATAAGTTCAGTAGGTCAAATATGGACTGCTGAATGGCTAATTCAACATCAGAAGGAGGCTATAAGTTTATGACAGCAAAAAGAGTTTTTTTTTGGACTCTGGCCAAGGACTCTTTTTGAGGACTCTTTGGCCAAGGATTTGATCAATCGGTCAAATATGACTACTGTCTGTCTGATTTAACATTACGAGAAGTCAGTCTGTATGTATAGTGAGTTAATGTTCACAGACTCTGGCCAGAAATATGTTCAATAGGTCAAAAATGGACATATGTATGGCTGATCTAACATCAGAAGGAGTCTATGAGAATGTATAGAAAGTTCAAGGTCGAGTACTCTAGGGCCAGAAATAAGTTGAGAAGGCCAAAAATGGACTACTGTCTGGCTAATTTAACATCACAGCAAGACAATATGTATGTATAGCAAGTTAATGTTGAAGAAATCTTTGGACAGAAATATGTTCAGTAGGTGATAAGGGACCCCTGTGTGGCTGATTTATCATCATGAGTCTATAACTTTACATAGTTTAAAAACTTTTGAGGACCCTTTGACCAGAAATAAGTTCAATAGGTCACATATGGATATCTTTTGAAGCATCAGGAGCCTATGAGTATGTATAGAAAGTTCAAGATCGAGGATTCTTTGGCCAGATATATGTTCCTTGGGTCAAATATGGACTTCTGTATTGCTGACGTAACATCAGTAGTCAAAAAGAATGAATAGAAAGTTCAAGTATCGAGTACTCCTTGGCCAGAAAAAATGTCAGTAGGTCAAATATTGACTTTTTTTAGGCTGACATAAAATTAGACGAAATCAATATGAATACGTAGTATTTATCCTAAAGGACTCTTTGGCCAGCAATATGTTCATTAGGTCAAATATGGAATTCTGTATGGCTGATTTAACATCAGAAGGAGTCTTTAAGTTTATATAGTTTAAAACCATTTAAGGGCACTTTAACCAGAAATTAGTTCAATCGGTAAAGATATGGACTTCTAAATGGATTTCTATATGGCTTACAAAGCATTAGAAGAAGTCTATGAGTACAAATAGAAAGTTCAAGATTCAGGACACTTTTATCAGTAAAATGTTCAGTAGATGAAATATCTACTGAAATATTGACTTCTGTATGGCAGATTTAAAAATCAACAGGAGTCCATAATTTTATAATAGTATAATAGTATAGTATAATATATAGTATATAATAGTATAATAGTATAATAGTAATTTTTTAACATTTTGAGGACTCCTTGGCCAAAAATTAGTTTGATCGGTCAAATATGGACTAGTGTCTGGATGATATAATTTCACGAGAAGTCTGTATAATAGAAGTAGACTCTAGCCAGAAATATGTCCAATGGGTCAAAAATGGACATATGTAACATCAGAAGGAGTCTATGAGAATGTATAGAAAGTTCAAGGTCGAGTATTTTTTAGGGCCAGAAATAAGCTGAGAAGGTCAAAAATATGTTGAATAGGTCAAAATGGCTCATATACAAGAAGTCAATCTGAATGTATATTAAGTTAATGTTCAAGATCTCTTTGGCCAGCATATTGTTCAGTAGGTCAAAAAGGGTCCTTATCAGAAGGAGTCTTTAAGTTTATATATTCTAAAACCATTAAGGACCCTTTGACCAGAAATTAGTTAAATTGGTCAAGATATAGACTTCTAAATGGACCACTTTTATCAGTAATATTTCAGTGGGTGAAATAAGGACTTCTTTAGTCCTTATTTCGTCCTAACATCACGAGAAGTCTGTATAGTAGGATAATTATGTATAGTAAGTTAACGTTCAAGGCAACTTGACAGAAATAAGTTCAGTAGGTCAGATATGGACTGCTGAATGGCTAATTTAACATCAGAAGGAGGCTATAAGTTTATGACAGCAAAAAGAGGTTTTTTTTGGACTCTGGCCAAGGACTCTTTTTGAGGACTCTTTGGCCAAGGATTTTATCAATCGGTCAAATATGGACTACTGTCTGTCTGATTTAACATTACGAGAAGTCAGTCTGTATGTATAGTGAGTTAATGTTCACAGACTCTGGCCAGAAATATGTTCAATATGTCAAAAATGGACACATGTATGGCTAATCTAACATCAGAAGGAGTATCTGAGAATGTATAGAAAGTTCAAGGTCGAGTACTCTCTAGGGCCAGAAATAAGCTGAGAAGGTCAAAAATATGTTGAATAGGTCAAAATGGCTCATATACAAGAAGTCAATCTGAATGTATATTAAGTTAATGTTCAAGATCTCTTTGGCCAGCATATTGTTCAGTAGGTCAAAAAGGGTCCTTATGTAACATCAGAAGGAGTCTTTAAGTTTACATATTCTAAACCATTAAGGACCCTTTGACCAGAAATTAGTTCAATCGGTCAAGATATGGACTTCTAAATGGACTTCACTTTTATCAGTAATATTTCAGTAGGTGAAATAAGGAATTCTTTATGGCAAATTCAACATCAGGAGTCTATAAGCTTATAATAGTAAAAAACATTTTGAGGACTCCTTGGCCAAAAATTAGTTCAATCGGTCAAATATGGACTAGTGTTTGGCTGATATAACATCACGAGAAGTCTGAGTCTATAAGTTTATGACAGCAAAAAGAGGTTTTTTTTGGACTCTGGCCAAGGACTCTTTTTGAGGACTCTTTGGCCAAGGATTTGATCAATCGGTCTGCCTGATTTAACATTACGAGAAGTCAGTCTGTATGTATAGTGAGTTAATGTTCACAGACTCTGGCCAGAAATATGTTCAATAGGTCAAAAATGGACATATGTATGGCTGATCTAACATCAGAAGAAGTCTATGAGAATGTATAGAAAGTTCAAGGTCGAGTACTCTAGGGCCAGAAATAAGTTGAGAAGGTCAAAAATGGACTACTGTCTGGCTAATTTAACATCACAACAAGACAATATGTATGTAGCAAGTTAATGTTGAAGAAATAATTGGACAAAAATATGTTCAGTAGGTGATAAGGGACCCCTGTATGGCTGATTTATCATCAGGAGTCTATAACTTTATATAGTTTAAAAACTTTTGAGGACCCTTTGACCAGAAATAAGGTCAATAGGTCAGATATGGATATCTTATGAAGCATCAGGAGCCTATGAGTATGTAAAGAAAGTTCAAGATTCAGGACACTTTTATCATTAAAATGTTCAGTAGATTAAATATGGCCAAAACTCCTTGGACAAAAATTAGTTTGATCGGTCAAATATGGACTAGTGTCTGGATGATATAATTTCACGAGAAGGCTGTATAGTAGAATTAGACTCTAGCCATAAATATGTTCTGATATTACATCAGAAGGAGTCTATGAGAATGTATAGAAAGTTCAAGGTCGAGTACTCTAGGGCCAGAAATAAGCTGAGAAGGTGGACTTTGGACTTTTGTACGGCTGCTGTAACATCAAAAGAAGTGTATGAGAAGGTCTATTGTAATTGCATTGCACACACGATCTAACGATGTTCATTGAACAATAACATTCAAGCTAAGCGCTTTATCATTTCAATGCTTAACAGAACTGACTCATTCCGTTGGGCAACAAAGAGATAACATAAGTCCTGTAGCACTGCATTGCACACACGATCTAACGATGTTTATTGAAGAATATCATATAAGCTATACGCATTGCAATGCATTGCAATGCATACAAAATAACTAACTCATTCCCATATGCCGATGCACATTGCTGTCATCTCTTCGTTGCACAACGGAATTAGTTATTTACGGTTAGTTATTGTTAATCCATTGTGATACATTCTGATTCTTCATTGCAAACATTTTCTTCAATACACAAATAAATAGTTTAGTTGTAGTATGCAATACGATGCGAATGCAAATATGTTGTTTGGTTTATTTTTCATTGCACCTGTGCTATGTTAGATATTTTATGCAATGGAATGCAACGAGCTTACATGCTATTCTTTAAAGCGTTGCAACGTTAGATCACATTGTAATGGAATAGCTATTTCAATGATTTCCATTCAATACACAAATGTTAGTTGTGTAAATGCAAAAAGCATGTTGTGTATTTTCATTGCCGAGAAGAATAAGTTAGATATTTTATGCAATGCAATGTAACACAAGTTATCAGTATATTGCATACATACTAACTCATTCCATTCTGCATTGCAATTAACTAACTTAGTCCTCTGTGAAATAAAAACACATAACATCTCTTTCGCATTGCATTGCATACTACGTCTGAACTATTCATTGTGTAAAGGAATAGCTATTGCAATAATTTCTCTTCATGCAATGTAATGCAAAAGCACAGAGGAATAAAGATAGATCTTCTTTGCAATGCAATGCAACAGTAAAAATCCTATCTCTTCATTTCAGATCGGAATGAGCTAGTTATTGTAAGTATGTTTGCAAGCTTACATGTAATTTCTCAATGCAAACGTTAGATCATTTGTGCAATGCAACAACACATATGTTATCTCTTTAATGCACATTGGAATGAGTTATTTCTGCTATGCAATGCAATGCAACAAGTGCATGGCTTATATGTTATTTTTCAATGCACAACCGTAGATCGTTTGTGCAATAAAGTGCAAAAGAATCTATGTTATCTCTTCTTTGCACAACGGAATGAGTCAGTTCTTGTATGCATTGTAATGCAATTAGGCGCTTAGCTTGCATGTTATATGAACATCGTTAGATCCTCTGTGCAATGCAATAACAACAGCACTCATGTTCTCTCTTTAATGCACAAAGGAATTAGTTAGTTCGGGCATGCATTGAAATGCAACATGTACTTGGCTTATATGTAATTTTTAAATTCACAACGTTACATCGTTTGTGCATTGCAATGTAAATGTAATGAAGCGCTTAGCTTGTATTTTATTGTTATATGAACATCATTAGATCTTCTGTGCAATGCAACATACAACAGCACTCATGTTTCTCTTTAATGCACAAAGGAATTAGTTAGTTCCAGCATGCATTGAAATGCAACATGTACTTGGCTTATATGTCATTTTTAAATTAACAATGTTAGATCGTTTGTGCATTGCAATGAAACAACATATATGCTATCTCTTTAATGCACACGAGAATGAGTTAGTTCTGGTATGCAATGCAACAAGTGAATAGCTCATATGTTATTTTTCAATGCACAACATTAGATCGTTTGTGCAATGCAGTGCAACAGAATTTATGTTATCTCTTCTTTGCACAACGGAATAAGTCAGTTCTGGTATGCAATGAAATGGAATTAAGCGTTTAGCTTGTATGTTATATGAACATCGTTAGATCCTCTGTGCAATGCAATACAACAGCACTCATGTTTTCTCTTTAATGCACAAAGGAATTAGTTAGTTCGGGCATGCATTGAAATGCAACATGTACCTGGCTTATATGTAATTTTTAAGTTCACAACGGTACATCGTTTGTGCATTTTAATGTAAATGTAATTAAGCGCTTAGCTTGTATTTTATTGTTATATGAACTTCATTAGATCCTCTGTGCAACAGCACTCATGTTTCTCTTTAATGCACATTGGATGGAGTTAGTTCGGGCATGCATTGAAATGCAACATGTGCTTTGCTTATACATTATTTTTAAATTCACAACGTTAGATCGATAGTGCAATGCAACAACATATGTTATATCTCAAATGCACACGAGAATGAGTTAGTTCTGGTGCAATGCAACCATTGGTTATTTTTCAATGCACATTAGATCGTTTGTGCAATGCAGTGCAACAGAATTTATGTTATCTCTTCTTTGCACAACGGAATGAGTCAGCTCTGGTATGCAATGAAATGGAATTAAGCGTTTAGCTTGCATGGTTTATGAACATCGTTAGATCCTCCGTGCAATGCAATAACAACAGCACTCATGTTTTCTCTTTAATGCACAAAGGAATTAGTTAGTTCGGGCATGCATTGAAATGCAACATGTACTTGGCTTATATGTCATTTTTAAAGTCACAATGTTAGATCGTTTGTGCATTGCAATGCAACAACACATGCTTTCTCTTTAATGCACACGAGAATGAGTTAGTTCTGGTATGCAATGCAACAAGTGAATAGCTTATATGTTATTTTTCAATGCACAACATTAGATCGTTTGTGCAATGCAGTGCAACAGAATTTATGTCATCTCTTCTTTGCACAACGGAATGAGTCAGTTCTGGTATGCAATGAAATGGAATTAAGCGTTTAGCTTGTATGTTATATGAACATCGTTAGATCCTCTGTGCAATGCAATACAACAGCACTCATGTTTTCTCTTTAATGCACAAAGGAATTAGTTAGTTCGGGCATGCATTGAAATGCAACATGTACCTGGCTTATATGTCATTTTTAAATTCACAACGGTACATCGTTTCTGCATTTTAATGTAAATGTAATTAAGCGCTTAGCTTGTATTTTATTGTTATATGAACTTCATTAGATCCTCTGTGCAATGCAATACAACAGCACTCATGTTTCTCTTTAATGCACATTGGATGGAGTTAGTTCGGGCATGCATTGAAATGCAACATGTGCTTTGCTTAAACATTATTTTTAAATTCACAACGTTAGATCGATAGTGCAATGCAACAACATATGTTATCTCTTTAATGCACACGAGAATGAGTTAGTTCTGGTGCAATGCAACCAGTGCTTATTTTTCAATGCACAACATTAGATCGTTTGTGCAATGCAGTGCAACAGAATTTATGTTATCTCTTCTTTGAACAACGGAATGAGTCAGCTCTGGTATGCAATGAAATGGAATTAAGCGTTTAGCTTGCATGATTTATGAACATCGTTAGATCCTCCGTGCAATGCAATAACAACAGCACTCATGTTTTCTCTTTAATGCACAAAGGAATTAGTTCGGGCATGCATTGAAATGGAACATGTACTTGGCTTATATGTCATTTTTAAAGTCACAATGTTAGATCGTTTGTGCATTGCAAATGCAACCACACATACTATCTCTTTAATGCACACGAGAATGAGTTAGTTCTGGTATGCAATGCAACAAGTGAATAGCTTATATGTTATTTTTCAATGCACAACATTAGATCGTTTGTGCAATGCAGTGCAACAGAATTTATGTTATCTCTTCTTTGCACAACGGAATGAGTCAGTTCTGGTATGCAATGAAATGTAATTAAGCGTTTAGCTTGTATGTTATATGAACATCGTTAGATCCTCTGTGCAATGCAATACAACAGCACTCATGTTTTCTCTTTAATGCACAAAGGAATTAGTTAGTTCGGGCATGCATTGAAATGCAACATGTACCTGGCTTATATGTAATTTTTAAATTCACAACGGTACATCGTTTCTGCATTTTATTGTAAATGTAATTAAGCGCTTAGCTTGTATTTAGATCACAACATTAGATCGTTTGTGCAATGCAGTGCAACAACACATGCTATCTCTTTATGCACACGAGAATGAGTTAGTTCTGGTATGCAATGCAACAAGTTGCATACCAGATGCATACCAAAGTTTATATGTTATTTTTCAATGCACAACATAAGATCGTTTTGTGCAATGCAGTGCAACAGAATTTATGTTATCTCTTCTTTGCACAACGGAATGAGTCAGTTCTGGTATGCACTGTAATACATTATACATTATTCTTCAATGAACACTGTTTGATCGTGTTTGCAACCGCATATAGGATATCTCTTCATTGCAAATGGAATTAGTTAGTTATTGTATGCATTATGACAATGCTCATATGTTCTTATCTCTTCAATACACAATAAAATCAATTAGTTGTTGTATGCAATGCAATGCAATGAAAGTCCTCAATCATGTACTTTATAAAATATTTCTGGCCAAAAAATACTCGAAACTTGAACTTTCTTGTTGACACCTTTAGAATTTACATTAGCCCTACAGCCATATTTGACCCTCTGAAAATATTACTGGAAAAAGTGTCCTTGATCTTAAAAAAATCCGCGAACAATAACTCACAGATACAGATAACTCACAGATAACTCAATCATACAGACAGACTTCTCGTAATGTTATATCAGGTAGACAGTAGTCCAAATCTGACCTTTTGAACTTTAAGTTCAAAGGGTCTCAAAAGGTTTTAAACTATATAATTATATATAGTGTTAAATTATAATTCTATATATGATGTTAAATCAGAAACACAGAGGTTCATATCAGGCAAACACTAGTCCAAATTTGACAGATTGAACATATTTTTGGCCAAAGAATCCTCAAAAGTTTTTTACTATTGTGAACTTATAGACTCTTTTTAATGTTAAATCAGCCATACAAAAGTCCATATTTGAACTACTGAACATGTTTTTCGCCAAAGATTCCTTAAAGATTCATTTACATTCAGATTGATTTCTTCTGATGTTATATCAGCAAGATGCCAGTCAATTTTAACTACTAAACATATATCTTTTCAGTAGGTTAGATGTCCACTTAGTTCTGGTCAAAGGGATTATAAACTGTATAAAGTTACAGACTCCATCTGCTTATAAATCAGCCATACTTAGGTCCCTTTTGACCTACTAAACATATTTCTGGACAAAGAGTTCTTGAACATTTTACTTAATATGAATTCAAATTGACCTTGTAATGTTGTGTGAGACAGACAGTAGTACATTTTTGACCTACTCAACATAGTTCTGCCCTTAGAGTATTTGATCTTGAACTTTCTATACATACTCATAGAGTCCTTCTAATGCTTCAAAAGCCATTTAGAAGTCTATATCTGACCTATTGAACTTATTTCTGGTCATAGGGTCCTGATGAGGTTTTAGAATATATAAACTTATAGTCCTCCTGATGTTAAATCAGCCATAAAGCAGCAATTTTTAGACTTTTTCCAGTAATATGTTCAGGTGGTCAAATATGGACTTTTAAACTACTGAAAATATTACTGGCCAAAAAGTCCTCAAAAGGTTTTAAACTATATAAGTTTATCGACTCCTTCTGATGTTACATCAGAAATACAAAAGTAAAATTTTGACCTACTGAACATATTTCTGGCGAGTCCATAAACATGAACTCACTATACATACAGACTGACTTCTCTTAATGTTATATCAAGCAAATTTAACAGATTGAACATATTTTTGGCCAAAGAATCCTCAAAATGTTTTTTACTATTGTGAACTTATAGACTCTTTTTAATGTTAAATCAGCCATACAAAAGTCCATATTTGATCTACTGAAAATATTCCTGAAAAAAAGAGTCCTCGATCTCTTTGGCCCGCATATTGTACAGTAGGTAAAAAAGGGTCCTTATGTAACATCAGAAGGAGTCTTTAAGTTTATATATTCTAAAACCATTAAGGACCCTTTGACCAGAAATTAGTTCAATCGATCAAGATATGGACTTCTAAATGGACTTCACTTTTAGTAGGTCAAATATGGACTGCTGAATGGCTAATTTAACATCAGAAGGAGTCTATAAGTTTATGACAGCAAAAAGAGGTTTTTTTTTTGACTCTGGCCAAGGACTCTTTTTGAGGACTCTTTGGCCAAGGATTTGATCAATCGGTCAAATATGGACTACTGTCTGTCTGATTTAACATTACGAGAAGTCAGTCTGTATGTATAGTGAGTTAATGTTCACAGACTCTGGCCAGAAATATGTTCAATAGGTAAAAAATGGACATGTATGGCTGATGTAACATCAGAAGGAGTCTATGAGAATGTATAGAAAGTTCAAGGTCGACTATTCTCTAGGGCCAGAAATAAGCTGAGAAGGTCAAAAATATGTTGAATAGGTCAAAATGGCTCCTATACAAGAAGTCAATCTGAATGTATATTAAGTTAATGTTCAAGATCTCTTTGGCCAGCATATTGTTCAGTAGGTCAAAAAGGGTCCTTATGTAACATCAGAAGGAGTCTTTAAGTTTATATATTCTAAAACCATTAAGGACCCTTTGACCAGAAATTAGTTCAATCGGTCAAGATATCGACTTCTAAATGGACTTCACTTTTATCAGTAATATTTCAGTAGGTGAAATAAGGACTTCTTTATGGCAAATTCAACATCAGGAGTCTATAAGTTTATAATAGTAAAAAAACATTTTGAGGACTCCTTGGCCAAAAATTAGTTCAATAGGGCAAATATGGACTAGTGTTTGTCTGATAGAACATCACAAGAAATCTGTATAGTAGGATAATTATGTATAGTAAGTTAATGTTCAAGGCAACTTGACAGAAATAAGTTCAGTAGGTCAAATATGGACTGCTGAATGGCTAATTTAACATCAGAAGGAGTCTATAAGTTCATGACAGCAAAAAGAGTTTTTTTTTTGGACTCTGGCCAAGGACTCTTTTTGAGGACTCTTTGGCCAAAGATTTGATCAATCGGTCAAATATGGACTACTGTCTGTCTGATTTAACATTACGAGAAGTCAGTCTGTATGTATAGTGAGTTAATGTTCACAGACTCTGGCCAGAAATATGTTCAATAGGTAAAAAATGGACATGTATGGCTGATGTAACATCAGAAGGAGTCTATGAGAATGTATAGAAAGTTCAAGGTCGAGTATTCTCTAGGGCCAGAAATAAGCTGAGAAGGTCAAAAATATGTTGAATAGGTCAAAATGGCTCATATACAAGAAGTCAATCTGAATGTATATTAAGTTAATGTTCAAGATCTCTTTGGCCAGCATATTGTTCAGTAGGTCAAAAAGGCCTATTATGTAACATCAGAAGGAGTCTTTAAGTTTATATATTCTAAAACCATTAAGGACCCTTTGACCAGAAATTAGTTCAATCGGTCAAGATATGGACTTCTAAATGGACTTCACTTTTATCAGTAATATTTCAGTAGGTGAAATAAGGACTTCTTTATTGGAAAATTCAACATCAGGAGTCTATAAGTTTATAATAGTAAAAAACATTTTGAGGACTCCTTGGCCAAAAATTAGTTAAATCGGTCAAATATGGACTAGTGTTTGGCTGAAATAACATCACGAGAAGTCTGTATAATAGGATAATTATGTATAGTAAGTTAATGTTCAAGGCAACTTGACATAAATAAGTTCAGTAGGTCAAATATGGACTGCTGAATGGCTAATTTAACATCAGAAGGAGGCTATAAGTTTATGACAGCAAAAAGAGGTTTTTTTTGGACTCTGGCCAAGGACTCTTTTTGAGGACTCTTTGGCCAAGGATTTGATCAATCGGTCAAATATGACTACTGTCTGTCTGATTTAACATTACGAGAAGTCAGTCTGTATGTATAGTGAGTTAATGTTCACAGACTCTGGCCAGAAATATGTTCAATAGATCAAAAATGGACATATGTATGGCTGATCTAACATCAGAAGGAGTCTATGAGAATGTATAGAAAGTTCAAGGTCGAGTACTCTAGGGCCAGAAATAAGTTGAGAAGGTCAAAAATGGACTACTGTCTGGCTAATTTAACATCACAACAAGACAATATGTATGTATAGCAAGTTAATGTTGAAGAAATCTTTGGACAGAAACATGTTCAGTAGGTGATAAGGGACCCCTGTATGGCTGATTTATCATCAGGAGTCTATAACTTTATATAGTTTAAAAACTTTTGAGGACCCTTTGACCAGAAATAAGTTCAATAGGTCACATATGGATATCTTATGAAGCATCAGGAGCCATGAGTATGTATAGAAAGTTCAAGATCGAGGATTCTTTGGCCAGAGATATGTTCCTTGGGTCAAATATGGACTTCTGTATTGCTGACGTAACATCAGTAGTCAAAAAGAATGAATAGAAAGTTCAAGTATCGAGTACTCCTTGGCCAGAAAAAATTTCAGTAGGTCAAATAATGACTTTTTTTAGGCTGACATAAAATTAGACGAAATCAATATGAATACGTAGTATTTATCATAAAGGACTCTTTGGCCAGCAATATGTTCATTAGGTAAAATATGGAATTCTGTATGGCTGCTTTAACATCAGAAGGAGTCTTTAAGTTTATATAGTTTAAAACCATTTAAGGGCACTTTAACCAGAAATTAGTTCAATCGGTAAAGATATGGACTTCTAAATGGCTTTCTATATGGCTTACAAAGCATTAGAAGAAGTCTATGAGTACGAATAGAAAGTTCAAGATTCAGGACACTTTTATCAGTAAAATGTTCAGTAGATGAAATATCTACTGAAATATTGACTTCTGTATGGCAGATTTAAAAATCAACAGGAGTCCATAATTTTATAATAGTATAATAGTATAGTATAATATATATAATATAATAGTATAATAGTATAATAGTAATTTTTTAACATTTTGAGGACTCCTTGGCCAAAAATTAGTTTGATCGGTCAAATATGGACTAGTGTCTGGATGATATAATTTCACGAGAAGTCTGTATAATAGAAGTAGACTCTAGCCAGAAATATGTCCAATGGGTCAAAAATGGACATGTGTAACATCAGAAGGAATCTGTGAGAATGTATAAAAAAGTTCAAGGTCGAGTATTCTCTAGGGCCAGAAATAAGCTGAGAAGGTCAAAAATATGTTGAATAGGTCAAAATGGCTCATATACAAGAAGTCAATCTGAATGTATATTAAGTTAATGTTCAAGATCTCTTTGGCCAGCATATTGTTCAGTAGGTCAAAAAGGGTCCTTATCAGAAGGAGTCTTTAAGTTTATATATTCTAAAACCATTAAGGACCCTTTGACCAGAAATTAGTTAAATTGGTCAAGATATAGACTTCTAAATGGACCACTTTTATCAGTAATATTTCAGTGGGTGAAATAAGGACTTCTTTATGGCAAATTCAACATCAGGAGTCTATAAGTTTATAATAGTAAAAAAACATTTTGAGGACTCCTTGGCCAAAAATTAGTTCAATCGGTCAAATATGGACTAGTGTTTGGCTGATATAACATCACGAGAAGTCTGTATAGTAGGATAATTATGTATAGTAAGTTAATGTTCAAGGCAACTTGACAGAAATAAGTTCAGTAGGTCAAATATGGACTGCTGAGTGGCTAATTTAACATCAGAAGGAGTCTATAAGTTTATGACAGCAAAAATAGTTTTTTTTTGGACTCTGGCCAAGGACTCTTTTTGAGGACTCTTTGGCCAAAGATTTGATCAATCGGTCAAATATGGACTACTGTCTGTCTGATTTAACATTACGAGAAGTCAGTCTGTATGTATAGTGAGTTAATGTTCACAGACTCTGGCCAGAAATATGTTCAAGAGGTCAAAAATGGACATATGTATGGCTGACCTAACATCAGAAGGAGTCTATGAGAATGTATAGAAAGTTCAAGGTCGAGTACGCTCTAGGGCCAGAACTAAGCTGAGAAGGTCAAAAATATGTTGAATAGGTCAAAATGGCTCATATACAAGAAGTCAATCTGAATGTATATTAAGTTAATGTTCAAGATCTCTTTGGCCAGCATATTGTTCAGTAGGTCAAAAGGGGTCCTTATGTAACATCAGAAGGAGTCTTTAAGTTTATATATTCTAAAACCATTAAGGACCCTTTGACCAGAAATTAGTTCAATCGGTCAAGATATGGACTTCTAAATGGACTTCACTTTTATCAGTAATATTTCAGTAGGTGAAATAAGGACTTCTTTATGGCAAATTCAACATCAGGAGTCCATAAGTTTATAATAGTAAAAAAAACATTTTGAGGACTCCTTGGCCAAAAATTAGTTCAATAGGGCAAATATGGACTAGTGTTTGTCTGATAGAACATCACAAGAAATCTGTATAGTAGGATAATTATGTATAGTAAGTTAATGTTCAAGGCAACTTGACAGAAATAAGTTCAGTAGGTCAAATATGGACTGCTGAATGGCTAATTCAACATCAGAAGGAGGCTATAAGTTTATGACAGCAAAAAGAGTTTTTTTTTGGACTCTGGCCAAGGACTCTTTTTGAGGACTCTTTGGCCAAGGATTTGATCAATCGGTCAAATATGACTACTGTCTGTCTGATTTAACATTACGAGAAGTCAGTCTGTATGTATAGTGAGTTAATGTTCACAGACTCTGGCCAGAAATATGTTCAATAGGTCAAAAATGGACATATGTATGGCTGATCTAACATCAGAAGGAGTCTATGAGAATGTATAGAAAGTTCAAGGTCGAGTACTCTAGGGCCAGAAATAAGTTGAGAAGGCCAAAAATGGACTACTGTCTGGCTAATTTAACATCACAGCAAGACAATATGTATGTATAGCAAGTTAATGTTGAAGAAATCTTTGGACAGAAATATGTTCAGTAGGTGATAAGGGACCCCTGTGTGGCTGATTTATCATCATGAGTCTATAACTTTACATAGTTTAAAAACTTTTGAGGACCCTTTGACCAGAAATAAGTTCAATAGGTCACATATGGATATCTTTTGAAGCATCAGGAGCCTATGAGTATGTATAGAAAGTTCAAGATCGAGGATTCTTTGGCCAGATATATGTTCCTTGGGTCAAATATGGACTTCTGTATTGCTGACGTAACATCAGTAGTCAAAAAGAATGAATAGAAAGTTCAAGTATCGAGTACTCCTTGGCCAGAAAAAATGTCAGTAGGTCAAATATTGACTTTTTTTAGGCTGACATAAAATTAGACGAAATCAATATGAATACGTAGTATTTATCCTAAAGGACTCTTTGGCCAGCAATATGTTCATTAGGTCAAATATGGAATTCTGTATGGCTGATTTAACATCAGAAGGAGTCTTTAAGTTTATATAGTTTAAAACCATTTAAGGGCACTTTAACCAGAAATTAGTTCAATCGGTAAAGATATGGACTTCTAAATGGATTTCTATATGGCTTACAAAGCATTAGAAGAAGTCTATGAGTACAAATAGAAAGTTCAAGATTCAGGACACTTTTATCAGTAAAATGTTCAGTAGATGAAATATCTACTGAAATATTGACTTCTGTATGGCAGATTTAAAAATCAACAGGAGTCCATAATTTTATAATAGTATAATAGTATAGTATAATATATAGTATATAATAGTATAATAGTATAATAGTAATTTTTTAACATTTTGAGGACTCCTTGGCCAAAAATTAGTTTGATCGGTCAAATATGGACTAGTGTCTGGATGATATAATTTCACGAGAAGTCTGTATAATAGAAGTAGACTCTAGCCAGAAATATGTCCAATGGGTCAAAAATGGACATATGTAACATCAGAAGGAGTCTATGAGAATGTATAGAAAGTTCAAGGTCGAGTATTTTTTAGGGCCAGAAATAAGCTGAGAAGGTCAAAAATATGTTGAATAGGTCAAAATGGCTCATATACAAGAAGTCAATCTGAATGTATATTAAGTTAATGTTCAAGATCTCTTTGGCCAGCATATTGTTCAGTAGGTCAAAAAGGGTCCTTATCAGAAGGAGTCTTTAAGTTTATATATTCTAAAACCATTAAGGACCCTTTGACCAGAAATTAGTTAAATTGGTCAAGATATAGACTTCTAAATGGACCACTTTTATCAGTAATATTTCAGTGGGTGAAATAAGGACTTCTTTAGTCCTTATTTCGTCCTAACATCACGAGAAGTCTGTATAGTAGGATAATTATGTATAGTAAGTTAACGTTCAAGGCAACTTGACAGAAATAAGTTCAGTAGGTCAGATATGGACTGCTGAATGGCTAATTTAACATCAGAAGGAGGCTATAAGTTTATGACAGCAAAAAGAGGTTTTTTTTGGACTCTGGCCAAGGACTCTTTTTGAGGACTCTTTGGCCAAGGATTTTATCAATCGGTCAAATATGGACTACTGTCTGTCTGATTTAACATTACGAGAAGTCAGTCTGTATGTATAGTGAGTTAATGTTCACAGACTCTGGCCAGAAATATGTTCAATATGTCAAAAATGGACACATGTATGGCTAATCTAACATCAGAAGGAGTATCTGAGAATGTATAGAAAGTTCAAGGTCGAGTACTCTCTAGGGCCAGAAATAAGCTGAGAAGGTCAAAAATATGTTGAATAGGTCAAAATGGCTCATATACAAGAAGTCAATCTGAATGTATATTAAGTTAATGTTCAAGATCTCTTTGGCCAGCATATTGTTCAGTAGGTCAAAAAGGGTCCTTATGTAACATCAGAAGGAGTCTTTAAGTTTACATATTCTAAACCATTAAGGACCCTTTGACCAGAAATTAGTTCAATCGGTCAAGATATGGACTTCTAAATGGACTTCACTTTTATCAGTAATATTTCAGTAGGTGAAATAAGGAATTCTTTATGGCAAATTCAACATCAGGAGTCTATAAGCTTATAATAGTAAAAAACATTTTGAGGACTCCTTGGCCAAAAATTAGTTCAATCGGTCAAATATGGACTAGTGTTTGGCTGATATAACATCACGAGAAGTCTGAGTCTATAAGTTTATGACAGCAAAAAGAGGTTTTTTTTGGACTCTGGCCAAGGACTCTTTTTGAGGACTCTTTGGCCAAGGATTTGATCAATCGGTCTGCCTGATTTAACATTACGAGAAGTCAGTCTGTATGTATAGTGAGTTAATGTTCACAGACTCTGGCCAGAAATATGTTCAATAGGTCAAAAATGGACATATGTATGGCTGATCTAACATCAGAAGAAGTCTATGAGAATGTATAGAAAGTTCAAGGTCGAGTACTCTAGGGCCAGAAATAAGTTGAGAAGGTCAAAAATGGACTACTGTCTGGCTAATTTAACATCACAACAAGACAATATGTATGTAGCAAGTTAATGTTGAAGAAATAATTGGACAAAAATATGTTCAGTAGGTGATAAGGGACCCCTGTATGGCTGATTTATCATCAGGAGTCTATAACTTTATATAGTTTAAAAACTTTTGAGGACCCTTTGACCAGAAATAAGGTCAATAGGTCAGATATGGATATCTTATGAAGCATCAGGAGCCTATGAGTATGTAAAGAAAGTTCAAGATTCAGGACACTTTTATCATTAAAATGTTCAGTAGATTAAATATGGCCAAAACTCCTTGGACAAAAATTAGTTTGATCGGTCAAATATGGACTAGTGTCTGGATGATATAATTTCACGAGAAGGCTGTATAGTAGAATTAGACTCTAGCCATAAATATGTTCTGATATTACATCAGAAGGAGTCTATGAGAATGTATAGAAAGTTCAAGGTCGAGTACTCTAGGGCCAGAAATAAGCTGAGAAGGTGGACTTTGGACTTTTGTACGGCTGCTGTAACATCAAAAGAAGTGTATGAGAAGGTCTATTGTAATTGCATTGCACACACGATCTAACGATGTTCATTGAACAATAACATTCAAGCTAAGCGCTTTATCATTTCAATGCTTAACAGAACTGACTCATTCCGTTGGGCAACAAAGAGATAACATAAGTCCTGTAGCACTGCATTGCACACACGATCTAACGATGTTTATTGAAGAATATCATATAAGCTATACGCATTGCAATGCATTGCAATGCATACAAAATAACTAACTCATTCCCATATGCCGATGCACATTGCTGTCATCTCTTCGTTGCACAACGGAATTAGTTATTTACGGTTAGTTATTGTTAATCCATTGTGATACATTCTGATTCTTCATTGCAAACATTTTCTTCAATACACAAATAAATAGTTTAGTTGTAGTATGCAATACGATGCGAATGCAAATATGTTGTTTGGTTTATTTTTCATTGCACCTGTGCTATGTTAGATCTTTTATGCAATGGAATGCAACGAGCTTACATGCTATTCTTTAAAGCGTTGCAACGTTAGATCACATTGTAATGGAATAGCTATTTCAATGATTTCCATTCAATACACAAATGTTAGTTGTGTAAATGCAAAAAGCATGTTGTGTATTTTCATTGCCGAGAAGAATAAGTTAGATATTTTATGCAATGCAATGTAACACAAGTTATCAGTATATTGCATACATACTAACTCATTCCATTCTGCATTGCAATTAACTAACTTAGTCCTCTGTGAAATAAAAACACATAACATCTCTTTCGCATTGCATTGCATACTACGTCTGAACTATTCATTGTGTAAAGGAATAGCTATTGCAATAATTTCTCTTCATGCAATGTAATGCAAAAGCACAGAGGAATAAAGATAGATCTTCTTTGCAATGCAATGCAACAGTAAAAATCCTATCTCTTCATTTCAGATCGGAATGAGCTAGTTATTGTAAGTATGTTTGCAAGCTTACATGTAATTTCTCAATGCAAACGTTAGATCATTTGTGCAATGCAACAACACATATGTTATCTCTTTAATGCACATTGGAATGAGTTATTTCTGCTATGCAATGCAATGCAACAAGTGCATGGCTTATATGTTATTTTTCAATGCACAACCGTAGATCGTTTGTGCAATAAAGTGCAAAAGAATCTATGTTATCTCTTCTTTGCACAACGGAATGAGTCAGTTCTTGTATGCATTGTAATGCAATTAGGCGCTTAGCTTGCATGTTATATGAACATCGTTAGATCCTCTGTGCAATGCAATAACAACAGCACTCATGTTCTCTCTTTAATGCACAAAGGTTAGTTCGGGCATGCATTGAAAAGCAACATGTACTTGGCTTATATGTAATTTTTAAATTCACAACGTTACATCGTTTGTGCATTGCAATGTAAATGTAATGAAGCGCTTAGCTTGTATTTTATTGTTATATGAACATCATTAGATCTTCTGTGCAATGCAACATACAACAGCACTCATGTTTCTCTTTAATGCACAAAGGAATTAGTTAGTTCCAGCATGCATTGAAATGCAACATGTACTTGGCTTATATGTCATTTTTAAATTAACAATGTTAGATCGTTTGTGCATTGCAATGAAACAACATATATGCTATCTCTTTAATGCACACGAGAATGAGTTAGTTCTGGTATGCAATGCAACAAGTGAATAGCTCATATGTTATTTTTCAATGCACAACATTAGATCGTTTGTGCAATGCAGTGCAACAGAATTTATGTTATCTCTTCTTTGCACAACGGAATAAGTCAGTTCTGGTATGCAATGAAATGGAATTGCATTTAGCTTGTATGTTATATGAACATCGTTAGATCCTCTGTGCAATGCAATACAACAGCACTCATGTTTTCTCTTTAATGCACAAAGGAATTAGTTAGTTCGGGCATGCATTGAAATGCAACATGTACCTGGCTTATATGTAATTTTTAAGTTCACAACGGTACATCGTTTGTGCATTTTAATGTAAATGTAATTAAGCGCTTAGCTTGTATTTTATTGTTATATGAACTTCATTAGATCCTCTGTGCAACAGCACTCATGTTTCTCTTTAATGCACATTGGATGGAGTTAGTTCGGGCATGCATTGAAATGCAACATGTGCTTTGCTTATACATTATTTTTAAATTCACAACGTTAGATCGATAGTGCAATGCAACAACATATGTTATATCTCAAATGCACACGAGAATGAGTTAGTTCTGGTGCAATGCAACCATTGGTTATTTTTCAATGCACATTAGATCGTTTGTGCAATGCAGTGCAACAGAATTTATGTTATCTCTTCTTTGCACAACGGAATGAGTCAGCTCTGGTATGCAATGAAATGGAATTAAGCGTTTAGCTTGCATGGTTTATGAACATCGTTAGATCCTCCGTGCAATGCAATAACAACAGCACTCATGTTTTCTCTTTAATGCACAAAGGAATTAGTTAGTTCGGGCATGCATTGAAATGCAACATGTACTTGGCTTATATGTCATTTTTAAAGTCACAATGTTAGATCGTTTGTGCATTGCAATGCAACAACACATGCTTTCTCTTTAATGCACACGAGAATGAGTTAGTTCTGGTATGCAATGCAACAAGTGAATAGCTTATATGTTATTTTTCAATGCACAACATTAGATCGTTTGTGCAATGCAGTGCAACAGAATTTATGTCATCTCTTCTTTGCACAACGGAATGAGTCAGTTCTGGTATGCAATGAAATGGAATTAAGCGTTTAGCTTGTATGTTATATGAACATCGTTAGATCCTCTGTGCAATGCAATACAACAGCACTCATGTTTTCTCTTTAATGCACAAAGGAATTAGTTAGTTCGGGCATGCATTGAAATGCAACATGTACCTGGCTTATATGTCATTTTTAAATTCACAACGGTACATCGTTTCTGCATTTTAATGTAAATGTAATTAAGCGCTTAGCTTGTATTTTATTGTTATATGAACTTCATTAGATCCTCTGTGCAATGCAATACAACAGCACTCATGTTTCTCTTTAATGCACATTGGATGGAGTTAGTTCGGGCATGCATTGAAATGCAACATGTGCTTTGCTTAAACATTATTTTTAAATTCACAACGTTAGATCGATAGTGCAATGCAACAACATATGTTATCTCTTTAATGCACACGAGAATGAGTTAGTTCTGGTGCAATGCAACCAGTGCTTATTTTTCAATGCACAACATTAGATCGTTTGTGCAATGCAGTGCAACAGAATTTATGTTATCTCTTCTTTGAACAACGGAATGAGTCAGCTCTGGTATGCAATGAAATGGAATTAAGCGTTTAGCTTGCATGATTTATGAACATCGTTAGATCCTCCGTGCAATGCAATAACAACAGCACTCATGTTTTCTCTTTAATGCACAAAGGAATTAGTTCGGGCATGCATTGAAATGGAACATGTACTTGGCTTATATGTCATTTTTAAAGTCACAATGTTAGATCGTTTGTGCATTGCAAATGCAACAACACATACTATCTCTTTAATGCACACGAGAATGAGTTAGTTCTGGTATGCAATGCAACAAGTGAATAGCTTATATGTTATTTTTCAATGCACAACATTAGATCGTTTGTGCAATGCAGTGCAACAGAATTTATGTTATCTCTTCTTTGCACAACGGAATGAGTCAGTTCTGGTATGCAATGAAATGTAATTAAGCGTTTAGCTTGTATGTTATATGAACATCGTTAGATCCTCTGTGCAATGCAATACAACAGCACTCATGTTTTCTCTTTAATGCACAAAGGAATTAGTTAGTTCGGGCATGCATTGAAATGCAACATGTACCTGGCTTATATGTAATTTTTAAATTCACAACGGTACATCGTTTCTGCATTTTATTGTAAATGTAATTAAGCGCTTAGCTTGTATTTAGATCACAACATTAGATCGTTTGTGCAATGCAGTGCAACAACACATGCTATCTCTTTATGCACACGAGAATGAGTTAGTTCTGGTATGCAATGCAACAAGTTGCATACCAGATGCATACCAAAGTTTATATGTTATTTTTCAATGCACAACATAAGATCGTTTTGTGCAATGCAGTGCAACAGAATTTATGTTATCTCTTCTTTGCACAACGGAATGAGTCAGTTCTGGTATGCACTGTAATACATTATACATTATTCTTCAATGAACACTGTTTGATCGTGTTTGCAACCGCATATAGGATATCTCTTCATTGCAAATGGAATTAGTTAGTTATTGTATGCATTATGACAATGCTCATATGTTCTTATCTCTTCAATACACAATAAAATCAATTAGTTGTTGTATGCAATGCAATGCAATGAAAGTCCTCAATCATGTACTTTATAAAATATTTCTGGCCAAAAAATACTCGAAACTTGAACTTTCTTGTTGACACCTTTAGAATTTACATTAGCCCTACAGCCATATTTGACCCTCTGAAAATATTACTGGAAAAAGTGTCCTTGATCTTAAAAAAATCCGCGAACAATAACTCACAGATACAGATAACTCACAGATAACTCAATCATACAGACAGACTTCTCGTAATGTTATATCAGGTAGACAGTAGTCCAAATCTGACCTTTTGAACTTTAAGTTCAAAGGGTCTCAAAAGGTTTTAAACTATATAATTATATATAGTGTTAAATTATAATTCTATATATGATGTTAAATCAGAAACACAGAGGTTCATATCAGGCAAACACTAGTCCAAATTTGACAGATTGAACATATTTTTGGCCAAAGAATCCTCAAAAGTTTTTTACTATTGTGAACTTATAGACTCTTTTTAATGTTAAATCAGCCATACAAAAGTCCATATTTGAACTACTGAACATGTTTTTCGCCAAAGATTCCTTAAAGATTCATTTACATTCAGATTGATTTCTTCTGATGTTATATCAGCAAGATGCCAGTCAATTTTAACTACTAAACATATATCTTTTCAGTAGGTTAGATGTCCACTTAGTTCTGGTCAAAGGGATTATAAACTGTATAAAGTTACAGACTCCATCTGCTTATAAATCAGCCATACTTAGGTCCCTTTTGACCTACTAAACATATTTCTGGACAAAGAGTTCTTGAACATTTTACTTAATATGAATTCAAATTGACCTTGTAATGTTGTGTGAGACAGACAGTAGTACATTTTTGACCTACTCAACATAGTTCTGCCCTTAGAGTATTTGATCTTGAACTTTCTATACATACTCATAGAGTCCTTCTAATGCTTCAAAAGCCATTTAGAAGTCTATATCTGACCTATTGAACTTATTTCTGGTCATAGGGTCCTGATGAGGTTTTAGAATATATAAACTTATAGTCCTCCTGATGTTAAATCAGCCATAAAGCAGCAATTTTTAGACTTTTTCCAGTAATATGTTCAGGTGGTCAAATATGGACTTTTAAACTACTGAAAATATTACTGGCCAAAAAGTCCTCAAAAGGTTTTAAACTATATAAGTTTATCGACTCCTTCTGATGTTACATCAGAAATACAAAAGTAAAATTTTGACCTACTGAACATATTTCTGGCGAGTCCATAAACATGAACTCACTATACATACAGACTGACTTCTCTTAATGTTATATCAAGCAAATTTAACAGATTGAACATATTTTTGGCCAAAGAATCCTCAAAATGTTTTTTACTATTGTGAACTTATAGACTCTTTTTAATGTTAAATCAGCCATACAAAAGTCCATATTTGATCTACTGAAAATATTCCTGAAAAAAAGAGTCCTCGATCTCTTTGGCCCGCATATTGTACAGTAGGTAAAAAAGGGTCCTTATGTAACATCAGAAGGAGTCTTTAAGTTTATATATTCTAAAACCATTAAGGACCCTTTGACCAGAAATTAGTTCAATCGATCAAGATATGGACTTCTAAATGGACTTCACTTTTAGTAGGTCAAATATGGACTGCTGAATGGCTAATTTAACATCAGAAGGAGTCTATAAGTTTATGACAGCAAAAAGAGGTTTTTTTTTTGACTCTGGCCAAGGACTCTTTTTGAGGACTCTTTGGCCAAGGATTTGATCAATCGGTCAAATATGGACTACTGTCTGTCTGATTTAACATTACGAGAAGTCAGTCTGTATGTATAGTGAGTTAATGTTCACAGACTCTGGCCAGAAATATGTTCAATAGGTAAAAAATGGACATGTATGGCTGATGTAACATCAGAAGGAGTCTATGAGAATGTATAGAAAGTTCAAGGTCGACTATTCTCTAGGGCCAGAAATAAGCTGAGAAGGTCAAAAATATGTTGAATAGGTCAAAATGGCTCCTATACAAGAAGTCAATCTGAATGTATATTAAGTTAATGTTCAAGATCTCTTTGGCCAGCATATTGTTCAGTAGGTCAAAAAGGGTCCTTATGTAACATCAGAAGGAGTCTTTAAGTTTATATATTCTAAAACCATTAAGGACCCTTTGACCAGAAATTAGTTCAATCGGTCAAGATATCGACTTCTAAATGGACTTCACTTTTATCAGTAATATTTCAGTAGGTGAAATAAGGACTTCTTTATGGCAAATTCAACATCAGGAGTCTATAAGTTTATAATAGTAAAAAAACATTTTGAGGACTCCTTGGCCAAAAATTAGTTCAATAGGGCAAATATGGACTAGTGTTTGTCTGATAGAACATCACAAGAAATCTGTATAGTAGGATAATTATGTATAGTAAGTTAATGTTCAAGGCAACTTGACAGAAATAAGTTCAGTAGGTCAAATATGGACTGCTGAATGGCTAATTTAACATCAGAAGGAGTCTATAAGTTCATGACAGCAAAAAGAGTTTTTTTTTTGGACTCTGGCCAAGGACTCTTTTTGAGGACTCTTTGGCCAAAGATTTGATCAATCGGTCAAATATGGACTACTGTCTGTCTGATTTAACATTACGAGAAGTCAGTCTGTATGTATAGTGAGTTAATGTTCACAGACTCTGGCCAGAAATATGTTCAATAGGTAAAAAATGGACATGTATGGCTGATGTAACATCAGAAGGAGTCTATGAGAATGTATAGAAAGTTCAAGGTCGAGTATTCTCTAGGGCCAGAAATAAGCTGAGAAGGTCAAAAATATGTTGAATAGGTCAAAATGGCTCATATACAAGAAGTCAATCTGAATGTATATTAAGTTAATGTTCAAGATCTCTTTGGCCAGCATATTGTTCAGTAGGTCAAAAAGGCCTATTATGTAACATCAGAAGGAGTCTTTAAGTTTATATATTCTAAAACCATTAAGGACCCTTTGACCAGAAATTAGTTCAATCGGTCAAGATATGGACTTCTAAATGGACTTCACTTTTATCAGTAATATTTCAGTAGGTGAAATAAGGACTTCTTTATTGGAAAATTCAACATCAGGAGTCTATAAGTTTATAATAGTAAAAAACATTTTGAGGACTCCTTGGCCAAAAATTAGTTAAATCGGTCAAATATGGACTAGTGTTTGGCTGAAATAACATCACGAGAAGTCTGTATAATAGGATAATTATGTATAGTAAGTTAATGTTCAAGGCAACTTGACATAAATAAGTTCAGTAGGTCAAATATGGACTGCTGAATGGCTAATTTAACATCAGAAGGAGGCTATAAGTTTATGACAGCAAAAAGAGGTTTTTTTTGGACTCTGGCCAAGGACTCTTTTTGAGGACTCTTTGGCCAAGGATTTGATCAATCGGTCAAATATGACTACTGTCTGTCTGATTTAACATTACGAGAAGTCAGTCTGTATGTATAGTGAGTTAATGTTCACAGACTCTGGCCAGAAATATGTTCAATAGATCAAAAATGGACATATGTATGGCTGATCTAACATCAGAAGGAGTCTATGAGAATGTATAGAAAGTTCAAGGTCGAGTACTCTAGGGCCAGAAATAAGTTGAGAAGGTCAAAAATGGACTACTGTCTGGCTAATTTAACATCACAACAAGACAATATGTATGTATAGCAAGTTAATGTTGAAGAAATCTTTGGACAGAAACATGTTCAGTAGGTGATAAGGGACCCCTGTATGGCTGATTTATCATCAGGAGTCTATAACTTTATATAGTTTAAAAACTTTTGAGGACCCTTTGACCAGAAATAAGTTCAATAGGTCACATATGGATATCTTATGAAGCATCAGGAGCCTATGAGTATGTATAGAAAGTTCAAGATCGAGGATTCTTTGGCCAGAGATATGTTCCTTGGGTCAAATATGGACTTCTGTATTGCTGACGTAACATCAGTAGTCAAAAAGAATGAATAGAAAGTTCAAGTATCGAGTACTCCTTGGCCAGAAAAAATTTCAGTAGGTCAAATATTGACTTTTTTTAGGCTGACATAAAATTAGACGAAATCAATATGAATACGTAGTATTTATCATAAAGGACTCTTTGGCCAGCAATATGTTCATTAGGTAAAATATGGAATTCTGTATGGCTGCTTTAACATCAGAAGGAGTCTTTAAGTTTATATAGTTTAAAACCATTTAAGGGCACTTTAACCAGAAATTAGTTCAATCGGTAAAGATATGGACTTCTAAATGGCTTTCTATATGGCTTACAAAGCATTAGAAGAAGTCTATGAGTACGAATAGAAAGTTCAAGATTCAGGACACTTTTATCAGTAAAATGTTCAGTAGATGAAATATCTACTGAAATATTGACTTCTGTATGGCAGATTTAAAAATCAACAGGAGTCCATAATTTTATAATAGTATAATAGTATAGTATAATATATATAATATAATAGTATAATAGTATAATAGTAATTTTTTAACATTTTGAGGACTCCTTGGCCAAAAATTAGTTTGATCGGTCAAATATGGACTAGTGTCTGGATGATATAATTTCACGAGAAGTCTGTATAATAGAAGTAGACTCTAGCCAGAAATATGTCCAATGGGTCAAAAATGGACATGTGTAACATCAGAAGGAATCTGTGAGAATGTATAAAAAAGTTCAAGGTCGAGTATTCTCTAGGGCCAGAAATAAGCTGAGAAGGTCAAAAATATGTTGAATAGGTCAAAATGGCTCATATACAAGAAGTCAATCTGAATGTATATTAAGTTAATGTTCAAGATCTCTTTGGCCAGCATATTGTTCAGTAGGTCAAAAAGGGTCCTTATCAGAAGGAGTCTTTAAGTTTATATATTCTAAAACCATTAAGGACCCTTTGACCAGAAATTAGTTAAATTGGTCAAGATATAGACTTCTAAATGGACCACTTTTATCAGTAATATTTCAGTGGGTGAAATAAGGACTTCTTTATGGCAAATTCAACATCAGGAGTCTATAAGTTTATAATAGTAAAAAAACATTTTGAGGACTCCTTGGCCAAAAATTAGTTCAATCGGTCAAATATGGACTAGTGTTTGGCTGATATAACATCACGAGAAGTCTGTATAGTAGGATAATTATGTATAGTAAGTTAATGTTCAAGGCAACTTGACAGAAATAAGTTCAGTAGGTCAAATATGGACTGCTGAGTGGCTAATTTAACATCAGAAGGAGTCTATAAGTTTATGACAGCAAAAATAGTTTTTTTTTGGACTCTGGCCAAGGACTCTTTTTGAGGACTCTTTGGCCAAAGATTTGATCAATCGGTCAAATATGGACTACTGTCTGTCTGATTTAACATTACGAGAAGTCAGTCTGTATGTATAGTGAGTTAATGTTCACAGACTCTGGCCAGAAATATGTTCAAGAGGTCAAAAATGGACATATGTATGGCTGACCTAACATCAGAAGGAGTCTATGAGAATGTATAGAAAGTTCAAGGTCGAGTACGCTCTAGGGCCAGAACTAAGCTGAGAAGGTCAAAAATATGTTGAATAGGTCAAAATGGCTCATATACAAGAAGTCAATCTGAATGTATATTAAGTTAATGTTCAAGATCTCTTTGGCCAGCATATTGTTCAGTAGGTCAAAAGGGGTCCTTATGTAACATCAGAAGGAGTCTTTAAGTTTATATATTCTAAAACCATTAAGGACCCTTTGACCAGAAATTAGTTCAATCGGTCAAGATATGGACTTCTAAATGGACTTCACTTTTATCAGTAATATTTCAGTAGGTGAAATAAGGACTTCTTTATGGCAAATTCAACATCAGGAGTCCATAAGTTTATAATAGTAAAAAAAACATTTTGAGGACTCCTTGGCCAAAAATTAGTTCAATAGGGCAAATATGGACTAGTGTTTGTCTGATAGAACATCACAAGAAATCTGTATAGTAGGATAATTATGTATAGTAAGTTAATGTTCAAGGCAACTTGACAGAAATAAGTTCAGTAGGTCAAATATGGACTGCTGAATGGCTAATTCAACATCAGAAGGAGGCTATAAGTTTATGACAGCAAAAAGAGTTTTTTTTTGGACTCTGGCCAAGGACTCTTTTTGAGGACTCTTTGGCCAAGGATTTGATCAATCGGTCAAATATGACTACTGTCTGTCTGATTTAACATTACGAGAAGTCAGTCTGTATGTATAGTGAGTTAATGTTCACAGACTCTGGCCAGAAATATGTTCAATAGGTCAAAAATGGACATATGTATGGCTGATCTAACATCAGAAGGAGTCTATGAGAATGTATAGAAAGTTCAAGGTCGAGTACTCTAGGGCCAGAAATAAGTTGAGAAGGCCAAAAATGGACTACTGTCTGGCTAATTTAACATCACAGCAAGACAATATGTATGTATAGCAAGTTAATGTTGAAGAAATCTTTGGACAGAAATATGTTCAGTAGGTGATAAGGGACCCCTGTGTGGCTGATTTATCATCATGAGTCTATAACTTTACATAGTTTAAAAACTTTTGAGGACCCTTTGACCAGAAATAAGTTCAATAGGTCACATATGGATATCTTTTGAAGCATCAGGAGCCTATGAGTATGTATAGAAAGTTCAAGATCGAGGATTCTTTGGCCAGATATATGTTCCTTGGGTCAAATATGGACTTCTGTATTGCTGACGTAACATCAGTAGTCAAAAAGAATGAATAGAAAGTTCAAGTATCGAGTACTCCTTGGCCAGAAAAAATGTCAGTAGGTCAAATATTGACTTTTTTTAGGCTGACATAAAATTAGACGAAATCAATATGAATACGTAGTATTTATCCTAAAGGACTCTTTGGCCAGCAATATGTTCATTAGGTCAAATATGGAATTCTGTATGGCTGATTTAACATCAGAAGGAGTCTTTAAGTTTATATAGTTTAAAACCATTTAAGGGCACTTTAACCAGAAATTAGTTCAATCGGTAAAGATATGGACTTCTAAATGGATTTCTATATGGCTTACAAAGCATTAGAAGAAGTCTATGAGTACAAATAGAAAGTTCAAGATTCAGGACACTTTTATCAGTAAAATGTTCAGTAGATGAAATATCTACTGAAATATTGACTTCTGTATGGCAGATTTAAAAATCAACAGGAGTCCATAATTTTATAATAGTATAATAGTATAGTATAATATATAGTATATAATAGTATAATAGTATAATAGTAATTTTTTAACATTTTGAGGACTCCTTGGCCAAAAATTAGTTTGATCGGTCAAATATGGACTAGTGTCTGGATGATATAATTTCACGAGAAGTCTGTATAATAGAAGTAGACTCTAGCCAGAAATATGTCCAATGGGTCAAAAATGGACATATGTAACATCAGAAGGAGTCTATGAGAATGTATAGAAAGTTCAAGGTCGAGTATTTTTTAGGGCCAGAAATAAGCTGAGAAGGTCAAAAATATGTTGAATAGGTCAAAATGGCTCATATACAAGAAGTCAATCTGAATGTATATTAAGTTAATGTTCAAGATCTCTTTGGCCAGCATATTGTTCAGTAGGTCAAAAAGGGTCCTTATCAGAAGGAGTCTTTAAGTTTATATATTCTAAAACCATTAAGGACCCTTTGACCAGAAATTAGTTAAATTGGTCAAGATATAGACTTCTAAATGGACCACTTTTATCAGTAATATTTCAGTGGGTGAAATAAGGACTTCTTTAGTCCTTATTTCGTCCTAACATCACGAGAAGTCTGTATAGTAGGATAATTATGTATAGTAAGTTAACGTTCAAGGCAACTTGACAGAAATAAGTTCAGTAGGTCAGATATGGACTGCTGAATGGCTAATTTAACATCAGAAGGAGGCTATAAGTTTATGACAGCAAAAAGAGGTTTTTTTTGGACTCTGGCCAAGGACTCTTTTTGAGGACTCTTTGGCCAAGGATTTTATCAATCGGTCAAATATGGACTACTGTCTGTCTGATTTAACATTACGAGAAGTCAGTCTGTATGTATAGTGAGTTAATGTTCACAGACTCTGGCCAGAAATATGTTCAATATGTCAAAAATGGACACATGTATGGCTAATCTAACATCAGAAGGAGTATCTGAGAATGTATAGAAAGTTCAAGGTCGAGTACTCTCTAGGGCCAGAAATAAGCTGAGAAGGTCAAAAATATGTTGAATAGGTCAAAATGGCTCATATACAAGAAGTCAATCTGAATGTATATTAAGTTAATGTTCAAGATCTCTTTGGCCAGCATATTGTTCAGTAGGTCAAAAAGGGTCCTTATGTAACATCAGAAGGAGTCTTTAAGTTTACATATTCTAAACCATTAAGGACCCTTTGACCAGAAATTAGTTCAATCGGTCAAGATATGGACTTCTAAATGGACTTCACTTTTATCAGTAATATTTCAGTAGGTGAAATAAGGAATTCTTTATGGCAAATTCAACATCAGGAGTCTATAAGCTTATAATAGTAAAAAACATTTTGAGGACTCCTTGGCCAAAAATTAGTTCAATCGGTCAAATATGGACTAGTGTTTGGCTGATATAACATCACGAGAAGTCTGAGTCTATAAGTTTATGACAGCAAAAAGAGGTTTTTTTTGGACTCTGGCCAAGGACTCTTTTTGAGGACTCTTTGGCCAAGGATTTGATCAATCGGTCTGCCTGATTTAACATTACGAGAAGTCAGTCTGTATGTATAGTGAGTTAATGTTCACAGACTCTGGCCAGAAATATGTTCAATAGGTCAAAAATGGACATATGTATGGCTGATCTAACATCAGAAGAAGTCTATGAGAATGTATAGAAAGTTCAAGGTCGAGTACTCTAGGGCCAGAAATAAGTTGAGAAGGTCAAAAATGGACTACTGTCTGGCTAATTTAACATCACAACAAGACAATATGTATGTAGCAAGTTAATGTTGAAGAAATAATTGGACAAAAATATGTTCAGTAGGTGATAAGGGACCCCTGTATGGCTGATTTATCATCAGGAGTCTATAACTTTATATAGTTTAAAAACTTTTGAGGACCCTTTGACCAGAAATAAGGTCAATAGGTCAGATATGGATATCTTATGAAGCATCAGGAGCCTATGAGTATGTAAAGAAAGTTCAAGATTCAGGACACTTTTATCATTAAAATGTTCAGTAGATTAAATATGGCCAAAACTCCTTGGACAAAAATTAGTTTGATCGGTCAAATATGGACTAGTGTCTGGATGATATAATTTCACGAGAAGGCTGTATAGTAGAATTAGACTCTAGCCATAAATATGTTCTGATATTACATCAGAAGGAGTCTATGAGAATGTATAGAAAGTTCAAGGTCGAGTACTCTAGGGCCAGAAATAAGCTGAGAAGGTGGACTTTGGACTTTTGTACGGCTGCTGTAACATCAAAAGAAGTGTATGAGAAGGTCTATTGTAATTGCATTGCACACACGATCTAACGATGTTCATTGAACAATAACATTCAAGCTAAGCGCTTTATCATTTCAATGCTTAACAGAACTGACTCATTCCGTTGGGCAACAAAGAGATAACATAAGTCCTGTAGCACTGCATTGCACACACGATCTAACGATGTTTATTGAAGAATATCATATAAGCTATACGCATTGCAATGCATTGCAATGCATACAAAATAACTAACTCATTCCCATATGCCGATGCACATTGCTGTCATCTCTTCGTTGCACAACGGAATTAGTTATTTACGGTTAGTTATTGTTAATCCATTGTGATACATTCTGATTCTTCATTGCAAACATTTTCTTCAATACACAAATAAATAGTTTAGTTGTAGTATGCAATACGATGCGAATGCAAATATGTTGTTTGGTTTATTTTTCATTGCACCTGTGCTATGTTAGATCTTTTATGCAATGGAATGCAACGAGCTTACATGCTATTCTTTAAAGCGTTGCAACGTTAGATCACATTGTAATGGAATAGCTATTTCAATGATTTCCATTCAATACACAAATGTTAGTTGTGTAAATGCAAAAAGCATGTTGTGTATTTTCATTGCCGAGAAGAATAAGTTAGATATTTTATGCAATGCAATGTAACACAAGTTATCAGTATATTGCATACATACTAACTCATTCCATTCTGCATTGCAATTAACTAACTTAGTCCTCTGTGAAATAAAAACACATAACATCTCTTTCGCATTGCATTGCATACTACGTCTATTATAGCTATTGCAATAATTTCTCTTCATGCAATGTAATGCAAAAGCACAGAGGAATAAAGATAGATCTTCTTTGCAATGCAATGCAACAGTAAAAATCCTATCTCTTCATTTCAGATCGGAATGAGCTAGTTATTGTAAGTATGTTTGCAAGCTTACATGTAATTTCTCAATGCAAACGTTAGATCATTTGTGCAATGCAACAACACATATGTTATCTCTTTAATGCACATTGGAATGAGTTATTTCTGCTATGCAATGCAATGCAACAAGTGCATGGCTTATATGTTATTTTTCAATGCACAACCGTAGATCGTTTGTGCAATGAAGTGCAAAAGAATCTATGTTATCTCTTCTTTGCACAACGGAATGAGTCAGTTCTTGTATGCATTGTAATGCAATTAGGCGCTTAGATTGTATGTTATATGAACATCGTTAGATCCTCTGTGCAATGCAATAACAACAGCACTCATGTTCTCTCTTTAATGCACAAAGGAATTAGTTAGTTCGGGCATGCATTGAAATGCAACATGTACTTGGCTTATATGTAATTTTTAAATTCACAACGTTACATCGTTTGTGCATTGCAATGTAAATGTAATGAAGCGCTTAGCTTGTATTTTATTGTTATATGAACATCATTAGATCCTCTGCAATGCAATACAACAGCACTCATGTTTTCTCTTTAATGCAAAAAGGAATTAGTTAGTTCGGGCATGCATTGAAATGCAACATGTACTTGGCTTATATGTAATTTTTAAATTCACAATGTTACATCGTTTGTGCATTGCAATGTAAATGTAATGAAGCGCTTAGCTTGTATTTTATTGTTATATGAACTTCATTAGATCCTCTGTGCAATGCAATACAACAGCACTCATGTTTCTCTTTAATGCACATTGGATGGAGTTAGTTCGGGCATGCATTGAAATGCAACATGTGCTTTGCTTAAACATTATTTATAAATTCACAACGTTAGATCGATAGTACAATGCAACAACATATGTTATCTCTTTAATGCACACGAGAATGAGTTAGTTCTGGTGCAATGCAACCAGTGGTTATTTTTCAATGCACAACATTAGATCGTTTGTGCAATGCAGTGCAACAGAATTTATGTTATCTCTTCTTTGCACAACGGAATGAGTCAGCTCTGGTATGCAATGAAATGGAATTAAGCGTTTAGCTTGCATGATTTATGAACATCGTTAGATCCTCCGTGCAATGCAATAACAACAGCACTCATGTTTTCTCTTTAATGCACAAAGGAATTAGTTAGTTCGGGCATGCATTGAAATGCAACATGTACTTGGCTTATATGTCATTTTTAAAGTCAGAATGTTAGATCGTTTGTGCATTGCAATGCAACAACACATGCTATCTCTTTAATGCACACGAGAATGAGTTAGTTCTGGTATGCAATGCAACAAGTTGCATACCAGATGCATACCAAAGTTTATATGTTATTTTTCAATGCACAACATTAGATCGTTTGTGCAATGCAGTGCAACAGAATTTATGTTATCTCTTCTTTGCACAACGGAATGAGTCAGTTCTGGTATGCACTGTAATACATTATACATTATTCTTCAATGAACACTGTTTGATCGTGTTTGCAACCGCATATAGGATATCTCTTCATTGCAAATGGAATTAGTTAGTTATTGTATGCATTATGACAATGCTCATATGTTCTTATCTCTTCAATACACAATAAAATCAATTAGTTGTTGTATGCAATGCAATGCAATGAAAGTCCTCAATCATGTACTTTATAAAATATTTCTGGCCAAAAAATACTCGAAACTTGAACTTTCTTGTTGACACCTTTAGAATTTACATTAGCCCTACAGCCATATTTGACCCTCTGAAAATATTACTGGAAAAAGTGTCCTTGATCTTGAAAAATCCGCGAACAATAACTCACAGATACAGATAACTCACAGATAACTCAATCATACAGACAGACTTCTCGTAATGTTATATCAGGTAGACAGTAGTCCAAATCTGACCGTTTGAACTTTAAGTTCAAAGGGTCTCAAAAGGTTTTAAACTATATAATTATATATAGTGTTAAATTATAATTATATATATGATGTTAAATCAGAAACACAGAGGTTCATATCAGGCAAACACTAGTCCAAATTTGACAGATTGAACATATTTTTGGCCAAAGAATCCTCAAAATGTTTTTTACTATTGTGAACTTATAAACTCTTTTTAATGTTAAATCAGCCATACAAAAGTCCATATTTGATCTACTGAAAATATTCCTGAAAAAAAGAGTCCTCGATCTCTTTGGCCCGCATATTGTTCAGTAGGTCAAAAAGGGTCCTTATGTAACATCAGAAGGAGTCTTTAAGTTTATATATTCTAAAACCATTAAGGACCCTTTGACCAGAAATTAGTTCAATCGATCAAGATATGGACTTCTAAATGGACTTCACTTTTAGTAGGTCAAATATGGACTGATGAATGGCTAATTTAACATCAGAAGGAGTCTATAAGTTTATGACAGCAAAAAGAGGTTTTTTTTTTTACTCTGGCCAAGGACTCTTTTTGAGGACTCTTTGGCCAAGGATTTGATCAATCGGTCAAATATGGACTACTGTCTGTCTGATTTAACATTACGAGAAGTCAGTCTGTATGTATAGTGAGTTAATGTTCACAGACTCTGGCCAGAAATATGTCCAATAGGTCAAAAATGGACATATGTATGGATGATCTAACATCAGAAGGAGTCTATGAGAATGTATAGAAAGTTCAAGGTCGAGTATTCTCTTGGGACAGAAATAAGCTGAGAAGGTCAAAAATATGTTGAATAGGTCAAAATGGGTCATATACAAGAAGTCAATCTGAATGTATATTAAGTTAATGTTCAAGATCTCTTTGGCCAGCATATTGTTCAGTAGGTCAAAAAGGGTCCTTATGTAACATCAGAAGGAGTCTTTAAGTTTATTTATTCTAAAACCATTAAGGACCCTTTGACAAGAAATGAGTTCAATCGGTCAAGATATGGACTTCTAAATGGACTTCGCTTTTCTCAGTAATATTTCAGTAGGTGAAATAAGGACTTCTTTATGGCAAATTCAACATCAGGAGTCTATAAGTTTATAATAGTAAAAAACATTTTGAGGACTCCTTGGCCAAAAATTAGTCCAATCGGTCAAATATGGAATAGTGTTTGGCTGATATAACATCACGAGAAGTCTGTATAATAGGATAATTATGTATAGTAAGTTAATGTTCAAGGCAACTTGACAGAAATAAGTTCAGTAGGTCAAATGTGGACTGCTGAATGGCTAATTTAACATCAGAAGGAGTCTATAAGTTTATGACAGCAAAAAGAGTTTTTTTTTGGACTCTGGCCAAGGACTCTTTTTGAGGACTCTTTGGCCAAAGATTTGATCAATCGGTCAAATATGGACTACTGTCTGTCTGATTTAACATTACGAGAAGTCAGTCTGTATGTATAGTGAGTTAATGTTAATGATCAAAAATATGTTGAATAGGTCAAAATGGCTCATATACAAGAAGTCAATCTGAATGTATATTAAGTTAATGTTCAAGATCTCTTTGGCCAGCATATTGTTCAATAGGTCAAAAGGGGTCCTTATGTAACATCAGAAGGAGTCTTTAAGTTTATATATTCTAAAACAATTAAGGACCCTTTGACCAGAAATTAGTTCAATCGGTCAAGATATGGACTTCTAAATGGACTTCACTTTTCTCAGTAATATTTCAGTAGGTGAAATAAGGACTTCTTTATGGCAAATTCAACATCAGGAGTATATAAGTTTATAATAGTAAAAAACATTTTGAGGACTCCTTGGCCAAAAATTAGTTCAATCGGTCAAATATGGACTAGTGTTTGGCTGATATAACATCACGAGAAGTCTGTATAATAGGATAATTATGTATAGTAAGTTAATGTTCAAGGCAACTTGACAGAAATAAGTTCAGTAGGTCAAATGTGGACTGCTGAACGGCTAATTTAACATCAGAAGGAGTCTATAAGTTTATGACAGCAAAAAGAGTTTTTTTTTGGACTCTGGCCAAGGACTCTTTTTGAGGACTCTTTGGCCAAAGATTTGATCAATCGGTCAAATATGGACTACTGTCTGTCTGATTTAACATTACGAGAAGTCAGTCTGTATGTATAGTGAGTTAATGTTCACAGACTCTGGCCAGAAATATGTTCAAGAGGACAAAAATGGACATATGTATGGCTGATCTAACATCAGAAGGAGTCTATGAGAATGTATAGAAAGTTCAAGGTCGAGTACTCTCTAGGGCCAGAAATAAGCTGAGAAGGTCAAAAATATGTTGAATAGGTCAAAATGGCATATATACAAGAAGTCAATCTGAATGTATATTAAGTTAATGTTCAAGATCTCTTTGGCCAGCATATTGTTCAATAGGTCAAAAGGGGTCCTTATGTAACATCAGAAGGAGTCTTTAAGTTTATATATTCTAAAACCATTAAGGAGCCTTTGACCAGAAATTAGTTCAATCGGTCAAGATATGGACTTCTAAATGGACTTCACTTTTATCAGTAATATTTCAGTAGGTGAAATAAGGACTTCTTTATGGCAAATTCAACATCAGGAGTCTATAAGTTTATAATAGTAAAAAACATTTTGAGGACTCCTTGGCCAAAAATTAGTTCAATCGGTCAAATATGGACCAGTGTTTGGCTGATATAACATCACGGGAAGTCTGTATAGTAGGATAATTATGTATAGTAAGTTAATGTTCAAGGCAACTTGACAGAAATAAGTTCAGTAGGTCAAATATGGACTGCTGAATGGCTAATTTAACATTAGAAGTAGTCTATAAGTTTATGACAGCAAAAAGAGTTTTTTTTTTTTACTCTGGCCAAGGACTCTTTTTGAGGACTCTTTGGCCAAGGATTTGATCAATCGGTCTGCCTGATTTAACATTACGAAAAGTCAGTCTGTATGTATAGTGAGTTAATGTTCACAGACTCTGGTCAGAAATATGTTCAATAGGTCAAAAATGGACATATGTATGGATGATCTAACATCAGAAGGAGTCTATGAGAATGTATAGAAAGTTCAAGGTCGAGTACTCTAGGGCCAGAAATAAGTTGAGAAGGTCAAAAATGGACTACTGTCTGGCTAATTTAACATCACAACAAGACAATATGTATGTATAGCAAATTAATGTTGAAGAAATCTTTGGACAGAAATATGTTCAGTAGGTGATAAGGGACCCCTGTATGGCTGATTTATCATCAGGAGTCTATAACTTTATATAGTTTAAAAACTTTTGAGGACCCTTTGACCAGAAATAAGTTCAATAGGTCAGATATGGATATCTTATGAAGCATCAGGAGCCTATGAGTATGTATAGAAAGTTCAAGATCGAGGATTCTTTGGCCAGAGATATGTTCCTTGGGTCAAATATGGACTTCTGTATTGCTGACGTAACATCAGTAGTCAAAAAGAATGAATAGAAAGTTCAAGTATCGAGTACTCCTTGGCCAGAAAAAATGTCAGTAGGTCAAATATTGACTTTTTTTAGGCTGACATAAAATTAGACGAAATCAATATGAATACGTAGTATTTATCCTAAAGGACTCTTTGGCCAGCAATATGTTCATTAGGTAAAATATGGAATTCTGTATGGCTGATTTAACATCAGAAGGAGTCTTTAAGTTTATATAGTTTAAAACCATTTAAGGGCACTTTAACCAGAAATTAGTTCAATCGGTAAAGATATGGACTTCTAAATGGCTTTCTATATGGCTTACAAAGCATTAGAAGAAGTCTATGAGTACGAATAGAAAGTTCAAGATTCAGGACACTTTTATCAGTAAAATGTTCAGTAGATGAAATATCTACTGAAATATTGACTTCTGTATGGCAGATTTAAAAATCAACAGGAGTCCATAATTTTATAATAGTATAATAGTATAGTATAATATATATAATATAATAGTATAATAGTATAATAGTAATTTTTTAACATTTTGAGGACTCCTTGGCCAAAAATTAGTTTGATCGGTCAAATATGGACTAGTGTCTGGATGATATAATTTCACGAGAAGTCTGTATAATAGAAGTAGACTCTAGCCAGAAATATGTCCAATGGGTCAAAAATGGACATGTGTAACATCAGAAGGAATCTGTGAGAATGTATAAAAAAGTTCAAGGTCGAGTATTCTCTAGGGCCAGAAATAAGCTGAGAAGGTCAAAAATATGTTGAATAGGTCAAAATGGCTCATATACAAGAAGTCAATCTGAATGTATATTAAGTTAATGTTCAAGATCTCTTTGGCCAGCATATTGTTCAGTAGGTCAAAAAGGGTCCTTATCAGAAGGAGTCTTTAAGTTTATATATTCTAAAACCATTAAGGACCCTTTGACCAGAAATTAGTTAAATTGGTCAAGATATAGACTTCTAAATGGACCACTTTTATCAGTAATATTTCAGTGGGTGAAATAAGGACTTCTTTATGGCAAATTCAACATCAGGAGTCTATAAGTTTATAATAGTAAAAAAACATTTTGAGGACTCCTTGGCCAAAAATTAGTTCAATCGGTCAAATATGGACTAGTGTTTGGCTGATATAACATCACGAGAAGTCTGTATAGTAGGATAATTATGTATAGTAAGTTAATGTTCAAGGCAACTTGACAGAAATAAGTTCAGTAGGTCAAATATGGACTGCTGAGTGGCTAATTTAACATCAGAAGGAGTCTATAAGTTTATGACAGCAAAAATAGTTTTTTTTTGGACTCTGGCCAAGGACTCTTTTTGAGGACTCTTTGGCCAAAGATTTGATCAATCGGTCAAATATGGACTACTGTCTGTCTGATTTAACATTACGAGAAGTCAGTCTGTATGTATAGTGAGTTAATGTTCACAGACTCTGGCCAGAAATATGTTCAAGAGGTCAAAAATGGACATATGTATGGCTGACCTAACATCAGAAGGAGTCTATGAGAATGTATAGAAAGTTCAAGGTCGAGTACGCTCTAGGGCCAGAACTAAGCTGAGAAGGTCAAAAATATGTTGAATAGGTCAAAATGGCTCATATACAAGAAGTCAATCTGAATGTATATTAAGTTAATGTTCAAGATCTCTTTGGCCAGCATATTGTTCAGTAGGTCAAAAGGGGTCCTTATGTAACATCAGAAGGAGTCTTTAAGTTTATATATTCTAAAACCATTAAGGACCCTTTGACCAGAAATTAGTTCAATCGGTCAAGATATGGACTTCTAAATGGACTTCACTTTTATCAGTAATATTTCAGTAGGTGAAATAAGGACTTCTTTATGGCAAATTCAACATCAGGAGTCCATAAGTTTATAATAGTAAAAAAAACATTTTGAGGACTCCTTGGCCAAAAATTAGTTCAATAGGGCAAATATGGACTAGTGTTTGTCTGATAGAACATCACAAGAAATCTGTATAGTAGGATAATTATGTATAGTAAGTTAATGTTCAAGGCAACTTGACAGAAATAAGTTCAGTAGGTCAAATATGGACTGCTGAATGGCTAATTCAACATCAGAAGGAGGCTATAAGTTTATGACAGCAAAAAGAGTTTTTTTTTGGACTCTGGCCAAGGACTCTTTTTGAGGACTCTTTGGCCAAGGATTTGATCAATCGGTCAAATATGACTACTGTCTGTCTGATTTAACATTACGAGAAGTCAGTCTGTATGTATAGTGAGTTAATGTTCACAGACTCTGGCCAGAAATATGTTCAATAGGTCAAAAATGGACATATGTATGGCTGATCTAACATCAGAAGGAGTCTATGAGAATGTATAGAAAGTTCAAGGTCGAGTACTCTAGGGCCAGAAATAAGTTGAGAAGGCCAAAAATGGACTACTGTCTGGCTAATTTAACATCACAGCAAGACAATATGTATGTATAGCAAGTTAATGTTGAAGAAATCTTTGGACAGAAATATGTTCAGTAGGTGATAAGGGACCCCTGTGTGGCTGATTTATCATCATGAGTCTATAACTTTACATAGTTTAAAAACTTTTGAGGACCCTTTGACCAGAAATAAGTTCAATAGGTCACATATGGATATCTTTTGAAGCATCAGGAGCCTATGAGTATGTATAGAAAGTTCAAGATCGAGGATTCTTTGGCCAGATATATGTTCCTTGGGTCAAATATGGACTTCTGTATTGCTGACGTAACATCAGTAGTCAAAAAGAATGAATAGAAAGTTCAAGTATCGAGTACTCCTTGGCCAGAAAAAATGTCAGTAGGTCAAATATTGACTTTTTTTAGGCTGACATAAAATTAGACGAAATCAATATGAATACGTAGTATTTATCCTAAAGGACTCTTTGGCCAGCAATATGTTCATTAGGTCAAATATGGAATTCTGTATGGCTGATTTAACATCAGAAGGAGTCTTTAAGTTTATATAGTTTAAAACCATTTAAGGGCACTTTAACCAGAAATTAGTTCAATCGGTAAAGATATGGACTTCTAAATGGATTTCTATATGGCTTACAAAGCATTAGAAGAAGTCTATGAGTACAAATAGAAAGTTCAAGATTCAGGACACTTTTATCAGTAAAATGTTCAGTAGATGAAATATCTACTGAAATATTGACTTCTGTATGGCAGATTTAAAAATCAACAGGAGTCCATAATTTTATAATAGTATAATAGTATAGTATAATATATAGTATATAATAGTATAATAGTATAATAGTAATTTTTTAACATTTTGAGGACTCCTTGGCCAAAAATTAGTTTGATCGGTCAAATATGGACTAGTGTCTGGATGATATAATTTCACGAGAAGTCTGTATAATAGAAGTAGACTCTAGCCAGAAATATGTCCAATGGGTCAAAAATGGACATATGTAACATCAGAAGGAGTCTATGAGAATGTATAGAAAGTTCAAGGTCGAGTATTTTTTAGGGCCAGAAATAAGCTGAGAAGGTCAAAAATATGTTGAATAGGTCAAAATGGCTCATATACAAGAAGTCAATCTGAATGTATATTAAGTTAATGTTCAAGATCTCTTTGGCCAGCATATTGTTCAGTAGGTCAAAAAGGGTCCTTATCAGAAGGAGTCTTTAAGTTTATATATTCTAAAACCATTAAGGACCCTTTGACCAGAAATTAGTTAAATTGGTCAAGATATAGACTTCTAAATGGACCACTTTTATCAGTAATATTTCAGTGGGTGAAATAAGGACTTCTTTAGTCCTTATTTCGTCCTAACATCACGAGAAGTCTGTATAGTAGGATAATTATGTATAGTAAGTTAACGTTCAAGGCAACTTGACAGAAATAAGTTCAGTAGGTCAGATATGGACTGCTGAATGGCTAATTTAACATCAGAAGGAGGCTATAAGTTTATGACAGCAAAAAGAGGTTTTTTTTGGACTCTGGCCAAGGACTCTTTTTGAGGACTCTTTGGCCAAGGATTTTATCAATCGGTCAAATATGGACTACTGTCTGTCTGATTTAACATTACGAGAAGTCAGTCTGTATGTATAGTGAGTTAATGTTCACAGACTCTGGCCAGAAATATGTTCAATATGTCAAAAATGGACACATGTATGGCTAATCTAACATCAGAAGGAGTATCTGAGAATGTATAGAAAGTTCAAGGTCGAGTACTCTCTAGGGCCAGAAATAAGCTGAGAAGGTCAAAAATATGTTGAATAGGTCAAAATGGCTCATATACAAGAAGTCAATCTGAATGTATATTAAGTTAATGTTCAAGATCTCTTTGGCCAGCATATTGTTCAGTAGGTCAAAAAGGGTCCTTATGTAACATCAGAAGGAGTCTTTAAGTTTACATATTCTAAACCATTAAGGACCCTTTGACCAGAAATTAGTTCAATCGGTCAAGATATGGACTTCTAAATGGACTTCACTTTTATCAGTAATATTTCAGTAGGTGAAATAAGGAATTCTTTATGGCAAATTCAACATCAGGAGTCTATAAGCTTATAATAGTAAAAAACATTTTGAGGACTCCTTGGCCAAAAATTAGTTCAATCGGTCAAATATGGACTAGTGTTTGGCTGATATAACATCACGAGAAGTCTGAGTCTATAAGTTTATGACAGCAAAAAGAGGTTTTTTTTGGACTCTGGCCAAGGACTCTTTTTGAGGACTCTTTGGCCAAGGATTTGATCAATCGGTCTGCCTGATTTAACATTACGAGAAGTCAGTCTGTATGTATAGTGAGTTAATGTTCACAGACTCTGGCCAGAAATATGTTCAATAGGTCAAAAATGGACATATGTATGGCTGATCTAACATCAGAAGAAGTCTATGAGAATGTATAGAAAGTTCAAGGTCGAGTACTCTAGGGCCAGAAATAAGTTGAGAAGGTCAAAAATGGACTACTGTCTGGCTAATTTAACATCACAACAAGACAATATGTATGTAGCAAGTTAATGTTGAAGAAATAATTGGACAAAAATATGTTCAGTAGGTGATAAGGGACCCCTGTATGGCTGATTTATCATCAGGAGTCTATAACTTTATATAGTTTAAAAACTTTTGAGGACCCTTTGACCAGAAATAAGGTCAATAGGTCAGATATGGATATCTTATGAAGCATCAGGAGCCTATGAGTATGTAAAGAAAGTTCAAGATTCAGGACACTTTTATCATTAAAATGTTCAGTAGATTAAATATGGCCAAAACTCCTTGGACAAAAATTAGTTTGATCGGTCAAATATGGACTAGTGTCTGGATGATATAATTTCACGAGAAGGCTGTATAGTAGAATTAGACTCTAGCCATAAATATGTTCTGATATTACATCAGAAGGAGTCTATGAGAATGTATAGAAAGTTCAAGGTCGAGTACTCTAGGGCCAGAAATAAGCTGAGAAGGTGGACTTTGGACTTTTGTACGGCTGCTGTAACATCAAAAGAAGTGTATGAGAAGGTCTATTGTAATTGCATTGCACACACGATCTAACGATGTTCATTGAACAATAACATTCAAGCTAAGCGCTTTATCATTTCAATGCTTAACAGAACTGACTCATTCCGTTGGGCAACAAAGAGATAACATAAGTCCTGTAGCACTGCATTGCACACACGATCTAACGATGTTTATTGAAGAATATCATATAAGCTATACGCATTGCAATGCATTGCAATGCATACAAAATAACTAACTCATTCCCATATGCCGATGCACATTGCTGTCATCTCTTCGTTGCACAACGGAATTAGTTATTTACGGTTAGTTATTGTTAATCCATTGTGATACATTCTGATTCTTCATTGCAAACATTTTCTTCAATACACAAATAAATAGTTTAGTTGTAGTATGCAATACGATGCGAATGCAAATATGTTGTTTGGTTTATTTTTCATTGCACCTGTGCTATGTTAGATCTTTTATGCAATGGAATGCAACGAGCTTACATGCTATTCTTTAAAGCGTTGCAACGTTAGATCACATTGTAATGGAATAGCTATTTCAATGATTTCCATTCAATACACAAATGTTAGTTGTGTAAATGCAAAAAGCATGTTGTGTATTTTCATTGCCGAGAAGAATAAGTTAGATATTTTATGCAATGCAATGTAACACAAGTTATCAGTATATTGCATACATACTAACTCATTCCATTCTGCATTGCAATTAACTAACTTAGTCCTCTGTGAAATAAAAACACATAACATCTCTTTCGCATTGCATTGCATACTACGTCTATTATAGCTATTGCAATAATTTCTCTTCATGCAATGTAATGCAAAAGCACAGAGGAATAAAGATAGATCTTCTTTGCAATGCAATGCAACAGTAAAAATCCTATCTCTTCATTTCAGATCGGAATGAGCTAGTTATTGTAAGTATGTTTGCAAGCTTACATGTAATTTCTCAATGCAAACGTTAGATCATTTGTGCAATGCAACAACACATATGTTATCTCTTTAATGCACATTGGAATGAGTTATTTCTGCTATGCAATGCAATGCAACAAGTGCATGGCTTATATGTTATTTTTCAATGCACAACCGTAGATCGTTTGTGCAATGAAGTGCAAAAGAATCTATGTTATCTCTTCTTTGCACAACGGAATGAGTCAGTTCTTGTATGCATTGTAATGCAATTAGGCGCTTAGATTGTATGTTATATGAACATCGTTAGATCCTCTGTGCAATGCAATAACAACAGCACTCATGTTCTCTCTTTAATGCACAAAGGAATTAGTTAGTTCGGGCATGCATTGAAATGCAACATGTACTTGGCTTATATGTAATTTTTAAATTCACAACGTTACATCGTTTGTGCATTGCAATGTAAATGTAATGAAGCGCTTAGCTTGTATTTTATTGTTATATGAACATCATTAGATCCTCTGCAATGCAATACAACAGCACTCATGTTTTCTCTTTAATGCAAAAAGGAATTAGTTAGTTCGGGCATGCATTGAAATGCAACATGTACTTGGCTTATATGTAATTTTTAAATTCACAATGTTACATCGTTTGTGCATTGCAATGTAAATGTAATGAAGCGCTTAGCTTGTATTTTATTGTTATATGAACTTCATTAGATCCTCTGTGCAATGCAATACAACAGCACTCATGTTTCTCTTTAATGCACATTGGATGGAGTTAGTTCGGGCA
The DNA here is from genome assembly GCF_029890125.1 of Rhinichthys klamathensis goyatoka. Taxonomy (NCBI): domain Eukaryota; kingdom Metazoa; phylum Chordata; class Actinopteri; order Cypriniformes; family Leuciscidae; genus Rhinichthys; species Rhinichthys klamathensis. The sequence goes on from NW_026606621.1 coordinate 3,420,505, forward strand.
TGCATTGAAATGCAACATGTGCTTTGCTTAAACATTATTTATAAATTCACAACGTTAGATCGATAGTACAATGCAACAACATATGTTATCTCTTTAATGCACACGAGAATGAGTTAGTTCTGGTGCAATGCAACCAGTGGTTATTTTTCAATGCACAACATTAGATCGTTTGTGCAATGCAGTGCAACAGAATTTATGTTATCTCTTCTTTGCACAACGGAATGAGTCAGCTCTGGTATGCAATGAAATGGAATTAAGCGTTTAGCTTGCATGATTTATGAACATCGTTAGATCCTCCGTGCAATGCAATAACAACAGCACTCATGTTTTCTCTTTAATGCACAAAGGAATTAGTTAGTTCGGGCATGCATTGAAATGCAACATGTACTTGGCTTATATGTCATTTTTAAAGTCAGAATGTTAGATCGTTTGTGCATTGCAATGCAACAACACATGCTATCTCTTTAATGCACACGAGAATGAGTTAGTTCTGGTATGCAATGCAACAAGTTGCATACCAGATGCATACCAAAGTTTATATGTTATTTTTCAATGCACAACATTAGATCGTTTGTGCAATGCAGTGCAACAGAATTTATGTTATCTCTTCTTTGCACAACGGAATGAGTCAGTTCTGGTATGCACTGTAATACATTATACATTATTCTTCAATGAACACTGTTTGATCGTGTTTGCAACCGCATATAGGATATCTCTTCATTGCAAATGGAATTAGTTAGTTATTGTATGCATTATGACAATGCTCATATGTTCTTATCTCTTCAATACACAATAAAATCAATTAGTTGTTGTATGCAATGCAATGCAATGAAAGTCCTCAATCATGTACTTTATAAAATATTTCTGGCCAAAAAATACTCGAAACTTGAACTTTCTTGTTGACACCTTTAGAATTTACATTAGCCCTACAGCCATATTTGACCCTCTGAAAATATTACTGGAAAAAGTGTCCTTGATCTTGAAAAATCCGCGAACAATAACTCACAGATACAGATAACTCACAGATAACTCAATCATACAGACAGACTTCTCGTAATGTTATATCAGGTAGACAGTAGTCCAAATCTGACCGTTTGAACTTTAAGTTCAAAGGGTCTCAAAAGGTTTTAAACTATATAATTATATATAGTGTTAAATTATAATTATATATATGATGTTAAATCAGAAACACAGAGGTTCATATCAGGCAAACACTAGTCCAAATTTGACAGATTGAACATATTTTTGGCCAAAGAATCCTCAAAATGTTTTTTACTATTGTGAACTTATAAACTCTTTTTAATGTTAAATCAGCCATACAAAAGTCCATATTTGATCTACTGAAAATATTCCTGAAAAAAAGAGTCCTCGATCTCTTTGGCCCGCATATTGTTCAGTAGGTCAAAAAGGGTCCTTATGTAACATCAGAAGGAGTCTTTAAGTTTATATATTCTAAAACCATTAAGGACCCTTTGACCAGAAATTAGTTCAATCGATCAAGATATGGACTTCTAAATGGACTTCACTTTTAGTAGGTCAAATATGGACTGATGAATGGCTAATTTAACATCAGAAGGAGTCTATAAGTTTATGACAGCAAAAAGAGGTTTTTTTTTTTACTCTGGCCAAGGACTCTTTTTGAGGACTCTTTGGCCAAGGATTTGATCAATCGGTCAAATATGGACTACTGTCTGTCTGATTTAACATTACGAGAAGTCAGTCTGTATGTATAGTGAGTTAATGTTCACAGACTCTGGCCAGAAATATGTCCAATAGGTCAAAAATGGACATATGTATGGATGATCTAACATCAGAAGGAGTCTATGAGAATGTATAGAAAGTTCAAGGTCGAGTATTCTCTTGGGACAGAAATAAGCTGAGAAGGTCAAAAATATGTTGAATAGGTCAAAATGGGTCATATACAAGAAGTCAATCTGAATGTATATTAAGTTAATGTTCAAGATCTCTTTGGCCAGCATATTGTTCAGTAGGTCAAAAAGGGTCCTTATGTAACATCAGAAGGAGTCTTTAAGTTTATATATTCTAAAACCATTAAGGAGCCTTTGACAAGAAATGAGTTCAATCGGTCAAGATATGGACTTCTAAATGGACTTCGCTTTTCTCAGTAATATTTCAGTAGGTGAAATAAGGACTTCTTTATGGCAAATTCAACATCAGGAGTCTATAAGTTTATAATAGTAAAAAACATTTTGAGGACTCCTTGGCCAAAAATTAGTCCAATCGGTCAAATATGGAATAGTGTTTGGCTGATATAACATCACGAGAAGTCTGTATAATAGGATAATTATGTATAGTAAGTTAATGTTCAAGGCAACTTGACAGAAATAAGTTCAGTAGGTCAAATGTGGACTGCTGAATGGCTAATTTAACATCAGAAGGAGTCTATAAGTTTATGACAGCAAAAAGAGTTTTTTTTTGGACTCTGGCCAAGGACTCTTTTTGAGGACTCTTTGGCCAAAGATTTGATCAATCGGTCAAATATGGACTACTGTCTGTCTGATTTAACATTACGAGAAGTCAGTCTGTATGTATAGTGAGTTAATGTTAATGATCAAAAATATGTTGAATAGGTCAAAATGGCTCATATACAAGAAGTCAATCTGAATGTATATTAAGTTAATGTTCAAGATCTCTTTGGCCAGCATATTGTTCAATAGGTCAAAAGGGGTCCTTATGTAACATCAGAAGGAGTCTTTAAGTTTATATATTCTAAAACAATTAAGGACCCTTTGACCAGAAATTAGTTCAATCGGTCAAGATATGGACTTCTAAATGGACTTCACTTTTCTCAGTAATATTTCAGTAGGTGAAATAAGGACTTCTTTATGGCAAATTCAACATCAGGAGTATATAAGTTTATAATAGTAAAAAACATTTTGAGGACTCCTTGGCCAAAAATTAGTTCAATCGGTCAAATATGGACTAGTGTTTGGCTGATATAACATCACGAGAAGTCTGTATAATAGGATAATTATGTATAGTAAGTTAATGTTCAAGGCAACTTGACAGAAATAAGTTCAGTAGGTCAAATGTGGACTGCTGAACGGCTAATTTAACATCAGAAGGAGTCTATAAGTTTATGACAGCAAAAAGAGTTTTTTTTTGGACTCTGGCCAAGGACTCTTTTTGAGGACTCTTTGGCCAAAGATTTGATCAATCGGTCAAATATGGACTACTGTCTGTCTGATTTAACATTACGAGAAGTCAGTCTGTATGTATAGTGAGTTAATGTTCACAGACTCTGGCCAGAAATATGTTCAAGAGGACAAAAATGGACATATGTATGGCTGATCTAACATCAGAAGGAGTCTATGAGAATGTATAGAAAGTTCAAGGTCGAGTACTCTCTAGGGCCAGAAATAAGCTGAGAAGGTCAAAAATATGTTGAATAGGTCAAAATGGCATATATACAAGAAGTCAATCTGAATGTATATTAAGTTAATGTTCAAGATCTCTTTGGCCAGCATATTGTTCAATAGGTCAAAAGGGGTCCTTATGTAACATCAGAAGGAGTCTTTAAGTTTATATATTCTAAAACCATTAAGGAGCCTTTGACCAGAAATTAGTTCAATCGGTCAAGATATGGACTTCTAAATGGACTTCACTTTTATCAGTAATATTTCAGTAGGTGAAATAAGGACTTCTTTATGGCAAATTCAACATCAGGAGTCTATAAGTTTATAATAGTAAAAAACATTTTGAGGACTCCTTGGCCAAAAATTAGTTCAATCGGTCAAATATGGACCAGTGTTTGGCTGATATAACATCACGGGAAGTCTGTATAGTAGGATAATTATGTATAGTAAGTTAATGTTCAAGGCAACTTGACAGAAATAAGTTCAGTAGGTCAAATATGGACTGCTGAATGGCTAATTTAACATTAGAAGTAGTCTATAAGTTTATGACAGCAAAAAGAGTTTTTTTTTTTTACTCTGGCCAAGGACTCTTTTTGAGGACTCTTTGGCCAAGGATTTGATCAATCGGTCTGCCTGATTTAACATTACGAAAAGTCAGTCTGTATGTATAGTGAGTTAATGTTCACAGACTCTGGTCAGAAATATGTTCAATAGGTCAAAAATGGACATATGTATGGATGATCTAACATCAGAAGGAGTCTATGAGAATGTATAGAAAGTTCAAGGTCGAGTACTCTAGGGCCAGAAATAAGTTGAGAAGGTCAAAAATGGACTACTGTCTGGCTAATTTAACATCACAACAAGACAATATGTATGTATAGCAAATTAATGTTGAAGAAATCTTTGGACAGAAATATGTTCAGTAGGTGATAAGGGACCCCTGTATGGCTGATTTATCATCAGGAGTCTATAACTTTATATAGTTTAAAAACTTTTGAGGACCCTTTGACCAGAAATAAGTTCAATAGGTCAGATATGGATATCTTATGAAGCATCAGGAGCCTATGAGTATGTATAGAAAGTTCAAGATCGAGGATTCTTTGGCCAGAGATATGTTCCTTGGGTCAAATATGGACTTCTGTATTGCTGACGTAACATCAGTAGTCAAAAAGAATGAATAGAAAGTTCAAGTATCGAGTACTCCTTGGCCAGAAAAAATGTCAGTAGGTCAAATATTGACTTTTTTTAGGCTGACATAAAATTAGACGAAATCAATATGAATACGTAGTATTTATCCTAAAGGACTCTTTGGCCAGCAATATGTTCATTAGGTCAAATATGGAATTCTGTATGGCTGATTTAACATCAGAAGGAGTCTTTAAGTTTATATAGTTTAAAACCATTTAAGGGCACTTTAACCAGAAATTAGTTCAATCGGTAAAGATATGGACTTCTAAATGGATTTCTATATGGCTTACAAAGCATTAGAAGAAGTCTATGAGTACGAATAGAGGGTTCAAGATTCAGGACACTTTTATCAGTAAAATGTTCAGTAGATGAAATATCTACTGAAATATTGACTTCTGTATGGCAGATTTAAAAATCAACAGGAGTCCATAATTTTATAATAGTATAATAGTATAGTATAATATATAGTATATAATAGTATAATAGTATAATAGTAATTTTTTAACATTTTGAGGACTCCTTGGCCAAAAATTAGTTTGATCGGTCAAATATGGACTAGTGTCTGGATGATATAATTTCACGAGAAGTCTGTATAATAGAAGTAGACTCTAGCCAGAAATATGTCCAATGGGTCAAAAATGGACATATGTAACATCAGAAGGAGTCTATGAGAATGTATAGAAAGTTCAAGGTCGAGTATTCTCTAGGGCCAGAAATAAGCTGAGAAGGTCAAAAATATGTTGAATAGGTCAAAATGGCTCATATACAAGAAGTCAATCTGAATGTATATTAAGTTAATGTTCAAGATCTCTTTGGCCAGCATATTGTTCAGTAGGTCAAAAAGGGTCCTTATCAGAAGGAGTCTTTAAGTTTATATATTCTAAAACCATTAAGGACCCTTTGACCAGAAATTAGTTAAATCGGTCAAGATATAGACTTCTAAATGGACCACTTTTATCAGTAATATTTCAGTGGGTGAAATAAGGACTTCTTTATGGCAAATTCAACATCAGGAGTCTATAAGTTTATAATAGTAAAAAAACATTTTGAGGACTCCTTGGCCAAAAATTAGTTCAATCGGTCAAATATGGACTAGTGTTTGGCTGATATAACATCACGAGAAGTCTGTATAGTAGGATAATTATGTATAGTAAGTTAACGTTCAAGGCAACTTGACAGAAATAAGTTCAGTAGGTCAAATATGGACTGCTGAATGGCTAATTTAACATCAGAAGGAGGCTATAAGTTTATGACAGCAAAAAGAGGTTTTTTTTGGACTCTGGCCAAGGACTCTTTTTGAGGACTCTTTGGCCAAGGATTTGATCAATCGGTCAAATATGGACTACTGTCTGTCTGATTTAACATTACGAGAAGTCAGTCTGTATGTATAGTGAGTTAATGTTCACAGACTCTGGCCAGAAATATGTTCAATATGTCAAAAATGGACACATGTATGGCTAATCTAACATCAGAAGGAGTATCTGAGAATGTATAGAAAGTTCAAGGTCGAGTACTCTCTAGGGCCAGAAATAAGCTGAGAAGGTCAAAAATATGTTGAATAGGTCAAAATGGCTCATATACAAGAAGTCAATCTGAATGTATATTAAGTTAATGTTCAAGATCTCTTTGGCCAGCATATTGTTCAGTAGGTCAAAAAGGGTCCTTATGTAACATCAGAAGGAGTCTTTAAGTTTACATATTCTAAACCATTAAGGACCCTTTGACCAGAAATTAGTTCAATCGGTCAAGATATGGACTTCTAAATGGACCACTTTTATCAGTAATATTTCAGTAGGTGAAATAAGGACTTCTTTATGGCAAATTCAACATCAGGAGTCTATAAGCTTATAATAGTAAAAAACATTTTGAGGACTCCTTGGCCAAAAATTAGTTCAATCGCTCAAATATGGACTAGTGTTTGGCTGATATAACATCACGAGAAGTCTGAGTCTATAAGTTTATGACAGCAAAAAGAGTTTTTTTTTGGACTCTGGCCAAGGACTCTTTTTGAGGACTCTTTGGCCAAGGATTTGATCAATCGGTCTGCCTGATTTAACATTACGAGAAGTCAGTCTGTATGTATAGTGAGTTAATGTTCACAGACTCTGGCCAGAAATATGTTCAATAGGTCAAAAATGGACATATGTATGGCTGATCTAACATCAGAAGAAGTCTATGAGAATGTATAGAAAGTTCAAGGTCGAGTACTCTAGGGTCAGAAATAAGTTGAGAAGGTCAAAAATGGACTACTGTCTGGCTAATTTAACATCACAACAAGACAATATGTATGTAGCAAGTTAATGTTGAAGAAATAATTGGACAAAAATATGTTCAGTAGGTGATAAGGGACCCCTGTATGGCTGATTTATCATCAGGAGTCTATAACTTTATATAGTTTAAAAACTTTTGAGGACCCTTTGACCAGAAATAAGGTCAATAGGTCAGATATGGATATCTTATGAAGCATCAGGAGCCTATGAGTATGTAAAGAAAGTTCAAGATTCAGGACACTTTTATCATTAAAATGTTCAGTAGATTAAATATGGCCAAAACTCCTTGGACAAAAATTAGTTTGATCGGTCAAATATGGACTAGTGTCTGGATGATATAATTTCACGAGAAGGCTGTATAGTAGAATTAGACTCTAGCCATAAATATGTTCTGATATTACATCAGAAGGAGTCTATGAGAATGTATAGAAAGTTCAAGGTCGAGTACTCTAGGGCCAGAAATAAGCACAGAAGGTGGACTTTGGACTTTTGTACGGCTGCTGTAACATCGAAAGAAGTGTATGAGAAGGTCTATTGTAATTGCATTGCACACACGATCTAACGATGTTCATTGAACAATAACATTCAAGCTAAGCGCTTTATCATTTCAATGCTTAACAGAACTGACTCATTCCGTTGGGCAACAAAGAGATAACATAAGTCCTGTAGCACTGCATTGCACACACGATCTAACGATGTTTATTGAAGAATATCATATAAGCTATACGCATTGCAATGCATTGCAAGGCATACAAAATAACTAACTCATTCCCATATGCCGATGCACATTGCTGTCATCTCTTCGTTGCACAACGGAATTAGTTATTTACGGTTAGTTATTGTTAATCCATTGTGATACATTCTGATTCTTCATTGCAAACATTTTCTTCAATACACAAATAAATAGTTTAGTTGTAGTATGCAATACGATGCGAATGCAAATATGTTGTTTGGTTTATTTTTCATTGCACCTGTGCTATGTTAGATCTTTTATGCAATGGAATGCAACGAGCTTACATGCTATTCTTTAAAGCGTTGCAACGTTAGATCACATTGTAATGGAATAGCTATTTCAATGATTTCCATTCAATACACAAATGTTAGTTGTGTAAATGCAAAAAGCATGTTGTGTATTTTCATTGCCGAGAAGAATAAGTTAGATATTTTATGCAATGCAATGTAACACAAGTTATCAGTATATTGCATACATACTAACTCATTCCATTCTGCATTGCAATTAACTAACTTAGTCCTCTGTGAAATAAAAACACATAACATCTCTTTCGCATTGCATTGCATACTACGTCTGAACTATTCATTGTGTAAAGGAATAGCTATTGCAATAATTTCTCTTCATGCAATGTAATGCAAAAGCACAGAGGAATAAAGATAGATCTTCTTTGCAATGCAATGCAACAGTAAAAATCCTATCTCTTCATTTCAGATCGGAATGAGCTAGTTATTGTAAGTATGTTTGCAAGCTTACATGTAATTTCTCAATGCAAACGTTAGATCATTTGTGCAATGCAACAACACATATGTTATCTCTTTAATGCACATTGGAATGAGTTATTTTTGCTATGCAATGCAATGCAACAAGTGCATGGCTTATATGTTATTTTTCAATGCACAACCGTAGATCGTTTGTGCAATGAAGTGCAAAAGAATCTATGTTATCTCTTCTTTGCACAACGGAATGAGTCAGTTCTTGTATGCATTGTAATGCAATTAGGCGCTTAGATTGTATGTTATATGAACATCGTTAGATCCTCTGTGCAATGCAATAACAACAGCACTCAAGTTCTCTCTTTAATGCACAAAGGAATTAGTTAGTTCGGGCATGCATTGAAATGCAACATGTACTTGGCTTATATGTAATTTTTAAATTCACAACGTTACATCGTTTGTGCATTGCAATGTAAATGTAATGAAGCGCTTAGCTTGTATTTTATTGTTATATGAACATCATTAGATCCTCTGCAATGCAATACAACAGCACTCATGTTTTCTCTTTAATGCACAAAGGAATTAGTTAGTTCGGGCATGCATTGAAATGCAACATGTACTTGGCTTATATGTAATTTTTAAATTCACAATGTTACATCGTTTGTGCATTGCAATGTAAATGTAATGAAGCGCTTAGCTTGTATTTTATTGTTATATGAACATCATTAGATCCTCTGTGCAATGCAATATACAACAGCACTCATGTTTCTCTGCAATGCACAAAGGAATTAGTTAGTTCGGGCATGCATTGAAATGCAACATGTACTTGGCTTATATGTCATTTTTAAATTCACAACGTTAGATCGATAGTGCAATGCAATGCAACAACATATGTTATCTCTTTAATGCACACGAGAATGAGTTAGTTCTGGTGCAATGCAACCAGTGCATAGCTAATATGTTATTTTTCAATGCACAACATTAGATCGTTTGTGCAATGCAGTGCAACAGAATTTATGTTATCTCTTCTTTGCACAACGGAATGAGTCAGCTCTGGTATGCAATGAAATGGAATTAAGCGTTTAGCTTGCATGATTTATGAACATCGTTAGATCCTCCGTGCAATGCAATAACAACAGCACTCATGTTTTCTCTTTAATGCACAAAGGAATTAGTTAGTTCGGGCATGCATTGAAATGCAACATGTACTTGGCTTATATGTCATTTTTAAAGTCACAATGTTAGATCGTTTGTGCATTGCAATGCAACAACACATGCTATCTCTTTAATGCACACGAGAATGAGTTAGTTCTGGTATGCAATGCAACAAGTGAATAGCTTATATGTTATTTTTCAATGCACAACATTAGACCGTTTGTGCAATGCAGTGCAACAGAATTTATGTTATCTCTTCTTTGCACAACGGAATGAGTCAGTTCTGGTATCCAATGAAATGGAATTAAGCGTTTAGCTTGTATGTTATATGAACATCGTTAGATCCTCTGTGCAATGCAATACAACAGCACTCATGTTTTCTCTTTAATGCACAAAGGAATTAGTTAGTTCGGGCATGCATTGAAATGCAACATGTACCTGGCTTATATGTAATTTTTAAGTTCACAACGGTACATCGTTTGTGCATTTTAATGTAAATGTAATTAAGCGCTTAGCTTGTATTTTATTGTTATATGAACTTCATTAGATCCTCTGTGCAATGCAATACAACAGCACTCATGTTTCTCTTTAATGCACATTGGATGGAGTTAGTTCGGGCATGCATTGAAATGCAACATGTGCTTTGCTTAAACATTATTTTTAAATTCACAACGTTAGATCGATAGTACAATGCAACAACATATGTTATCTCTTTAATGCACACGAGAATGAGTTAGTTCTGGTGCAATGCAACCAGTGGTTATTTTTCAATGCACAACATTAGATCGTTTGTGCAATGCAGTGCAACAGAATTTATGTTATCTCTTCTTTGCACAACGGAATGAGTCAGCTCTGGTATGCAATGAAATGGAATTAAGCGTTTAGCTTGCATGATTTATGAACATCGTTAGATCCTCCGTGCAATGCAATAACAACAGCACTCATGTTTTCTCTTTAATGCACAAAGGAATTAGTTAGTTCGGGCATGCATTGAAATGCAACATGTACTTGGCTTATATGTCATTTTTAAAGTCAGAATGTTAGATCGTTTGTGCATTGCAATGCAACAACACATGCTATCTCTTTAATGCACACGAGAATGAGTTAGTTCTGGTATGCAATGCAACAAGTTGCATACCAGATGCATACCAAAGTTTATATGTTATTTTTCAATGCACAACATTAGATCGTTTGTGCAATGCAGTGCAACAGAATTTATGTTATCTCTTCTTTGCACAACGGAATGAGTCAGTTCTGGTATGCACTGTAATACATTATACATTATTCTTCAATGAACACTGTTTGATCGTGTTTGCAACCGCATATAGGATATCTCTTCATTGCAAATGGAATTAGTTAGTTATTGTATGCATTATGACAATGCTCATATGTTCTTATCTCTTCAATACACAATAAAATCAATTAGTTGTTGTATGCAATGCAATGCAATGAAAGTCCTCAATCATGTACTTTATAAAATATTTCTGGCCAAAAAATACTCGAAACTTGAACTTTCTTGTTGACACCTTTAGAATTTACATTAGCCCTACAGCCATATTTGACCCTCTGAAAATATTACTGGAAAAAGTGTCCTTGATCTTGAAAAATCCGCGAACAATAACTCACAGATACAGATAACTCACAGATAACTCAATCATACAGACAGACTTCTCGTAATGTTATATCAGGTAGACAGTAGTCCAAATCTGACCTTTTGAACTTTAAGTTCAAAGGGTCTCAAAAGGTTTTAAACTATATAATTATATATAGTGTTAAATTATAATTATATATATGATGTTAAATCAGAAACACAGAGGTTCATATCAGGCAAACACTAGTCCAAATTTGACAGATTGAACATATTTTTGGCCAAAGAATCCTCAAAAGTTTTTTTACTATTGTGAACTTATAGACTCTTTTTAATGTTAAATCAGCCATACAAAAGTCCATATTTGAACTACTGAACATGTTTTTCGCCAAAGATTCCTTAAAGATTCATTTACATTCAGATTGATTTCTTCTGATGTTATATCAGCAAGATGCCAGTCAATTTTAACTACTAAACATATATCTTTTCAGTAGGTTAGATGTCCACTTAGTTCTGGTCAAAGGGATTATAAACTGTATAAAGTTACAGACTCCATCTGCTTATAAATCAGCCATACTTAGGTCCCTTTTGACCTACTAAACATATTTCTGGACAAAGAGTTCTTGAACATTTACTTAATATGAATTCAAATTGACCTTGTAATGTTGTGTGAGACAGACAGTAGTACATTTTTGACCTACTCAACATAGTTCTGCCCTTAGAGTATTTGATCTTGAACTTTCTATACATACTCATAGAGTCCTTCTAATGCTTCAAAAGCCATTTAGAAGTCAATATCTGACCTATTGAACTTATTTCTGGTCATAGGGTCCTGATGAGGTTTTAGAATATATAAACTTATAGTCCTCCTGATGTTAAATCAGCCATAAAGCAGCCATTTTTAGACTTTTTCCAGTAATATGTTCAGGTGGTCAAATATGGACTTTTAAACTACTGAAAATATTACTGGCCAAAAAGTCCTCAAAAGGTTTTAAACTATATAAGTTTATCGACTCCTTCTGATGTTACATCAGAAATACAAAAGTAAAATTTTGACCTTCTGAACATATTTCTGGCGAGTCCATGAACATGAACTCACTATACATACAGACTGACTTCTCTTACTGTTATATCAGGCAAATTTAACAGATTGAACATATTTTTGGCCAAAGAATCCTCAAAATGTTTTTTACTATTGTGAACTTATAGACTCTTTTTAATGTTAAATCAGCCATACAAAAGTCCACATTTGATCTACTGAAAATATTCCTGAAAAAAAGAGTCCTCGATCTCTTTGGCCCGCATATTCTTCAGTAGGTCAAAAAGGGTCCTTATGTAACATCAGAAGGAGTCTTTAAGTTTATATATTCTAAAACCATTAAGGACCCTTTGACCAGAAATTAGTTCAATCGATCAAGATATGGACTTCTAAATGGACTTCACTTTTAGTAGGTCAAATATGGACTGCTGAATGGCTAATTTAACATCAGAAGGAGTCTATAAGTTTATGACAGCAAAAAGAGTTTTTTTTTGGACTCTGGCCAAGGACTCTTTTTGAGGACTCTTTGGCCAAGGATTTGATCAATCGGTCAAATATGGACTACTGTCTGTCTGATTTAACATTACGAGAAGTCAGTCTGTATGTATAGTGAGTTAATGTTCACAGACTCTGGCCAGAAATATGTTCAATAGGTAAAAAATGGACATATGTATGGCTGATGTAACATCAGAAGGAGTCTATGAGAATGTATAGAAAGTTCAAGGTCGAGTATTCTCTAGGGCCAGAAATAAGCTGAGAAGGTCAAAAATATGTTGAATAGGTCAAAATGGCTCATATACAAGAAGTCAATCTGAATGTATATTAAGTTAATGTTCAAGATCTCTTTGGCCAGCATATTGTTCAGTAGGTCAAAAAGGGTCCTTATGTAACATCAGAAGGAGTCTTTAAGTTTATATATTCTAAAACCATTAAGGACCCTTTGACCAGAAATTAGTTAAATCGGTCAAGATATGGACTTCTAAATGGACTTCACTTTTCTCAGTAATATTTCAGTAGGTGAAATAAGGACTTCTTTATTGGAAAATTCAACATCAGGAGTCTATAAGTTTATAATAGTAAAAAACATTTTGAGGACTCCTTGGCCAAAAATTAGTTCAATCGGTCAAATGTGGACTAGTGTTTGGCTGATATAACATCACGAGAAGTCTGAATAATAGGATAATTATGTATAACAAGTTAATGTTCAAGGCAACTTGACAGAAATAAGTTCAGTAGGTCAAATATGGACTGCTGAATGGCTAATTTAACATCAGAAGGAGTCTATAAGTTTATGACAGCAAAAAGAGTTTTTTTTTGGACTCTGGCCAAGGACTCTTTTTGAGGACTCTTTGGCCAAGGATTTGATCAATCGGTCAAATATGGACTACTGTCTGCCTGATTTAACATTACGAGAAGTCAGTCTGTATGTATAGTGAGTTAATGTTCACAGACTCTGGCCAGAAATATGTTCAATAGGTCAAAAATGGACATATGTATGGCTGATCTAACATCAGAAGGAGTCTATGAGAATGTATAGAAAGTTCAAGGTCGAGTACTCTAGGGCCAGAAATAAGTTGAGAAGGTCAAAAATGGACTACTGTCTGGCTAATTTAACATCACAACAAGACAATATGTATGTATACTAAGTTAATGTTGAAGAAGTCTTTGGACAGAAACATGTTCAGTAGGTGATAAGGGACCCCTGTATGGCTGATTTATCATCAGGAGTCTATAACTTTATATAGTTTAAAAACTTTTGAGGACCCTTTGACCAGAAATAAGTTCAATAGGTCAGATATGGATATCTTATGAAGCATCAGGAGCCTATGAGTATGTATAGAAAGTTCAAGATCGAGGATTCTTTGGCCAGAGATATGTTCCTTGGGTCAAATATGGACTTCTGTATTGCTGACGTAACATCAGTAGTCAAAAAGAATGAATAGAAAGTTCAAGTATCGAGTACTCCTTGGCCAGAAAAAATTTCAGTAGGTCAAATATTGACTTTTTTTAGGCTGACATAAAATTAGACGAAATCAATATGAATACGTAGTATTTATCCTAAAGGACTCTTTGGCCAGCAATATGTTCATTAGGTCCAATATGGAATTCTGTATGGCAGATTTAACATCAGAAGGAGTCTTTAAGTTTATATAGTTTAAAACCATTTAAGGGCACTTTAACCAGAAATTAGTTCAATCGGTAAAGATATGGACTTCTAAATGGATTTCTATATGGCTTACAAAGCATTAGAAGAAGTCTATGAGTACGAATAGAAAGTTCAAGATTCAGGACACTTTTATCAGTAAAATGTTCAGTAGATGAAATATCTACTGAAATATTGACTTCTGTATGGCAGATTTAAAGATCAACAGGAGTCCATTATTTTATAATAGTATAATAGTATAGTATAATATATAGTATATAATAGTATAATAGTATAATAGTAATTTTTTAACATTTTGAGGACTCCTTTGCCAAAAATTAGTTTGATCGGTCAAATATGGACTAGTGTCTGGATGATATAATTTCACGAGAAGTCTGTATAATAGAAGTAGACTCTAGCCAGAAATATGTCCAATGGGTCAAAAATGGACATATGTAACATCAGAAGGAGTCTATGAGAATGTATAGAAAGTTCAAGGTCGAGTATTCTCTAGGGCCAGAAATAAGCTGAGAAGGTCAAAAATATGTTGAATAGGTCAAAATGGCTCATATACAAGAAGTCAATCTGAATGTATATTAAGTTATACTCTGTGCAATGCAATACAACAGCACTCATGTTTCTCTTTAATGCACATTGGATGGAGTTAGTTCGGGCATGCATTGAAATGCAACATGTGCTTTGCTTAAACATTATTTTTAAATTCACAACGTTAGATCGATAGTGCAATGCAACAACATATGTTATCTCTTTAATGCACACGAGAATGAGTTAGTTCTGGTGCAATGCAACCAGTGGTTATTTTTCAATGCACAACATTAGATCGTTTGTGCAATGCAGTGCAACAGAATTTATGTTATCTCTTCTTTGAACAACGGAATGAGTCAGCTCTGGTATGCAATGAAATGGAATTAAGCGTTTAGCTTGCATGATTTATGAACATCGTTAGATCCTCCGTGCAATGCAATAACAACAGCACTCATGTTTTCTCTTTAATGCACAAAGGAATTAGTTAGTTCGGGCATGCATTGAAATGCAACATGTACTTGGCTTATATGTCATTTTTAAAGTCAGAATGTTAGATCGTTTGTGCATTGCAATGCAACAACACATGCTATCTCTTTAATGCACACGAGAATGAGTTAGTTCTGGTATGCAATGCAACAAGTTGCATACCAGATGCATACCAATGTTTATATGTTATTTTTCAATGCACAACATTAGATCGTTTGTGCAATGCAGTGCAACAGAATTTATGTTATCTCTTCTTTGCACAACGGAATGAGTCAGTTCTGGTATGCACTGTAATACATTATACATTATTCTTCAATGAACACTGTTTGATCGTGTTTGCAACCGCATATAGGATATCTCTTCATTGCAAATGGAATTAGTTAGTTATTGTATGCATTATGACAATGCTCATATGTTCTTATCTCTTCAATACACAATAAAATCAATTAGTTGTTGTATGCAATGCAATGCAATGAAAGTCCTCAATCATGTACTTTATAAAATATTTCTGGCCAAAAAATACTCGAAACTTGAACTTTCTTGTTGACACCTTTAGAATTTACATTAGCCCTACAGCCATATTTGACCCTCTGAAAATATTACTGGAAAAAGTGTCCTTGATCTTGAAAAATCCGCGAACAATAACTCACAGATACAGATAACTCACAGATAACTCAATCATACAGACAGACTTCTCGTAATGTTATATCAGGTAGACAGTAGTCCAAATCTGACCTTTTGAACTTTAAGTTCAAAGGGTCTCAAAAGGTTTTAAACTATATAATTATATATAGTGTTAAATTATAATTATATATATGATGTTAAATCAGAAACACAGAGGTTCATATCAGGCAAACACTAGTCCAAATTTGACAGATTGAACATATTTTTGGCCAAAGAATCCTCAAAAGTTTTTTTACTATTGTGAACTTATAGACTCTTTTTAATGTTAAATCAGCCATACAAAAGTCCATATTTGAACTACTGAACATGTTTTTCGCCAAAGATTCCTTAAAGATTCACTTACATTCAGATTGATTTCTTCTGATGTTATATCAGCAAGATGCCAGTCAATTTTAACTACTAAACATATATCTTTTCAGTAGGTTAGAGGTCCATATCTAACCTATTGAACTTAGTTCTGGTCAAAGGGATTATAAACTGTATAAAGTTACAGACTCCATCTGCTTATAAATCAGCCATACTTAGGTCCCTTTTGACCTACTAAACATATTTCTGGACAAAGAGTTCTTGAACATTTACTTAATATGAATTCAAATTGACCTTGTAATGTTGTGTGAGACAGACAGTAGTACATTTTTGACCTACTCAACATAGTTCTGCCCTTAGAGTATTTGATCTTGAACTTTCTATACATACTCATAGAGTCCTTCTAATGCTTCAAAAGCCATTTAGAAGTCAATATCTGACCTATTGAACTTATTTCTGGTCATAGGGTCCTGATGAGGTTTTAGAATATATAAACTTATAGTCCTCCTGATGTTAAATCAGCCATAAAGCAGCCATTTTTAGACTTTTTCCAGTAATATGTTCAGGTGGTCAAATATGGACTTTTAAACTACTGAAAATATTACTGGCCAAAAAGTCCTCAAAAGGTTTTAAACTATATAAGTTTATCGACTCCTTCTGATGTTACATCAGAAATACAAAAGTAAAATTTTGACCTACTGAACATATTTCTGGCGAGTCCATGAACATGAACTCACTATACATACAGACTGACTTCTCTTAATGTTATATCAGGCAAATTTGACAGATTGAACATATTTTTGGCCAAAGAATCCTCAAAATGTTTTTTACTATTGTGAACTTATAAACTCACTTAATGTTAAATCAGCCATACAAAAGTCCATATTTGATCTACTGAAAATATTCCTGAAAAAAAGAGTCCTCGATCTCTTTGGCCCGCATATTGTTCAGTAGGTCAAAAAGGGTCCTTATGTAACATCAGAAGGAGTCTTTAAGTTTAT
The DNA here is from genome assembly GCF_029890125.1 of Rhinichthys klamathensis goyatoka. Lineage (NCBI taxonomy): Eukaryota > Metazoa > Chordata > Actinopteri > Cypriniformes > Leuciscidae > Rhinichthys > Rhinichthys klamathensis. The sequence continues at coordinate 3,437,734 of NW_026606621.1, forward strand.
ATATTCTAAAACCATTAAGGACCCTTTGACCAGAAATTAGTTCAATCGATCAAGATATGGACTTCTAAATGGACTTCACTTTTAGTAGGTCAAATATGGACTGATGAATGGCTAATTTAACATCAGAAGGAGTCTATAAGTTTATGACAGCAAAAAGAGGTTTTTTTTGGACTCTGGCCAAGGACTCTTTTTGAGGACTCTTTGGCCAAGGATTTGATCAATCGGTCAAATATGGACTACTGTCTGTCTGATTTAACATTACGAGAAGTCAGTCTGTATGTATAGTGAGTTAATGTTCACAGACTCTGGCCAGAAATATGTCCAATAGGTCAAAAATGGACATATGTATGGATGATCTAACATCAGAAGGAGTCTATGAGAATGTATAGAAAGTTCAAGGTCGAGTATTCTCTAGGGACAGAAATAAGCTGAGAAGGTCAAAAATATGTTGAATAGGTCAAAATGGATCATATACAAGAAGTCAATCTGAATGTATATTAAGTTAATGTTCAAGATCTCTTTGGCCAGCATATTGTTCAGTAGGTCAAAAAGGGTCCTTATGTAACATCAGAAGGAGTCTTTAAGTTTATTTATTCTAAAACCATTAAGGACCCTTTGACAAGAAATGAGTTCAATCGGTCAAGATATGGACTTCTAAACGGACTTCGCTTTTCTCAGTAATATTTCAGTAGGTGAAATAAGGACTTCTTTATGGCAAATTCAACATCAGGAGTCTATAAGTTTATAATAGTAAAAAACATTTTGAGGACTCCTTGGCCAAAAATTAGTCCAATCGGTCAAATATGGACTAGTGTTTGGCTGATATAACATCACGAGAAGTCTGTATAATAGGATAATTATGTATTGTAAGTTAATGTTCAAGGCAACTTGACAGAAATAAGTTCAGTAGGTCAAATGTGGACTGCTGAATGGCTAATTTAACATCAGAAGGAGTTGTGGTGGCAATTTTAATGATATTCATTGATCTTTAGTTAAATATAGATGATTCAAAGAATGTCACATGTGTGTCTCTCACTTGTAGTGAGAGAAGATTCTGTTTATGTACCTGGGGAGGCAGAAGAGGGAGACACTCCAGAGAACAGACGAACAAGGACCTCTGACCTAGATGTCAGAAGGCCATTTGGTGCAGGGGAGCTTAGTGGGCCAACTAGTGACGTCTATGGAAAACTACTGGGAGGAAGGCTCTGGGGGGAAGAAGGCCTTGAAACTAAGATAAAAGCTAGTTCAGTCTGTCTGGGGGTGTGTCACTCTTCTGCACAGGGTAACAACTGTGTATTAGACTGCTCCTATTATTGCAAGAATAAATACTTCTATTTTATATAATTTGACTCTGAGTGTCTCTTACGCAGTGATGTTTGTTTGAGACGAATTTTTGCCACAACAGTTTTGGTGTCAGAAGTGATATTCCTTGGACGTGCCTCCTGGACCTGAGATCGGACGGTGTTTGGCCACCTGGACTAAGTAAGTTCCAGCTCTACCTCGTAAACTTGAGAGAGAGGGGCCGACCGATATCAGGGCCGGGAGAATCGACCACTGGAATCTAAAGAACCCGCAAGTGGCATGAAACAACGTCTCTGGTAAGGGTCATTTAAATTCGGTTTAATTGGGAGAAGAGTGAAATTGAACCATATTGGCTGAAGGCTGTTTCTGTGGTACGTAATCTGAGATTAATTGAGTTCCCTTTCAAAAGCTACAATCGATGCTGCGCTGCTTAGCGCATTGGGAACGTCTTTAATCGTGACCCGCTGTGAATATAGTGTGTAAACACGTCGATAGAATCGACCGGAAGTAATATAGCCTCGGTCGGTGACGTCATCGTCGCGCGCCCGCGTGCACTCGCGCACACTCGCGTGCACCCGCGAGGCTATAAATAGATGAGCCGCAGGTGCATCGTCAGGTCTTTTGTCTTCAGAGACCTCTCTGTGTTGGTGTGCAAGCATCTATTTTCTCTCTGCTACAGATCTTTGTTAGGAGTTATTTAGCTTTATACCTGACAGTGTGCAGAATTTTCACTCTTTCTCATCTCTTAACGTCATTTAAAGAGTTTAAAAAGCAAAAAGAGAAATGAGTCAGCAAGCTAAGCGCTGTGTCCCTCCATGTTCTCGACCCATGTCAGAACTGGATACACACGCTTACTGCTTTGTGTGTTTGGGGGAGGAGCATGCGGCCGCTGCATTGGAGTCAGGGGAGTGCGAGCATTGTGAGCTGTTCACTGTTAAAATGCTTCGCGCTCGTCTTGGCTACTTTCAGTCCGCAACCGCATTATCATCATGGGGCTCCCGAATGGATTTGGCTGACGAGCAAGAGACGGGTCCGTCCCTTTCGCTTGCTTGTTCACCAGATCCACTCGTTCCCTCGCGTGATCCCGAAGCGCATCCCGGTGCTTCTTCGGCTCACGCGGGGGACGATAATTAATCTCTTGGGTCTACGGACTTCGAGCAGCCAACTTCTGAGCGTTCCTCGCGCGACGATAAATCTGTCGAGGAGCTTCTCGAGGTGGTTACTCGCGCGGTGGCCAGATTGCAGCTTGACTGGCATCGTGAACAAGAGACCCCCAAACGCAGTAAGCTTGAGGATAGGTTTTTGTCCGGTGGCAGGGGGGAGGGACCTCAACATCAGTCTCTCCCCTTCTTCGAGGACCTCCATGATGAGCTATCTAAATCATGGAGAAAACCATATACCTCTCGTGTCTTCGTGCCTTCGACGTCGACTTTTTCGACTATCGTGGGTGCAAAGGCGCGAGGGTATGCGGAGATGCCCCAGGTTGAAGAGACGCTCGCCAGCTATCTCTCGCCTGGGTCTGCATCTTCGCTTAAAAAACCTACCCTCCCCTCAAAGCCGTGTAGAATAACATCTTCGCTTGTGGGTAAAGCTTACCAAGCTGCAGGTCAGGCTGGTGCTGCGCTGCACACAATGGCTGTGTTACAGGCATACCAGGCTGACCTCTTGAAGGACTTGAGTGCGGGTACAACGATAGATGAGGAAGCATTTTCTGAACTGCGCCGAGCCACAGATCTGTCTCTTCGTGCCACTAAGCAAACGGCCCGTGCCATCGGCCGTTCTATGTCCGCTTTGGTAAGCACGGAGAGGCATCTGTGGCTCAACCTCACAGGCATCAAAGATAAAGATCGTGTCTTTCTTCTTGACTCTCCAGTTTCTCCCTCTGGCCTGTTTGGCGACTCGGTCAACTCAGTAGTCACCAGGTTCAGGGAGGTCAAGAAGCATGAGGAGGCGTTTGTTCAGTTCCTTCCTCGCCGCACTCAAGGGGAGGGGCCATCGGCCACCCAACCTCTCTCTGGTCCTTCAAAACCTAGGGAGGTTAAAAAGCAGAGCGTGGCGAGCCGTGCTCCTCCTAGTAAGAACTGGAGACAGGCTCGTCAGGCTCAGCAACCTCCCAAGCCAGACCTCAGGACTATCATCAACAGAAAGAAGAAGTCCTGATGGTCTGGCGCCCAGTCTGGTGGGGGTAGCCCCCCGCGGGACGGGGCGCGTATTATATCTGACCGCCCCTTCTCGTTACCCTCACAAAACCTCTCCATCCCCGCCACCTTTGGTGCTTCGGGGGGCAGCGGTTTCCAGCGAAATGTTAGATGTTCCGTTGCTCCCTGCTTTCATCCAGGGCACGGAACATCTAACATCCCCTCAAGAGGAAGTATTAAAACTGATACCACTATCAGAGAGTCTGGCAGCGTGGCAACTTCTGCCAGGCATTTCTGCTTGGGTATTAAGCATAGTACAAATAGGATACAGAATCCAATTTATTCATCGTCCTCCGCGTTTCAACGGCGTGGTCTCCACTTCCGTAAGACCGGAGCTGATGCATGTACTATCACAAGAGCTACAAACTCTTCTGAGCAAAGAGGCCATAGAACATGTTCCTCTGCCAGAGAGGGAGTCAGGCTATTACAGCAGATACTTCCTGGTCCCCAAAAAGGACGGGGGGTTGCGTCCAATCTTAGATCTTCGAGGCTTAAACCGTACAGTCAAAGCGCTCAAGTTCAAGATGTTAACCGTCAAGACGGTCGTGTCGCAAATTCAACATCACGATTGGTTCGTCACGATCGATCTGAAGGACGCATATTTTCACATACAAATATTGCCACAACACAGGAAGTTCCTGAGGTTCGCTTTCGGGGGCGAAGCATACCAATTTCGGGTTCTTCCATTCGGCCTAGCCTTATCACCCCGCACGTACACAAAATGCATGGATGCAGCACTGGCTCCATTGCGACTCCAGGGCATTCGCATTTTGAATTACATCGACGATTGGTTAATACTAGCACAATCGCAAGAGATGGTGCTTCAACACAGAGACATCGTGTTGGCTCATCTAGTTTCTCTAGGGTTGAGACTCAACACCAAGAAAAGTGTTCTTTGTCCTGCCCAGAGAACGACTTATCTCGGAATTGTTTGGGATTCGATTACGATGCGGGCACAATTGTCCCCCGCTCGAATCGAGACCATTCGGGTAACTATGAGCAAAGTCAGGCTAGGTCAAGATCGTACTGTTCGTCAGTACCAAAAGATGTTAGGTTACATGGCTTCAGCATCCACGGTGATTCCTTTGGGGCTATTGCACATGAGACCCTTTCAGTTGTGGCTAAAAGCCAGGGGATTTCATCCAAGGGCCAATCCTCAAAGGCAAATAAAAATGACGCGCCGCGGGCTACGCACACTATCTCTGTGGCTCAGACCCCGGTTCCTCGCCTTGGGTCCCACTCTAGGGGCGCCTTGTCGTCGCAGATTGCTAACGACAGACGCCTCCCTGTTGGGCTGGGGAGCGGTCTTAAGTGGTCGTCCAGCTCAAGGGGAATGGGAGGGTCATCAGCTCGATTGGCATATCAACTGCCTCGAGCTGATGGCTGTATTTCTGGCCCTGAAATACTTTCTCCCTCAGTTGAGAGGCTGTCATGTCCTGGTGCGGGTGGACAACACAGCGGCAGTTTCTTATGTAAATCACCAGGGAGGTCTGCGCTCACGCAATCTGAACAAAATAGCGAGGCAGATTTTCCTCTGGGCCCAGGAGAAGTTCCTGTCACTCAGGGCAGTGTACATCCCTGGGCACCAGAATGTGGGAGCAGATTTACTGTCCAGACAGAAACTGCTGACGGGGGAATGGAAACTCCACCCAGAAGTAGTCGATCAGATCTGGACCAGATTTTACAAAGCGGAAGTGGACCTCTTCGCCTCCCATCAGACAGCGCAATGTCCCCTCTACTTCTCTCTGAGTCACCCAGCCCCCCTGGGTCTGGATGCGATGGCGCACACATGGCCCAAAATGCGCCTGTATGCGTTTCCTCCAGTGGCTCTGCTCCCGGGAGTTCTAGCCAGAGTTCGCCAGCAATTGTCTTGCCTCTTATTGATAGCGCCGCGTTGGCCGAACAGAATGTGGTTCTCGGAGATAATATCTCTCCTCAACGGCTCGCCATGGGCGATTCCGGAGAGGAGGGACCTTCTGTCCCAGGCAGAGGGCACAATATTCCATCCCAGGCCCGACCTGTGGAACCTTCATGTTTGGCCCCTGATGGGTACCAACTGAGGGACACTGGGCTTTCGCCTGCCGTTATTGAGACTATTCTAAGTGCTAGGGCTTCCTCCACTAGAAAGAGTTATGCCAACAAATGGGGTGTTTTTGAAAGGTGGTGTGTTTTACATAATGCAGATCCGGTCAACTGCCAGATTGCTTCAGTTCTGGGTTTCCTGCAGGAAAAATTATCAACAGGCACATGCCCCGCCACTCTCAGGGTTTATGTGGCCGCTCTTTCGGCTTGCCACGCCTTGGTTGACGGGGTGCCACTTGGGAGACATCCTTTGCTCGCTCGCTTCATTCGTGGGGCCAGACGACTGAGGCCTCCCGTAAAACCAAGATCCCTTCATGGGACTTAGCTATAGTCCTAGAGGGTCTGGTTGAGACCCCCTTCGAACCTCTAGAGTCAGCTTCTGACAAACTTCTGACCCTAAAGATGGTTTTTCTTATGGCTATAACCTCTCTAAAAAGAATCGGGGATATGCAGGCTCTGTCAATATCGCCATCCTGCTTAGACTTTGCCCCAGGAATGGTGAAAGTGATTTTGCATCCTCATCCTGATTACCTGCCTAAAGTACCGTTTTCAGCTGTACATCCGGTCACTCTTGAGGCCTTCTGCCCTCCACCGTTCACAACGCTGGAGCAGGAGAGATCTCACAGACTGTGTCCAGTCCGTGCTCTTCAGGCCTACGTTCACCGTACTAGCCAGTGGCGTAAGTCAGAGCAACTATTTGTTTGTTATGGGGGCAGTAACAGGGGTGCTGCCGCTACTAAACAGACCATGTCACATTGGGTCAGGGAAGCTATTGCTCATGCCTATGAGGCGCGCGGCCAAGCTTCGCCAACGTGTCTAAGGGCTCACTCCACCAGAGGAGTCGCCTCCTCTACTGCTTTGGCAAGGGGTGCCCCCTTACAGCATGTTTGTGATGCGGCAGGCTGGTCCTCTCCGCACACATTCATAAGGTTTTATAGTTTAGATGTTCATGCCACTCCGGGCTCTCATGTCCTTGAGTCGACATCACAAGCTAATGTCTAGGGCTTTCTTGCGTTCTTGTGAGCACACCTACACAACCGTAAGGAGTCCAGACACCTTCAAGCACGGCGGCGTGGGTATTCTCGTTCCCAATGCGCTAAGCAGCGCAGCATCGATTGTAGCTTTTGAAAGGGAACGTTCCGGGTTACTTGACTGTAACCCTGTTCCCTGAAAAAGCGGAACGAGATGCTGCGCTGCTTTGCCGTGCTGATGATGTCCCAGGACTGCTCTTCAGACAAAATATCCTGACGATGCACCTGCGGCTCATCTATTTATAGCCTCGCGGGTGCACGCGAGTGTGCGCGAGTGCACGCGGGCGCGCGACGATGACGTCACCGACCGAGGCTTTATTACGTCCGGTCGATTCTATCGACGTGTTTACACACTATATTCACAGCGGGTCACGATTAAAGACGTTCCCAATGCGCTAAGCAGCGCAGCATCTCGTTCCGCTTTTTCAGGGAACAGGGTTACAGTCAAGTAACCCGGAACGATCTATATAGATCAAGAAATTTCAAACAGATACGAGGGAAAAATCTGAGATTAATTGAGGTCTGTAACAGAACAAGAAATTTCAAGCAGATAAATAATCTGGGATTAAGTGAGAACTGTAACAGATCAAGAGATTTCAAACAGATAGGTACCCTGAAAATTAGTTGTTCCACGACGGAGCAAATTGTTTTTAGGTACTGAGGCTAATTAGGGGGAACCAGAATTTTTTGGTAAACCATAGTTAGGAGGGCACTAATAGTGCAACCCGACCGATTTGGGTTAAAAGAAAAGAGTCGGATTTGTTAGGGACGCCTAACAGATTAAAGAAAACGCGCGTTGAAGAGAAATCCACAGGGAACAGAAAACAGCCAGTATGGGAAAATCTCAGAGTAAGCATGCCAAATTTGATACACCGGTTTTCTGTAGAACTAGGAAAGTGGGGATTGTTCAAACAATCATGTACTGGTTAGATAATGAAGGAACTGGCATGTAGGGAAAAGAAAGGAGAAATATAGTAGAAAACTATATGTGATGAAAATAGACATGGTCTGACAGAATTTATGGAAGTCAAATTAACTGTTTAAATGATATGAAAAGTTTTCGAATAAAATAAGGCATTGTATGATTGACGGGGATTAACATGATATGAAGAATGTTTTAAGCAGAATGGGGAACAATTCTAGATTTTGATAAAATAATGATTGAAATGATGATATATCTGCCTTATTTTATTAATGTTAAGAAAATAAGGGTATTGAAGCAAGTAGCTATAATGGTTGTCTGTGTAATTTACGGACTGAGTAATATAATCTGTTTTGGAGAAACAGTAGAGATAAGACTGAGACAATAATGATAATATTAAGTTGAATCTGCAGACTAACCATGTGATGGAAGAAAAAAGGCTTTAAACCAGTTGTAATGAAAATAATGATGTACAAATTGTTACACTTTATGAAGAGTAACGGAACAGTCCGGGAAAATAAATAAGTAAATAAATAGTGAGACAGAAGAGAGCAAATGCTGTAAACAGCTCTGCTCTGAAGATCTCCCTTTGAAGAGATTTGCAGATGATATTTTGTAAAAGATAAGCTGGGATAACAGCAACAGTACTTGTAATTAGTGTTGTTGATGATAATACCAAATTAGTAAGGTGTAAAGACAGCTATGTCCAAAGATTCTGGAAATCAATAATGTATAATGTTCTGCCAATAATAATGATGAAGATTATGATTTGGCTATTGTGATTAAATCCGCCATTGGTGGACTGTAAAAAGAATACAGAGAACTGCTTATCAGTGGCTCTGTTTACATTCCTGAATGGGACACACACTGCTTCAAGGGCGTGCAGTTAAGTTGAAGCCCTTTGGAAGCTCACAGTGATCAAACTGCAAGGTGTCTGATGCTGAAGTTGAGGCTGACACACGAACCAACCAGATGACAGAGAGTGTCTTGATTGTGGTCAGCAGGACCATTTAACACGTGACACATTTCTGATAATAATGTGGGGTTGAAAATAGATCAGTGTTTAAATGACGACAGTGACAATTTTTGGTCTGAGAAATAAGAGATAAAAAAACAAGGTCAAAAGATTGAAGTCTTAAAGTTAATCCTTTTGTGACTCCAACAAATGTGAGTTGCAAAATATGTAAAGGTAATATAGAGAGACAGATCTCAAAGATGATTTATAATAACTGCAAAAGATGCAGAGTAGCCTTGTCAAAGTTAGTGTGAATCCTGATTGGAGACTGATAAACTCCTAGAAGAGAAAACTTTGAAGTCAGAGATTAAGCTATGGTAATTGAGATTGAGAAATGTGAAACGTTATTGAGAACTAGAATAATTATCATTATGTAAGAACAAATAAGCAGAAGCAGTAGGCTACTGAATTAACAGTTGCTAAATGTAAAATGTGTTGAAAGGCATCTGATTAAACAAACAGCTTGAAAAGTTGACCATGAAAGAACTAGAAGCTGATGTTTTGCTTTCAAAAGATAAGTTTGTTATGGGCTGTAATGAAACAGTTCGCTTAACTAAAATCTGATGTGTGCTGTGCCTGAAACTGCCAGTGTGACAGAGACTCAATCTGAGTGGAAATTTGTAATGTCTAAATTCCCTGAGGTGGGCAAAAGACAAATATAAATAATATGTTTATTTGAAACCGTATGTAATTTCTGGCAAAGATGCCTTAAGCTGGGATAGAGTTAAAAGATAATAGATAAAAGTTTGATGTTAGAAGTATATGAGAGAGCAGTGTACCATCCAATAGAGTCTCAGAGTCTCTCTCATTCAATGAGTCAGCTAAAAGCTGGTATCTGTGATAATAAGTAAAGCACAGTGTTTCAGTTGAAGATCATAGACACAGAGATTTTTTAAAAATAAAACTGAATGACTTTAAAGAAGTATTTAAAATAATAATACAGATAGAGATGACATTTTGATTAGCTTATTTTAGGACCAGTAACTTCTTTGTCTCATTTAGTCTCCACCATTCAGGACCGATGGCTCCGGCTACAGATGAAGTACACTGAATGTACGGTTGTGATCTAAATTCACTGAGTATAATCTAAGCAGCTAGGTTTCTGCTTTTAAGATGGTTAATGGATTTAAGTGATTAAATACTGTTGTTATTGACCTGTCTCCCTGTGTGAACACTTTTAGGCAGTCGGAATGGCTCTGCTGACTCTTGAACGTGCCTTTCCTAAGCTCCAGAAAACAGCTGAGTTCTGTTGAAGAGAACTGATTGGGTGATGGGAAAGAGCGGTCACCAGTGGGCACGAGTGACCATCTCGATGACGGGTAAGACCTTCTTTGGCCAGACAGGGGGCAACCTAAGCCAGAGTGGATCAAGTAAAGTCATTGGGCATCTCCTGAATGGAGGTGTGTTATGTGAGACAGGTATGAGGGTTGAGCAGGAGCTGTGAGGCCAGCAGCGTCCTTATGCCGTTAAGGGGAGATGACGCGGTGACGAGTTACGGCATGTCTCCCCAATAAAGCAAAGCTCCTCTATATATACCACTCGCCAGAAGAAACCGCATTAGTTGTATGGCTTGTTTTTTTTATTGTGACAAGCGTCTGCAAATATGCCAGGGGAAAACACCCTGATGGAGATTATAGATAAAGGCTAACAGGAGTGGGCGAGCAGGAGCCAGCTGAGGCCATTGAGTGATTCCCATTAGTTGTTGTGGAGACAGTAGCAAAAAATTTTTATGTACTGGTTGCCTTATGGGCAAGGAAAATCATAGTGTTGATTTTGAACTAATAGGTCTATGACATAGTTTTAACTCTTGAAGGTCGTTAGACATGGTGGTGGCTAAAGATGAAGACAGCTTTTGATTTAAGGAAAGTCTGGATGACAAAGGTGAATGGTCAAAGGTTATTGTAATGAATACAAATTTTGTCTAAGTTACAGCCTTAGGAGGCTGGTGGGAAAATTATTTGTTTATAGTGAGAGAGACTGACAAATGACAACTTTTAAAGAAGCTGATAGTTGTGATGAAAAGACAATACAGAACATGGGACAAGCTTTAAGTTGATTGGCCATCAAGCTCTGTCTGGTAGTAATACTTTTGTCATACATAATGTAGATTTGAAGATCAGTTTAAGTAAATTGGAATTGTGTAGTTGTAGATCACCATCTGGCATGGGCTGAGATAAATGAAAATGTTGTAGATTTGAGGGAAACAACAAAGTGACATATTGGCTAAGTCAACATGAAATTATCAAGAGAGCCCCTCACATTTATGATTATTGTGAACAAAGGGGGAGAAATGATTGACTGACATTGACCAAGTCTGCACAGCACGACCTGACCTGATAGGGAAAATTGATGACTTTGGAAATGTTTGTAGATGACTGACTTGAAGAGACCGAACAACAGGCCTGAAAAGCAGAATACGCTGTGAGACTGAGGGCCGTTGCCTTTCAAATACTTCGATAAGAAGATGAGATTGTGGCTTTAAGTGAAGAATGTAATATTTTTGTTTCAGAGGCAGAGAAAGATGTCTGGAGGGAATTTGTCTGAAGGACAACGTTTGGGTTAGTGTTGATGGCAAACTTTATAAAAAACACTATGTTAAATGTTATGTTAAATTGATGCTCGAGTTGTGTCGTGCATCAAGAGGAAGATGGTAGAACAATTGCCAAATATGGTTTATTAAGGGGTTCACAGTTGCTGAATAAATGTTGGGAGAACACTAGGGGTAATTTGATAAAAGCCCTGAAAGAAGCCATTTTTTCTGCCTAACAAAATTGATGTCTGTGAGTGTGCACAAACCAATAACAAAGATTGTTTCAACAGGAAACGCCAGGGCATCGAAGGACACGGGAGAACAGTAGACAAAAGAAACTACGTACTTTACTATCTGACAATAACCTCGAAATTTGTTTCTCTTTACAGAGAGCATGCAGGATTGGGAGACAGGGCAAAATGTGCCCAATAAAATGATGGTTATGGATGAATTTGGCTAACTGTCCTAGCCTGGGTTATTATTGTGGCAGAAAGGTGCTACACCTGCGCAGCGCATAACTTAAAATTTTCCTTTTACAGAATGTCAGGATGGATTGGATCAAACAGAACTAATTCTATTCCAAATGTATAAATATTGTGTGGACATGAGCAAAGTGGGTTGAGTGTTTTTCAGGGTAAAAGGACCCCGAGTGCTATTAAGTGAGCAAGAAATTATCCGGTGATAATATGTTTCAGGTTGTTGATTCCACAGGTCACACCAAAGGGGACGAGCTGCTAGACAAGCGGTCACTAACAAAATACTTAAGGTCTCCATTCACAGGTGACAGTTCACTCCAGTGGGGGTGCGGTCGTGATATAAGGGAAAACCTTATAAGGATCAGAAAATGGTTGGAGAGTGTGACACCTGGGTCCAAGCCTCTCACCTACACCAACAGGCCACAACCATCCCACAGTCCATGGGGCGCACGAGATGATCAACACGCCTGGAGGAGGATGTGAACCAACTAATGGTTTAAGAATGTGGTTTTGTGATTATTTTGAGGATTTTATTTGATTAAATCAAAATAGGGCTTAGTATTGAAATACAGTAGATCAAAAGATTTGATTGGTTACTTATTCATTAGGAAATATTTAAGGAAAATGTTTTTGGGAAGAGAAGATCTATTAATTAATGTAAATTATAGGGATAATTGTTGAAACTTATTAAGTAGAACCACAGCATGTTTGAATTAAAAGTTAAAGGTAAAAGAACACGGAACGTCCGTGGGGCTAACGAGATGATCAACAAGAATCTGTTTTTGTGATGATTTTGTTTGATTGAATCAAACTAGGTATTGATTTGATTGTAAATGTAGAAAATATATTGATTGTGTCCGTAATGGAAATATTAGAGTTAATATTGAACAACTGCATTGGTTAGAAGAATGGATAAAATTATAAGACTTCTCTGGTTAGATTTGGTTAAATATGGCATTAAATAGAGCTTACTAAATTGAATTAGAAGTGAACAAAATATGGTTAGGAAAACCAAGGTGAAATATGGAGATGGGCGTAGATTAATGGAAAAGGCTTAATGATAGGAGTTAGGATTGTTATTCTAATAATTTTGTTATTCATGGGGGAATATGATTACAGTGACAGGTGAAACATGCTGTCTGTTCAATTGGTGAAAATGACAGTCTATCCCAAGGATGAACAAAATTATGTGACGATACAGGTAGCGGGAGCTACAGTGAGATATGTGTTAAATGTATGTTCTGTTTGTTTTTCTTCTATTTGTTTATTTTCTGAGAAAGATTAAGGGCAAAAGATTTAAAGAAGGTTACAAGCAGCGGTCATCCGTGTTACGAGATGGCGTACAAGGACAGGGGTTGAAACTGAGGGATTTTTTTATTATACTTTTTCTGTTGGTTTCCTTATTGTGTTATAACTATTTACTCCTTACTGGTGTGACTGAGGGTCTGTTTACAGGAGCGCAGGAACAGAGATTTCTCGTTTAGCCCGGCCCAGTAAAAATGTTTACTTGCTTGCTAAAATATTACGGGGCCTTTCCCCCACAAAAACAGCCTTATGCTTCTTCATTCTAAACTTTTCTTCACAGGTTCAAGGAGAGTGATCATTTATGGAAAAATCAGAGATGAAGAGTATATGATATGACTTAAAATTTGTCTTATTGTTTATTATTGTGATTATGGGTAATCAGAATGATAAAAAGTGAGGAGTTGTGGTGGCAATTTTAATGATATTCATTGATCTTTAGTTAAATATAGATGATTCAAAGAATGTCACATGTGTGTCTCTCACTTGTAGTGAGAGAAGATTCTGTTTATGTACCTGGGGAGGCAGAAGAGGGAGACACTCCAGAGAACAGACGAACAAGGACCTCTGACCTAGATGTCAGAAGGCCATTTGGTGCAGGGGAGCTTAGGGCCAACTAGTGACGTCTATGGAAAACTACTGGGAGGAAGGCTCTGGGGGGAAGAAGGCCTTGAAACTAAGATAAAAGCTAGTTCAGTCTGTCTGGGGGTGTGTCACTCTTCTGCACAGGGTAACAACTGTGTATTAGACTGCTCCTATTCTTGCAAGAATAAATACTTCTATTTTATATAATTTGACTCTGAGTGTCTCTTACGCAGTGATGTTTGTTTGAGATGAATTTTTGCCACAACAAGGAGATGGTATGTCACAACAGAGTCTATAAGTTTATGACAGCAAAAAGAGTTTTTTTTTGGACTCTGGCCAAGGACTCTTTTTGAGGACTCTTTGGCCAAAGATTTGATCAATCGGTCAAATATGGACTACTGTCTGTCTGATTTAACATTACGAGAAGTCAGTCTGTATGTATAGTGAGTTAATGTTAATGATCAAAAATATGTTGAATAGGTCAAAATGGCTCATATACAAGAAGTCAATCTGAATGTATATTAAGTTAATGTTCAAGATCTCTTTGGCCAGCATATTGTTCAGTAGGTCAAAAGTAGTGATGGGCGATACTGCAAATTTCTGTATCGATCCGATACCAAGTAAATACAGGGCCAGTATCGCCGATATCGATACCGATACCGATACTTTTTCATTTTAAAAGCATGCATTTGAACTTGTATGCACTTTCCTGTGCTAGAGCAGTGTGTCATGATTTATGAGGTGAATGCATCATTAATATGCTAAATCTGAACACGTTTTCATGACTACTAGTCCTATTTTGTGATTTGTGCTCTCAACTCCCCTTTAATTAGTCAGTGACTTTTACAAAACTACCCTAATTATAGTACTAGCCTACTGTTTAAAAGTTTGGGGTCTGTAAGATTTTTATTTCTCTTAGTAAAAACTGTAATATTACAATTTAACATAGGCTATCTGTTTTCTATGCCATAGTAAACTGTAATTTATTCATGTGATCAAGGCTGAATTTTCGGCATCATTACTCCAGTCATGATGATAATTCATTTTAATATGCTGATTTGCTGCTCAGGAAACATTTCTTATTATTATCAATGTTGAAAACAGTTTCATATTTTGTCGGAAACTATGAAACATTTTATGCAGAATTATTTGATGAACAAAGTTGAAAGAACAGCATTTATATGAAGTAGATTTTTTTTAACAGTGTAAAACCCTTGACTGTCACTTTTGATCAATTTAATGCATCGATCCTTGTTGAATAAAAATATTAATTTCATAAAAAAGATCTTACTGACGTCAACATTTTAAATCGTTATGTACAGTTTTGGTTTGTTTATTGCGAAATAACTCCCGATTGTTTCTCTGTCGTCTAAGCAAGGCTTCGTTTCCCAAACGCACTGGGCATGTGAGCTCAGCGAAGCACCAGCAGCGAACGCTCTCTGTGATTGATTGGTTTCGTCTTGTATACAGATGACTAGGAGAAAAGGTTCTATCCTACACAATTACCCGCTAACATTCGCTTATTTTTCGCACTGAATTGCGTGCTAAATTAATAAAAAAATACTGGTAAAAAAAATACCCATTTGGATCGATATTTTTATGTGAGGATCGATCCTTTTCGATCCCACGTCAGTATCGAAGTATCGATACTTTAGGATCGATCCGCCCATCACTAGTCAAAAGGGGTCCTTATGTAACATCAGAAGGAGTCTTTAAGTTTATATATTCTAAAACCATTAAGGACCCTTTGACCAGAAATTAGTTCAATCGGTCAAGATATGGACTTCTAAATGGACTTCACTTTTCTCAGTAATATTTCAGTAGGTGAAATAAGGACTTCTTTATGGCAAATTCAACATCAGGAGTCTATAAGTTTATAATAGTAAAAAAAAATTTTGAGGACTCCTTGGCCAAAAATTAGTTCAATAGGGCAAATATGGACTAGTGTTTGGCTGATAGAACATCACAAGAAGTCTGTATAGTAGGATAATTATGTATAGTAAGTTAATGTTCAAGGCAACTTGACAGAAATAAGTTCAGTAGGTCAAATATGGACTGCTGAATGGCTAATTTAACATCAGAAGGAGTCTATAAGTTTATGACAGCAAAAGGAGTTTTTTTTTTTACTCTGGCCAAGGACTTTTTTTGAGGACTCTTTGGCCAAGGATTTGATCAATCGGTCAAATATGGACTACTGTCTGTCTGATTTAACATTACGAGAAGTCAGTCTGTATGTATAGTGAGTTAATGTTCACAGACTCTGGCCAGAAATATGTTCAATAGGTAAAAAATGGACATATGTATGGCTGATGTAACATCAGAAGGAGTCTATGAGAATGTATAGAAAGTTCAAGGTCGAGTATTCTCAAGGGCCAGAAATAAGCTGAGAAGGTCAAAAATATGTTGAATAGGTCAAAATGGCTCATATACAAGAAGTCAATCTGAATGTATATTAAGTTAATGTTCAAGATCTCTTTGGCCAGCATATTGTTCAGTAGGTCAAAAAGGGTCCTTATGTAACATCAGAAGGAGTCTTTAAGTTTATATATTCTAAAACCATTAAGGACCCTTTGACCAGAAATTAGTTCAATCGGTCAAGATATGGACTTCTAAATGGACTTCACTTTTCTCAGTAATATTTCAGTAGGTGAAATAAGGACTTCTTTATGGCAAATTCAACATCAGGAGTCTATAAGTTTATAATAGTAAAAAACATTTTGAGGACTCCTTGGCCAAAAATTAGTTCAATCGGTCAAATATGGACTAGTGTTTGGCTGATATAAAATCACGAGAAGTCTGTATAGTAGGATAATTATGTATAGTAAGTTAATGTTCAAGGCAACTTGACAGAAATAAGTTCAGTAGGTCAAATATGGACTGCTGAGTGGCTAATTTAACATCAGAAGGAGTCTATAAGTTTATGACAGCAAAAATAGTTTTTTTTTGGACTCTGGCCAAGGACTCTTTTTGAGGACTCTTTGGCCAAGGATTTGATCAATCGGTCAAATATGGACTACTGTCTGTCTGATTTAACATTACGAGAAGTCAGTCTGTATGTATAGTGAGTTAATGTTCACAGACTCTGGCCAGAAATATGTTCAAGAGGTCAAAAATTGACATATGTATGGCTGATCTAACATCAGAAGGAGTCTTTGAGAATGTATAGAAAGTTTAAGGTCGAGTACGCTCTAGGGCCAGAACTAAGCTGAGAAGGTCAAAAATATGTTGAATAGGTCAAAATGGCTCATATACAAGAAGTCAATCTGAATGTATATTAAGTTAATGTTCAAGATCTCTTTGGCCAGCATATTGTTCAGTAGGTCAAAAGGGGTCCTTATGTAACATCAGAAGGAGTCTTTAAGTTTATATATTCTAAAACCATTAAGGACCCTTTGACCAGAAATTAGTTCAATCGGTCAAGATATGGACTTCTAAATGGACTTCACTTTTATCAGTAATATTTCAGTAGGTGAAATAAGGACTTCTTTATGGCAAATTCAACATCAGGAGTCTAAAAGTTTATAATAGTAAAAAAAACATTTTGAGGACTCCTTGGCCAAAAATTAGTTCAATAGGGCAAATATGGACTAGTGTTTGTCTGATAGAACATCACAAGAAGTCTGTATAGTAGGATAATTATGTATAGTAAGTTAATGTTCAAGGCAACTTGACAGAAATAAGTTCAGTAGGTCAAATATGGACTGCTGAATGGCTAATTTAACATCAGAAGGAGTCTATAAGTTTATGACAGCAAAAAGAGTTTTTTTTTTGGACTCTGGCCAAGGACTCTTTTTGAGGACTCTTTGGCCAAGGATTTGATCAATCGGTCAAAAATGGACTACTGTCTGTCTGATTTAACATTACGAGAAGTCAGTCTGTATGTATAGTGAGTTAATGTTCACAGACTCTGGCCAGAAATATGTTCAATAGGTTAAAAATGGACATATGTATGGCTGATGTAACATCAGAAGGAGTCTATGTGAATGTATAGAAAGTTCAAGGTCGAGTATTCTCTAGGGCCAGAAATAAGCTGAGAAGGTCAAAAATATGTTGAATAGGTCAAAATGGCTCATATACAAGAAGTCAATCTGAATGTATATTAAGTTAATGTTCAAGATCTCTTTGGCCAGCATATTGTTCAGTAGGTCAAAAAGGGTCCTTATGTAACATCAGAAGGAGTCTTTAAGTTTATATATTCTAAAACCATTAAGGACCCTTTGACCAGAAATTAGTTAAATCGGTCAAGATATGGACTTCTAAATGGACTTCACTTTTGTCAGTAATATTTCAGTAGGTGAAATAAGGACTTCTTTATTGGAAAATTCAACATCAGGAGTCTATAAGTTTATAATAGTAAAAAACATTTTGAGGACTCCTTGGCCAAAAATTAGTTCAATCGGTCAAATGTGGACTAGTGTTTGGCTGATATAACATCACGAGAAGTCTTAATAATAGGATAATTATGTATAACAAGTTAATGTTCAAGGCAACTTGACAGAAATAAGTTCAGTAGGTCAAATATGGACTGCTGAATGGCTAATTTAACATCAGAAGGAGTCTATAAGTTTATGACAGCAAAAAGAGTTTTTTTTTGGACTCTGGCCAAGGACTCTTTTTGAGGACTCTTTGGCCAAAGATTTGATCAATCGGTCAAATATGGACTACTGTCTGTCTGATTTAACATTACGAGAAGTCAGTCTGTATGTATAGTAAGTTAATGTTCACAGACTCTGGCCAGAAATATGTTCAATAGGTCAAAAATGGACATATGTATGGCTGATGTAACATCAGAAGGAGTCTATGAGAATGTATAGAAAGTTCAAGGTCGAGTATTCTCTAGGGCCAGAAATAAGCTGAGAAGGTCAAAAATATGTTGAATAGGTCAAAATGGCTCATATACAAGAAGTCAATCTGAATGTATATTAAGTTAATGTTCAAGATCTCTTTGGCCAGCATATTGTTCAGTAGGTCAAAAAGGGTCCTTATGTAACATCAGAAGGAGTCTTTAAGTTTATATATTCTAAAACCATTAAGGACCCTTTGACCAGAAATTAGTTAAATCGGTCAAGATATGGACTTCTAAATGGACTTCACTTTTGTCAGTAATATTTCAGTAGGTGAAATAAGGACTTCTTTATTGGAAAATTCAACATCAGGAGTCTATAAGTTTATAATAGTAAAAAACATTTTGAGGACTCCTTGGCCAAAAATTAGTTCAATCGGTCAAATGTGGACTAGTGTTTGGCTGATATAACATCACGAGAAGTCTTAATAATAGGATAATTATGTATAACAAGTTAATGTTCAAGGCAACTTGACAGAAATAAGTTCAGTAGGTCAAATATGGACTGCTGAATGGCTAATTTAACATCAGAAGGAGTCTATAAGTTTATGACAGCAAAAAGAGTTTTTTTTTTGGACTCTGGCCAAGGACTCTTTTTGAGGACTCTTTGGCCAAAGATTTGATCAATCGGTCAAATATGGACTACTGTCTGTCTGATTTAACATTACGAGAAGTCAGTCTGTATGTATAGTAAGTTAATGTTCACAGACTCTGGCCAGAAATATGTTCAATAGGTCAAAAATGGACATATGTATGGCTGATGTAACATCAGAAGGAGTCTATGAGAATGTATAGAAAGTTCAAGGTCGAGTATTCTCTAGGGCCAGAAATAAGCTGAGAAGGTCAAAAATATGTTGAATAGGTCAAAATGGCTTATATACAAGAAGTCAATCTGAATGTATATTAAGTTAATGTTCAAGATCTCTTTGGCCAGCATATTGTTCAGTAGGTCAAAAAGGGTCCTTATGTAACATCAGAAGGAGTCTTTAAGTTTATATATTCTAAAACCATTAAGGACCCTTTGACCAGAAATTAGTTCAATCGGTCAAGATATGGACTTCTAAATGGACTTCACTTTTCTCAGTAATATTTCAGTAGGTGAAATAAGGACTTCTTATGGCAAATTCAACATCAGGAGTCTATAAGTTTATAATAGTAAAAAACATTTTGAGGACTCCTTGGCCAAAAATTAGTTCAATCGGTCAAATATGGACTAGTGTTTGGCTGATATAACATCACGGGAAGTCTGTATAGTAGGATAATTATGTATAGTAAGTTAATGTTCAAGGCAACTTGACAGAAATAAGTTCAGTAGGTCAAATATGGACTGTTGAATGGCTAATTTAACATCAGAAGGAGTCTATAAGTTTATGACAGCAAAAATAGTTTTTTTTTGGACTCTGGCCAAGGACTCTTTTTGAGGACTCTTTGGCCAAGGATTTGATCAATCGGTCAAATATGGACTACTGTCTGCCTGATTTAACATTACGAGAAGTCAGTCTGTATGTATAGTGAGTTAATGTTCGCAGACTCTGGCCAGAAATATGTTCAATAGGTCAAAAATGGACATATGTATGGCTGATCTAACATCAGAAGGAGTCTATGAGAATGTATAGAAAGTTCAAGGTCGAGTACTCTAGGGCCAGAAATAAGTTGAGAAGGTCAAAAATGGACTACTGTCTGGCTAATTTAACATCACAACAAGACAATATGTATGTATAGCAAGTTAATGTTGAAGAAATCTTTGGACAGAAATATGTTCAGTAGGTGATAAGGGACCCCCGTATGGCTGATTTATCATCATGAGTCTATAACTTTATATAGTTTAAAAACTTTTGAGGACCCTTTGACCAGAAATAAGTTCAATAGGTCACATATGGATATCTTTTGAAGCATCAGGAGCCTATGAGTATGTATAGAAAGTTCAAGATCGAGGATTCTTTGGCCAGAGATATGTTCCTTGGGTCAAATATGGACTTCTGTATTGCTGACGTAACATCAGTAGTCAAAAAGAATGAATAGAAAGTTCAAGTATCGAGTACTCCTTGGTCAGAAAAAATTTCAGTAGGTCAAATATTGACTTTTTTTAGGCTGACATAAAATTAGACGAAATCAATATGAATACGTAGTATTTATCCTAAAGGACTCTTTGGCCAGCAATATGTTCATTAGGTCAAATATGGAATTCTGTATGGCTGATTTAACATCAGAAGGAGTCTTTAAGTTTATATAGTTTAAAACCATTTAAGGGCACTTTAACCAGAAATTGGTTCAATCGGTAAAGATATGGACTTCTAAATGGATTTCTATATGGCTTACAAAGCATTAGGATGAGTACGAATAGAAAGTTCAAGATTCAGGACACTTTTATCAGTAAAATGTTCAGTAGATGAAATATCTACTGAAATATTGACTTCTGAATGGCAGATTTAAAAATCAACAGGAGTCCATAATTGTGTAATAGTAAAAAACATTTTGAGGACTCCTTGGCCAAAAATTAGTTTGATCGGTCAAATATGGACTAGTGTCTGGATGATATAATTTCACGAGAAGTCTGTATAGTAGAAGTAGACTCTAGCCAGATATATGTCCAATAGGTCAAAAATGGACATATGTATGGCTGATGTAACATCAGAAGGAGTCTATGAGAATGTATAGAAAGTTCAAGGTCGAGTACTCTCTAGGGCCAGAAATAAGCTGAGAAGGTCAAAAATATGTTGAATAGGTCAAAATGGCTCATATACAAGAAGTCAATCTGAATGTATATTAAGTTAATGTTCAAGATCTCTTTGGCCAGCATATTGTTCAGTAGGTCAAAAAGGGTCCTTATGTAACATCAGAAGGAGTCTTTAAGTTGATATATTCTAAAACCATTAAGGACCCTTTGACCAGAAATTAGTTCAATCGGTCAAGATATGGACTTCTAAATGGACCACGTTTATCAGTAATATTTCAGTAGGTGAAATAAGGACTTCTTTATGGCAAATTCAACATCAGGAGTCTATAAGTTTATAATAGTAAAAGACATTTTGAGGACTCCTTGGCCAAAAATTAGTTCAATCGGTCAAATATGGACTAGTGTTTGGCTGATATAACATCACGAGAAGTCTGCATAGTAGGATAATTATATATAGTAAGTTAATGTTCAAGGCAACTTGACAGAAATAGGTTCAGTAGGTCAAATATGGACTGCTGAGTGGCTAATTAAACATCAGAAGGAGTCTATAAGTTTATGACAGCAAAAAGAGGTTTTTTTGGACTCTGGCCAAGGACTCTTTTTGAGGACTCTTTGGCCAAGGATTTGATCAATCGGTCTGCCTGATTTAACATTACGAGAAGTCAGTCTGTATGTATAGTGAGTTAATGTTCACAGACTCTGGCCAGAAATATGTTCAATAGGTCAAAAATGGACATATGTATGGCTGATCTAACATCAGAAGGAGTATAGAATGTAGAATGTATAGAAAGTTCAAGGTCGAGTACTCTAGGGCCAGAAATAAGTTGAGAAGGTCAAAAATGGACTACTGTCTGGCTAATTTAACATCACAACAAGACAATATGTAGATGTAGCAAGTTAATGTTGAAGAAATCTTTGGACAAAAATATGTTCAGTAGGTGATAAGGGACCCCTGTATGGCTGATTTATCATCAGGAGTCTATAACTTTATATAGTTTAAAAACTTTTGAGGACCCTTTGACCAGAAATAAGTTCAATAGGTCAGATATGGATATCTTATGAAGCATCAGGAGCCTACAGCGCCGCCGCTCCCACCACGCGCATCACGCGCTGTGCGTAGGGCACCAAGTGCTGAGGGGGCACCAAAAATAGCCTAATGAAAAACCAATCATCAAACTTCTTGTTATAATCAGATTCAGCGCGTTCTTCCTCTTCATTCCGCAGCGGCGCCGAGCAGAGACAGAGAGCACGTCAGAAACACAGGACAGGGTGTGTGCGTGTGTGTGTGTGTGTTCGTGTGTTCATCTGAGCCTCATTGGTCTGTCACTGCTCGTCAATGTCAGAATATTTGAGATGACCAATCAAATCAAAGTAGGCGGGCTTTATGTTCACAGACGCTGAGCGCGAATTTGAACAGTGCAACTCGACGCTTCAGTGTACGGTCAAGTGCGAGATAAGATGTAAGTAGCTAAACTTAACTTTATTTGACAGTTTTTTTTAGGTCATAAATGTTAAACGAATGACAAAAAATAATTAGGCTAACTAATATAGTTTTGTCTAATTTCGCCATTTTGAACTGAAAACAGGCCTATGTAACATGTAGCCTATAGTGTAATAGTTTAGGCTACTGTCATTGTGAGGGGACAAGAAACATGAACAAAGCCGTTTTCATCATGTTAGGCACAGGATTTATAATGAATGTGTACATATTGAGAATAAAATACAAATTGTAACCTTTAGTAAATTAAAAAAGCCAACTTTAGGAGGGGAAGAGACAGGGCAAGATAAAAACAAAGAGAAAAAGAGTGTGATGCTGATGAGGAGAGAAAAATAATCAGCTGCCCACTGACATGGTTTTAAAGCTGTTGTTATCGATTTTTTTTTTTTTTTTTTGCCTTCACAACATCTTAAAATGCACATCTGTAGTTCAGAAAAATCCAAAATTTCCCCCGAACACCCCTAACTAACCTGCCTCAAATTCGGGATCCCAGTGATTATAAAACCATGCCATTGCATGGTAATGAAACTAGTTAATAGTAAGCATTAGACCCTAATCTAAAGTGTTACTTTTTAGCTTTTTATTTTTTTTTATAAATCATACCCTAAATTTTTTTTTAGGGGGCGGGGCGGGGCGGGGGGCGGGGGGGGGGGCATCATAAAGGAATTATGCTTAGGGCACCAAAATGGCTAGCAGCGGCACTGGGAGCCTATGAGTATGAACTACAAAAGTAAACGTCTGAACTATTCATTGTGTAAAGGAATAGCTATTGCAATAATTTCTCTTCATACAATGTAATGCAAAAGCACAGAGGAATAAAGATAGATCTTCTTTGCAATGCAATGCAACAGTAAAAATCCTATCTCTTCATTTCAGATCGGAATGAGCTAGTTATTGCATGTATGTTTGCAATGCACTCATAGCTTATATGTAATTTCTCAATGCAAACGTTAGATCATTTGTGCAATGCAACAACACATATGTTATCTCTTTAATGCACATTGGAATGAGTTATTTCTGCTATGCAATGCAACAAGTGCATGGCTTATATGTTATTTTTCAATGCACAACCGTAGATCGTTTGTGCAATGAAGTGCAAAAGAATCTATGTTATCTCTTTGCACAACGGAATGAGTCAGTTCTTGTATGCATTGTAATGCAATTAGGCGCTTAGCTTGTATGTTATATAAACATCGTTAGATCCTCTGTGCAATGCAATAACAACAGCACTCATGTTTTCTCTTTAATGCACAAAGGAATTAGTTAGTTCGGGGCATGCATTGAAATGCAACATGTACTTGGCTTTTATGTAATTTTTAAATTCACAACGTTACATCGTTTGTGCATTGCAATGTAAATGTTATGAAGCGCTTAGCTTGTATTTTATTGTTATATGAACATCATTAGATCCTCTGTGCAATGCAATACAACAAGCACTCATGTTTTCTCTTTAATGCACAAAGGAATTAGTTAGTTCGGGCATGCATTGAAAATCAACATGTACTTGGCTTATATGTAATTTTTAAATTCACAACGTTACATCGTTTGTGCATTGCAATGTAAATGTAATGAAGCGCTTAGCTTGTATTTTATTGTTATATGAACATCATTAGATCCTCTGTGCAATGCAATATACAACAGCACTCATGTTTCTCTGCAATGCACAAAGGAATTAGTTAGTTCGGGCATGCATTGAAATGCAACATGTACTTGGCTTATATATCATTTTTAAATTCACAATGTTAGATCGTTTGTGCATTGCAATGCAACAACATATATGGTATCTCTTTAATGAACACGAGAATGAGTTAGTTCTGGTAATCATGCAACAAGTGAATAGCTTATATGTTTATTTTTCAACGCACAACATTAGATCGTTTGTGCAATGCAGTGCAACAGAATTCATGTTATCTCTTCTTTGCACAACGGAATGAGTCAGTTCTGGTATGCAATGAAATGGAATTAAGCGTTTAGCTTGTTTGTTATATGAACATCGTTACCAGAACTCTGTGCAATGCAATACAACAGCACTCATGTTTTTGTTACGATATAGGTCAGCCAATAGAGGGCACCAGTGAGCTATCTTGGGATGGGGGCGAGACAAGGCGAAGGAGCGTATAAAAACATCAGAAATGCACGAGGATAGCTATGTGAAGTGAGCTGAATAAAAGCTAGTGTTTGACCCATCACAAGTCTCCTTTATGAACATGAAACATGGTGTCAGAAGTCAGAACCAACAAAGACTGCTCCAGCCGAACAAGCAAGTAAATAGTAGACATACTGACGGACAACGTATTTGTTAACTAAGTTACTCGTTCAGTCAAGTCAGATCAACAGCTAGCAACCATGGCATACAGCATCCCGGTTCCAGAACCCATGGACATAAAAGGTGACGCATACAGCAACTGGGCGTTTTTCCGTGCACAATGGGAGAATTATGAGATTGCCACGGGCCTGGACAAAAAAGACGCAAATATTCGAGTTGCTACACTATTGACAGTGATGGGTAAAGAGTGTCATCAACTTCAACGCCATCTACACATGCCGTCGGCAGACAGGGAGGATCCGACTAAGATACTAGATGCATTACAGTCACATTTCGAACCATGCAAGAATGTGATCTACGAAAGGTTTGTGTTTAATGACTGTAAACAAACTCAGTGTGAGACAGCAGAACAGTTCATTGCAAAGCTATGGAAGTTAGCAGACACGTGTGAATTTGGTGAATTAAGAGAAGAGTTGATCCGTGACCGGCTGGTCATAGGCACAAAGGATTCAAGTGCACAAGCACGGATGTTGCGTGAACCAAAGCTCACACTGAACACGGCTATAGACATGTGTCGCGCGAGTGAACAGGCGCAACTGCAAATACAGAAAATAAGCGGAGCGGAGCGGCATGACGTCATCAACTTCACTTCCAGAGAAAACTATTCCGAACGCGGCAGGCAGGGGTACAAACAGACAAACGTATCTGAGGATCACAAAAAAAGGCAACATAACAACTCATGCCAGTACTGTGGATCACTGCATGCAAAAGCCAAATGCCCCGCTTATGGTGTAATCTGTAAAACATGTGGCAAACGAAATCATTTTGCACGTGTTTGCAAACAAAGACAACACAAACCACAGCTGAACTTAGTAGAGGCAGACGTCCAGTCTGAAGAACAAGCAGATGCAATGTGGTACATCTCACATGTAAACTGTATGCAAGCCAACCAAAGCAAATGGTTTATAAATCTGAAGCTGACCCCACACAACGTAAAGTCATTCAATGACGATTCCAATTATACCCTGAAGTGCCAGCTAGACACAGGCTCCACAGTCAATGTAATCGGTTTTCGTGACCTCCAACGCTTACTGCAAGACGGCAATCCAGTTTTAATGCCCAGCAAAGCCACACTCAAGCTGTATGATGGCACGCTAATCAAGCCTAAGGGTGAATGTGACCTCAAAACAGACCATGAAGGGCACAAATACATCCTCAGATTTCAAGTAATGGAGACATCGCACACACCACTGCTTTCAGCTGAAACCTGCCAGAAACTCAATCTACTTCAATTAAACACCAACCACGTAATACACAATATTGACACGAAAGAGGAGTCAGTCGCACCCAACACAACGGATGAAATCATCTCCATGTATGAAGATGTGTTTGATGGATTAGGATGCCTCCCAGGGGAACTACACCTTGAGATTGACCCCACAGTCCAGCCTGTACAGCAGTTACCAAGACGGATTCCTATTCCCATCAAATCAAAAATGATCAAAGCCATTCAGGAAATGGAACAAAAGGGGGTCATTGCTAAAGTTACGGAACCGACCCCGTGGATAAGCAACATGGTGGTTATAGAAAAGAATGACAAGCTGCGCATATGCATCGATCCTACCCCATTGAACAAAGCTTTGCTCAGATCACACTTCCAGATTCCCACAATTGAAGAAATCCTTCCAGAAATAACCAATGCAAAAATTTTCACAGTTCTCGATGCTAAGGATGGCTATTGGCAAATCAAGCTGGATGAAGCCAGCAGCTACCTCACCACATTTTGGACGCTTGAAGGAAGATACAGGTGGCTTCGGATGCCATTCGGAATAAAACCGGCAGCTGAAGAGTACCAAAGGAGACAGCATGAAGCATTGCAGGGTCTTAGAGGAGTCAGTGTGATTTCAGATGACATTCTTGTCTATGGGTGTGGCAACACTACAAAAGAGGCAATGGCAGATCATGACAAGAACATCTCAGCCCTACTACAGAGAGCTAGGGAAGTCAATTTGAAGCTGAACAGAAAGAAACTTCGGCTGAAGCTCCCTAGTGTAACGTACATGGGTCACCTCCTCACAAAAGAAGGCTTACGCCCGGACCCGCAGAAAATAACTGCAATCCAGAACATGCAAACACCGACCGATGTAAAATCCCTCCAAAGGCTTTTGGGGTTTGTAAACTACTTGTCAAAGTTCCTGCCACGTCTGTCAGACATATGTGAACCTCTCAGAAGGCTGACAGACAAGGACGTTGACTGGGCGTGGCTACAAAAGCATGACGCTGCTTTGGAGAAGATCAAAGATTTAGTCACTCACTACCCTGTACTGAAATACTATGACATCAAAGAGGAGGTCACACTGCAATGTGATGCCAGCGAGAAAGGCTTAGGGGCAGCCCTCCTACAGAAAGGACAACCTGTTGCATTTGCGTCCAGGACACTGACCCCAACAGAGCAACAATATGCTCAGATTGAAAAAGAATGCCTTGCCATTGTCTTTGCGTGTGATAAATTTGACCAGTATCTACATGGAAGAGAGCACATCACTGTACATAGTGATCACAGACCACTTGAAGCAATCTTCAAAAAACCCTTGCTGACAGCACCCAAGCGGTTACAGAGGATGCTATTGAGGCTACAGAGATATCAGATACACCTGCAGTACAAACCAGGCAAGGATTTGCACGTCGCCGACTTCCTCTCTAGAGCGCCTCAGACGAGCATGACACACTCACAAATGCAGACACCAGCCTCAGTATACACAATGGGTCTTACATCACAGGACTTTGAACAAGTTAGCCATTCCAGCGGTATCAATATCTCCACGAAGACATTGGAAACCATCAAAACACTCTGCCAAAGACACGCTATTCCAAAAACTACATGCCTGCATTAAAACCGGTTGGCCCAACCACAAATGTGCTGTCAATGGCTTACTGCGACCATTCTGGACTTTCAAAGAGGAATTAGCCAGTGACAGTGGCCTGATATTCAAAGGACAGAGGATTCTCATTCCTGAAGCTTTGCGGCCTGCCTTTTTAGAAAAAATCCACACTGGACACTCTGGAATTGAGGCTAGCCTGAGAAAGGCTCGTGAGGCAGTTTTCTGGCCTGGCATCACAGATGAAGTCAAAAACTTTGTCAGCAGTTGTGCCACATGCAACACTATCCATGTGAAACAGCAAAAGGAAACATTGATTCCACACAAAATACCTCACCTTCCAT
Organism: Rhinichthys klamathensis goyatoka; assembly: GCF_029890125.1. Taxonomy (NCBI): domain Eukaryota; kingdom Metazoa; phylum Chordata; class Actinopteri; order Cypriniformes; family Leuciscidae; genus Rhinichthys; species Rhinichthys klamathensis. The sequence goes on from NW_026606621.1 coordinate 3,465,684, forward strand.
GGTCCAAAATAGGAATGGATCTATTTACTGCAAACGACTCCATGTTCCTAATTATGGTGGATTACTATTCTGACTACTGGGAGATAGACAGCATGCCAGATTACACATCATCCACAGTCATTGAGTGCTGCAAAAGACAGTTCAGCAGACATGGCATTCCCCTTGAGGTTTTCACAGACAACGGACCGCCTTTCAGTGGCATGGATTTTCAAAAATTTGCAGAGGAATGGGACTTTAACCATGTCACATCATCACCATATCACTGCCAAAGCAATGGTAAAGCAGAGTCAGCTGTAAAAATAGCAAAAACACTGATAAAAAAGTCCACCTTGGAAGGGGGAGACCTCTGGAAAGCAGTGCTGGCATGGAGAAACACCCCAACAGAAGGCCTTGATAGCTCTCCAACTCAAAGGCTCATGTCACGGAGAACACGCACCACACTGCCTACTGGAGAGGCCCTTCTGCAGCCTAAAGTGGTGCAAGAAGTTGTTACAAGAAAAACAGCCAAGGGAGCAGCAGTGAAGCAACGCTATGACACTACAGCACGCAACATGCCAAGCATAATTCAAGGGCAGACAGTGCGGGTCCTTCTTCACCCCAATAACCCAGCCAGTACATGGGCGCTTGGCATCTGCATCGATCAGCTCAGTGACCGTTCCTACGTACTGCTAGTGAAAGGCAAGAAATACCGTCGCAACAGGAAAGACATTCGTCCCGTGCCTGAACAGCTCAAAGTCACCTTACCAACAGACCAACTCACCATAAATGATGAATACTGGGGGACAGGAGAGTCTTCAGAGAGCACCGCACAGCAAATAACAAACAAAGAAGATACCGTACCACCCACAGTCCCAATTCTAAGACACACAAGAACCAGATCCAACATAAAAATGCCTGCTAGATACTCTAAAGACTATGTTATGTAAAAAAAAAAAAAAAAAAAAAATCATGCTTACTGAAATATTCATTAAGCTATTCACAGAATAACAGTTAGTTTTGTTAAACCTGTTAATCTGTATAAGGGGTTTTCTGATTAAGTTGGGTTATGTGTTCTGTTGTTCAATTTCAAGAACTTTCCTTTGTTATGTGAAGGGAGATGTTACGATATAGGTCAGCCAATAGAGGGCACCAGTGAGCTATCTTGGGATGGGGGCGAGACAAGGCGAAGGAGCGTATAAAAACATCAGAAATGCACGAGGATAGCTATGTGAAGTGAGCTGAATAAAAGCTAGTGTTTGACCCATCACAAGTCTCCTTTATGAACATGAAACAGTTTTCTCTTTAATGCACAAAGGAATTAGTTAGTTCGGGCATGCATTGAAATGCAACATGTACTTGGCTTATAAGTCATTTTTAAATTCACAATGTTAGATCGTTTGTGCATTGCAATGCAACAACACATGCTATCTCTTTAATGCACACGAGAATGAGTTAGTTCTGGTATGCAATGCAACAAGTGAATAGCTCATATGTTATTTTTCAATGCACAACATTAGATCGTTTGTGCAATGCAGTGCAACAGAATTTATGTTATCTCTTCTTTGCACAACGGAATGAGTCAGTTCTGGTCTGCATTGAAAAGGAAGTAAGCGTTTAGCTTTATGTTATTGTTATATGAAAATCGTTAGATCCTCTCAGCAATGCAATACAAAAGCACTCATGTTTCTCTTTAATGCACATTGGATGGAGTTAGTTCGGGCATGCTTTGAAATGCAACATGTGTTTTGCTTAAACATTATTTTTAAATTCACAACGTTAGATCGATAGTGCAATGCAATGCAACAACATATATGCTATCTCTTTAATGCACACGAGAATGAGTTAGTTCTGGTGCAATGCAACCAGTGCATAGCTTATATGTTATTTTTCAATGCACAACATTAAATCGTTTGTGCAATGCAGTGCAACAGAATTTATGTTATCTCTTCTTTGCACAACGGAATGAGTATGCAATGAAATGGAATTAAGCGTTTAGCTTGTATGTTATATGAACATCGTTAGATCCTCTGTGCAATGCAATACAACAGCACTCATGTTTTCTCTTTAATGCACAAAGGAATTAGTTAGTTTGGGCATGCATTGAAATGCAACATGTACTTGGCTTATATGTAATTTTTAAATTCACAACGTTACATCGTTTGTGCATTGCAATGTAAATGTAATGAAGCGCTTAGCTTGTATTTTATTGTTATATGAACATCATTAGATCCTCTGTGCAATGCAATACAACAGCACTCATGTTTCTCTGCAATGCACAAAGGAATTAGTTAGTTCGGGCATCCATTGAAATGCAACATGTGTTTTGCTTAAACATTATTTTTAAATTCACAACGTTAGATCGATAGTGCAATGCAATGCAACAACATATATGGTATCCTTTTAATGCACACGAGAATGAGTTAGTTCTGGTGCAATGCAACCAGTGTATAGCTTATATGTTATTTTTCAATGCACAACATTAGATCGTTTGTGCAATGCAGTGCAACTGAATTTATGTTATCTCTTCTTTGCACAACGGAATGAGTCAGTTCTGTTATGCATCGAAATGCATTAAGCGCTTAGCTTTATGTTATTGTTATATGAACATCGTTAGATTTTCTCAGCAATGCAATACAACAGCACTCATGTTTCTCTTTAATGCACATTGGATTTAGTTCTGGTATGCAATGTAATGCAACAAGTGCATAGCTTATATGTTATTTTTCAATGCAAAACATTAAATCGTTTCTGCAATGCAGTGCAACAGTTTTTATCTTATCTCTTCTTTGCACAACGGAATGAGTCAGTTCTGGCATGCATTGAAATGCAATTAAGCGCTTAGCTTGTATGTTATTGTTATATGAACATCATTTGATCCTCTGTGCAATGCAAAACAACAGCACTCACGTTTCTCTTTAATGCACAAAGGAATGAGTTAGTTCGGACATGCATTGAAATGCAACATGTGCTTGGCTTAAATGTTATTACACATCGTTAGTGCAATGCAATTTAAAAACACATATGTTATCTCTTTAATGCACATGAGAATGAGTTAGTTCTGGAATGCAATGCAATACAGCAATTTCATAGCTTATTTTTCCATGCACAACGTTAGATCAACGTGCAATGCAATACAACAACACTTATTTTATATCTTTAATGCACATGGGAATGAGTCGGTTCTGGTATGCATTGAACTAAGCTTTGCTTATATGTTCAACATTGCTTCAACGCTAATTCTTAGATCGTGTGTGCAATGCAATACAACACTTATGTTATCTTTTCGTTGCACAACGGAATGAGTTATTATTTGTGCATTGTAAAGCAATAGCTAATGCAATGATTTTCCTTCAATACACATATGAATAGTTGGTTGTAGAATGCATGTGTTTTGCACAGAGTACAGCGGATTTAGTTAGATCTTTTATGCAATCAAATGCAACAGCACTATGGTAAATGCGTATCAGAATGAGTTAGTTCTGGTATGCACTGTAATACATTATATGTTATTCTTCAATGAACACTTTCATTGAAGTGATTGAAGTTTGATCGTGTTTGCAACCGCATATAGGATATCTCTTCATTGCACAAAGGAATTAGTTAGTTATTGTATGCATTGTCATGCAACAGCTCATATGTTCTTATCTCTTCAATACACAATAAAATCAATTAGTTGTTGAATGCAATGCAATGCAATGAAAGTCCTCAATCATGTACTTTATAAAATATTTCTGGCCAAAAAGTACTCGAAACTTGAACTTTCTTTACATGCTCATTGACACCTTTAGAATTTACATGAGCCCTACAGCCATATTTGACCCTCTGAAAATATTACTGGAAAAAGTGTCCTTGATCTTGAAAAATCCGTGAACAATAACTCACTATACATACAGACGGACTTCTCGTAATGTTATATCAGATAGACAGTAACCCAAATCTGACCTTTTGAACTTTAAGGTCAAAGGGTCTCAAAAGGTTTTAAACTATATAATTATAGACTCCTTCTGATGTTACATCAGAAACACAGAGGTTCCTTTTTGAACTACTGAACATGTTTTTCGCCAAAGATTCCTTAAAGATTCATTTACATTCAGATTGATTTCTTCTGATGCCAGTTAATTTCAACTACTAAACATATTTCTTTTCAATAGGTTAGATGTCCATATCTAACCTATTGAACTTAGTTCTGGTCAAAGGGATTATAAACTGTATAAAGTTACAGACTCCTTCTGCTTATAAATCAGCCATACTTAGGTCCATTTTGACCTACTAAACATATTTCTGGACAAAGAGTTCTTGAACATTTACTTAATATGAATTCAAATTGACTTCTTGTAATGTTGTGTGAGACAGACAGTAGTAAATTTTTGACCTACTCAACATAGTTCTGCCCTTAGAGTACTTGATCTTGAACTTTCTATACATTCTCATAGAGTCCTTCTAATGCTTCATAAGCCATTTAGAAGTCAATATCTGACCTATTGAACTTATTTCTGGTCATAGGGTCCTGATGAGGTTTTAAAATATATAAACTTATAGACTCCTCCTGATGTTAAATCAAACATAAAGCAGCCATTTTTAGACTTTTTCCAGTAATATGTTCAGTTGGTCAAATATGGACTTTTAAACTACTGAAAATATTACTGGCCAAAGAGTCCTCAAAAGGTTTTAAACTATATAAGTTTATCGACTCCTTCTGATGTTACATCAGCAATACAAAAGTAAAATTTTGACCTACTGAACATATTTCTGGCGAGTCCATGAACATGAACTCACTATACATACAGACTGACTTCTCTTAATGTTATATCAGGCAAACACTATAGTCCAATTTTGACCGATTGAACATATTTTTGGCCAAAGAATCCTCAAAATGTTTTTTACTATTATAAACTTATAGACTCTTTTTAATGTTAAATCAGCCATGCAAAAGTCCATATTTGATCTACTGAAAATATTCCTGAAAAAAAGAATCCTCGATCTTGAACTTTCTATCCATACTCATAGACCCCTTCTGATGCTTCATAAGGCATTTAGCAGTCAATATCTGACCTTTTGAACTTATGTCTGGTCAAAGGATCTTCAAAAGGTTTTAAACAATTATAGACTCCTTCTCATGTTAAATCAGCCATACAGAAGTACATATTTGACCCAAGGAACATATTTCTGGCCAAATAATCCTCAATCTTGAACTTTCTATACATACTCATACTCCTGATGCTTCATAAGCCATATAGAAGTCCATTTAGAAGTCCATATCTTGACCGATTGAACTTATTTCTGGTCAAAGGGTCCTCAAATGGTTTTAAACTATATAACTTGAACATAGCTTTTATGTTATTTTTCAAGTCACAACCTTAGACCATCTGTGCAATGCAATGCAAAAACACATATGTTATCTCTTTAATGCACATGGAAATGAGTTAGTTCTGGTATGTAATGCAATGCAACAACACACATTATCTCTTTATTGCACAACGGAATGAGTTAATTCTGGTATGCTATGAAATGCAAAAACACATATGTTATCTCTTTAATGCACATGGGAATGAATTAGTTCTGGTATGCAATGCAATGAAACAACACATATATTGTCTCTTTATTGCACAACGGAATGAGTTATTTCTGGTGTGCAATGCAATACTACAAGTGCATAGCTCATATGCTATGTTTCAATGCACAACGTTAGATCGTTTGTGCAATGCAATGCAACAACACATGTTATCTATTTAATACATGTGGGAATGAGCTAGTTCTGGTGTGCAATGCAACAATGTAAAAAGTGCATATATATGTATTTAGCTTATGTTATTTTCCAATGCACATCGTTTGATCGTTTGTGCAATGCAATGCAATAACACATGTTATCTATTTAATGCACGTGGGAATGAGCTAGTTCCGGTGTGCAATGCAATGCAAGTGCATAGTTTATGTCATTTTTCAATGCACAACCTTAGATCGTTTGTGCAATGCAATGCAAAAACACATATGTTATCTCTTTATTGCGCGAAGGAATGAGATAGTTCAGGCATTCATTGGAATGCAACATGTGCTTAGTTTTTATGTTATTTTTCAATGCACAGGCCAAGATCATTTGTGCAATGCAATGCAACAACACATGTTATCTCTTTAATGCACATGAGAATGATTTAGTTCTGGTATGCAATGCAGTGCAACAAGTGCATAGCTTATTTTTCAATGCACAACGTTAGATCATTTGTGCAATGCAATGCTACAACACATGTGTTATCTCTTTAATGCACTTGGGAATGAGTTAGTTTTGGTATGCAATGCAATACAACAAGTTCATAGCTTATTTTTCAATGCACAACGTTAGATCGTTTCTGCAATGCAATGCAACAACACATCTCTTTAATGCACATGGTAATGAGTTAGTTCTGGCATGCAATGCAAAAAGAGCATAGCATAGCATAACATAACAAGCATAACATGCATAGCAAGTTATTTTTCAAGCTTACGTCATTTTTCAGTGCACAACATTAGATCATTTGTGCAATGCAATGCAACAACACATATGTTATCCCTTTAATGCACATGGGAACCAGATAATTCTGGTATGCAATGCAATGCAACAAGTGCATAAATTATATGTTATTTTTCAATGCAAAACGTTAGATAGTATGTGCAAAGCAATACAGCAACACATGTTCCCTTTCGAACGGTCACTTCGTATTGCGTAGCTATACGCAGTGGGGAAACTCCTTTTCCTCGATTTACTGAAGCCTATATGTAAAACGCATTTGCGGCTGCACAGCTAGCACACTGAGCGTCTGGCACGCTCATAGGCTGTGCTGCAGCAACTGCACATCCAATGGTGCGGGCGACTCTCACGGGCGACCAATGAGCTAGCCTAACGTCAGAGCCCGCCGAGGGGGTGTGGCCCAGCCTATATAGACCCCCGAAACCGCCATTATAGCTGATTTTTACTCCTTCAGCGACAGTACACATGTCCCTGAGCTTCTACTGATTATTCGCCGTCGAACAAGCCTTTCAGCCTGAGCGTGCTTCTCTTCAGCAGACTTCGCCTACACGACGATTGTCTCCTGACGCCGTCTCACCTGTGGCTATCCGGCGACAGCCTATATCCTTTTGACAAGCATTGTGTCATTTTCAGATGCCTCGTTCATCCTGCGCCACGTGCGGAGGCCGTCTGCACGAGGCAGACCGACACTCGAGTTGCATTTCCTGCCTGGGGATCGACCACGCGGAGAATGCACTCTCTGCCGGCGGATGTGCGGCCTGCGAAAGCATGCCTATCTCCGTGCTGCGCACTCGGCTAGCTCTCTCCCGAGACGGCGATGCCGCTTCAACCACGCTTTCTGTTCCAAGGAAGAAGAAGCGTCGCAGCCAACGGCAACCGGAGGGTATGGAAGTTAGTGAATGCACGCCGGCCGCGTCCCCGCGTGCTTCACTTTCTCCTACTCACACGCCATCACCGGTCCTTTTCGTAGGAGACCAGCGCTCCCACGTGGCAGGCCTCGTCTCCTTCGGCGGGTCTCTCGAACGTGACAACAGCCTGTCCATCCCCACTTCTGAGGATGAGTGGCCGGGCTCTCTCGACCCCGTCACCGCTTCTCAGTCTGTGGCCAGTGGTTCAGCGACCAGGACAAACTCCAACGCCGAAATGCTTCGGATCCTGACGAAGGCCGTCGCGGACCTCAAGCTAGAGTGGGCCACGTAGTCGGCTGGATGGATGGTTCCTTTCGGGGCGCCAGCAGGCCCCTCGTCACAAACCAGCGCCATTTTTCCCCGAAGTCCACGAGGAGCTTACCAAGGCCTGGCGCGCTCCTTACTCTGCACGTGTGGGTTCTGCAGTTTCCGCGACGCTCTCCTCTGTGGATGGCGCAGCAGAAAAGTGTTATGAGTCTTTGCCGCCCCTCGAAAAGGCCGTGGCCGCTCATCTTTGCCCGAGCACTGCAGCTAGCTGGCGAGCTAGAGCCGCTCATCCCAACAAACCTTGCCGAAACACTTCAGCCCTCGCTGGATGCGCGTATTACGCCTCCGGTCAGGCTGCTTCGGCCCTGCACACGATGGCCGTGTTGCAGGTCTACCAGGTCAAACTCCTCCAGTCCATGGACGAGGCTGGCCCGGACCCGGAGGCCTTTCAAGACCTGAGAAGTGCTACAGACCTAGCGCTGCGTTCTACTAAGGCTACAGCACAGGCCATCGGAAGGAACATGGCGAGTTTGGTTGTGCTCGAGCGCCATCTTTGGCTCAACCTCACCGAGATCAAGGAAGCCGACAGGACTAGATTCCTCGACGCCCCGGTTTTCAGCTTCGGTCTCTTCGGCCCGGCGGTGAAAGGATTCTCTGAGAGGTACACAGAGGCACAGAAAGCGTCCCAGGCTATGCGACACTTCTTGCCGAAACGCTCGAGCTCCTCGACCAGCAAGACCAAACCACCGCCTTCGCCTCATCCAGCCAAACCGGTGAAGCAGGCCTCTCAGCCCCGCCCTGCGGCCGCTGATAGCCACCGCCAGTCAAGGCCCGCGAAGCGCTACCCGCTCCCCCGACGTCAAGGCCCGCGAGCCAGCGTCGTGATTGACCAGGTACCACCGAAGTCGTCCTAGCAACAAGCGGGAAGAGAGAGGTCTCGCACTAGCCGGACCACCCTCAAAAAAGCCAGCAAAACTTCCCACAGGTCCCTGTTCAGTTCAGGCGGCTGGGGATTTTTATTATTGTAAACAGGCCCGCAGTAGTGAGCACGTCTTTGCAAACAAACGCCATTTTCACGGCGACCCAAATAAAGCACAAAAAGAGCATGTTTCACAATCACAACACACAGGTTCACGGTCCCCCTTCTCTAGGTGGCCCCCGCCCTGTTGTAACACTGACTTTCCCCCGGGCAAAAGCCTGTATAGTCAGTCAAGCACTCAGTATGTGCACAAATCACATTATAAGGGTATCAGGTCCCCCTATGTTAGGCGGCCCGTCCCATTCAGTGTGTCAAGCCCTAGCCACACGGGCCATGGCCTGGCAAGCTATTGGGTCATGAACACTATAAAGCGAGGCTACTCGCTCCAATTCGCTCGCAGACCCCCCAAATTCCAGGCGTTTATCGAGACGTCGGTGAGAAGCAGCGTGGGTCACGTGCTTCACTGTTCACTGGGTCACTGTTCAGCCCTTACGGATATTAACCATGTATAATTTTATTATAGTAAAAGTGTAGTAATCATATGTTTTTTTTTTTTGGCGGCTTGATTACCATTTGTATAACCACAGTTCTACTACATATACCATGGGAGACGTTACGTCAATACTGACGTATTGGGGTCTCGCCTGGGAGCCCAATCACCTCCAAGTGGTAACAAAACAAGCCAATGAACATTAACCAGTGAAATTTGTATGCCGAGTCACACCTCCCTGGACATACACGTTCAAGAGCACATTCAGATAATTAACCTTATTAACACGAGAGGAGAGCATTCAGTTCATCCGTGCCGAGGGTCCCCTCAGTCAGGGAATAGAACAACTGGCTGTGGGCGGATTCCTGGGAGGCAAACAGGTCTAGCTGTGCAACCCCGAATCGGCTCCAAATAACTGGACCGCTTGGGGATGGATTCTCCATTCTCACACAAATTTTGAATAAGTGTTTGTTGTGCAACAAAATAGATAATGCACTTGAATCAATGATCATCATTGTGTATCATCCAGGTACACAGTGCAACACAGGGTCAAAGAAAGAACAGATGACAGAGAGTGACATCAGTGTTGCGGAATGTTTATTAGGCCACTGATATGCTTGAGGATGTTATTACACGAATTTCTTTACTGTAATTACAGTTTTAAAGCTTCAAAAGGTAAGGTAACTGTCATAATCACCTGTCACCTCAGAACTTCATTTCCCATAATCTTTTCTGAATCCTATTCTCAGCTTAGTGTTTGCTTCTGATTATTGAACTCAGTCACTCACCTGCTTGCATCGCTTGTCTCCAGCTCGTTCATGCAAATAAACAGCTTTTGTGGAAGTTACCAAGTTAACAGGTTTGTGACCGTAACAGAAGAACATAGCAATAAATAAATTGCTATGTTCATACATAAAATATGTATTTAAGAATATTCTATATCTTCTCCTTTATTGGAAATCAGTGTAGCTGTAATCATTCAGGTGGTCTGGAAGTTTTGGTTAAACAGGGAAAGTGGAACCTTAAATCTTGTGATAATTTGTTTGCATAAAAAAAAACAATTAAATTTCAGCAACATTTTTCATCACTGTATGACGTTTACAACCAGACAGCAGACAGTTCACAACCAGAGAACATGGAGAATGCTGAATAATCTGGCTCGGAACAGGATAACACTGGATAACACGGTCACAATATACGCTGATGTGGCCATCCATTAAAATGCTATATGTCTATAAGCTAGTTCCCCAATTATTTTAACAAATTGTTTTAACATCTTTATACATTATATTATAAACTGATATTTTCTGATATTAGTCAAGGCCATTATTAATAGCCTATACTCCTTCATTCTCTTCATTCACTCTTCTCTCTATTTTAATTTTTTTTAAATTGCTTGACTGAAATACAAAACATCAGACAAAAACTTTTCAATTCAATTCAAATAAATCCAAAAATCAGCAAAAAACATAAATACAAAGGAAAAATAGGACAAATGAAAAAGAAGCTCAATCAACATAATATACCTCTAAAAATGTACTTTTTTTGTTTTGCATAAAATGTAAAGATTCTGAGAACACCATTCCTTTTGCAAAAGAGAGTAGATGGGAGGATTTACATTTTTTTAAATCTGCATATGTGTATAAAATTGTCCATGTATGTATCGCTGCAGCCCGGAGACCTGCAGGTGGGAGGAGCTTACGCCGCAAGTGGGAGGAGCTTATGCCGCAAGTAGGAGGGATTTCACAAATGTGCAAGTAGGAGGAGTTTACGCCGCAAGTGGGAGGAGCTTATGCGGACCCAAGCGCAAGCTATCATTGCCGAGGACGGCGGTGAATGAGTATGGCAGGAAGTAACGACAGTAATGAAAATAAACGATCAAATATTACGTTCCTCATCATGGTCTGATTTCTTACAGCTTTGTTATTATTGTGTGTGTCCAATACCACTCACTGTCAATGATGAAGTCACGTCTTTACACCTTTTACCATACTTAAAGTGATGGTGTTTTAAATTCATTAGGCTGTAGGCCTTATTTCAAGCATATTTCTGAATATTAGCTACATAATCTACAATTCTACAGTATCAAGTAAATTAACATATTAAAATGTGATGCAATTGGACTCAGTGAAGTGAATGCGTAAAAACATGAAAAACATTTGGCTAATGTAAAAAAAAAAAGTTACCATCCATCTTTACTGCATATTTTTTTCAAATACAGACTAATGTTCTTCTGAACATTTTACACATATATTACATTTAAATCTCAGGGTGGATACATTTTTTTTTTTCAATGAATAAAATCATGTACAAGTCACTCAGAATTGATTGCAAAAGTGTTTATTTTATTTTATTATTTTTTGTCTTTTTTTTTTGTTATTTGTAAGGACACTATATCAGCTATTAGAACTGATCTGCATGCAGTGAAAACTGCAAAATCCAGGGTGGAAGGTTTCTAAATAAATGCCCAGGAGCTCGCCTCGCTTTCCTTAACCTGGTGGATACACAAGAAGTACAATAAGAACTAGGGTTTATAGTTGACATTGAACATTTACAAACATTACGAATAATTTCTCAGCTTTGTAGGTCCATGCCATGCAAGTGAATGGTGTCCAGAACTTTTAAACTCCAAGGGATGACATAAGTAAATTAGATTTTTAGTTCAAGTTCAAGTTCATTTTATTTATATAGCACGTTTTATAACAGTCACCGACTGACCAAAGTGCTTTACAGAACTACAAAATTAAAAGACAATAAAACCATGCATAACAGCAGAGCACATATAAGTACAGCAAGCTAAGAAGAGCCTTAAATTAGATTTTCAGTTTCCTTTAGACTAACAACTAGTTTATTCATCACCAATTTACACAAAACGTACCAGGTGTGCAGCATTTGTACTCAAACCCACACTCCAAACAAGTGAAGATTGAGTACATCCTCCAGAAGAGCTGTTTGTAGTGAGACGACTTATTTTTCCAGCATGCAACACCTGAGGTGAAAAAAAAATGAACATAACATTTAACATTATCAATGATGTTCTTGTTATGCGTTTTATTTTTTAATGTCAATATTTACATATAAGAAGTGTGCCTGATTCTTGAAATTGTCATCCCCAACTATGTCCCTGAACCTTGAGCAAGCCAATGACAGGGGCATGTAGGGAGCATCTTCTTCTTGAAGAACAACTTCAAGTAGTATGTTCTTCAGCAACGCTCCTGATAACTGAAAAGATAGCAACAGTTAGCACAGGCCGTTAAAAAAAAAGCAAAAAAAAGCACATTATATAACATTATTCAACTACCTTGAAGATGAAGCATGATGGAGGGTCATCGTCTTTTAACAGCTCATCCTTAAAGAAAAATATAAGTGGATTAAAATTGTTCTATGATACACATTTTAAATCATCATTAAAATTGATTATGCATACCTTGCTAAAAACAGAGGGCACAACTGGGGTTTGCTCTGCTAAAATGAAGTAATTTAAAATTAGCTGACCAATATTATAGTTACATAATTTGAAACCCAGCATAGTATATGTATTTTGTTTCATATCAAAGTTCTTACTTTCATATGCAAGTTCAGTTTTTTTCTTCCTATAGGTTTCAGGGAGTGCAGAGCATTCTTCTTCTTCTGAAAGAGGATTAGAATAAAAAAAAAAGTGATACAATTATCCATTAATTTTTAATTTGACAAAAAAATATCAGCAAAATATAAAAAGCTGACAATACCAGCTACAACAGCTCGTTTTCTCTTTCTCCCATGTCTTCCACAATTTGATTGTCATGCAAGAAAAACAAATAAAGTAAGCAATAGAACAAGTACAATATCAAAATTAATTGAATGCAAGGATGCATTACATTGATCATTACAGTAAAGACTTTTGTAAATACAAAAAAAAAATCTAATTAATGGTCCAATTTTAAATATATAAAAAAAAACGTATTCACCAATGAATACAACCACATTTCAAAATCTTGCCAACCCCTAATAGTATTAAGAACAGATATTAAAGGAGTTTGACAGAGCAAGTAGTGTTTATACCCGCTGATTTTTATAATCACTGAAACACTTTGCTACTCCTTTTCACTCAAAGGGTCTGCAGAATATATTTTTACTGAAATAGTGTTATGAGCGAGTCACTAAATCATTCCGTTCCATGACTTCCCAAAACAATTTACAGAGTGAACAAGATTTCTTCACTTCTTTAAGGGTTTCTTAAAAACAACACGTGTTAAAAGTACAGCTAATTTTTTCACACTTACTCTAAAGAGAAATTTTCAAGCAAGATGGCACCACCATTTTCTTATGTTCTTCATGTTTAGCTGTGTACATAAAGTAATGAATTAGTATAATTTTCAATTATATTAAAATGCATATAGCTACACAAAATAAATACTTACTTCAGTGAAGTCAAACTTCTGTCCCTGAACAACATCCAGTGCATACTATAATATGCAAAGAAACACAAATGAATGGGATAGTTCACCCAAAAATAAAATTCTCACTTATTTTACTCGCCCTCATGCTGTCCCAGATGCATTTTACTTTCTTTCTACAGATAAATACGAATTAAGATTTTAAGGAAAGTAATCCATCTCTGCGAGTCCTAAAGATGCTTTAAAAACCACACACAGTGACCGTGATGTCCATGCGACCTCAGTGGATGAATCAATGCCTTCTGAAGTGAAACAATAGGATAAGAAAAATACTAATAATGTAAACTGTTTTAACTATTAAAAATCACTTCCGACCAACTGTCATAGGTACAATCCACTTGTCTTATATGGACTCACAGAGATGGATTATTTCCTTAAAAATCTTTGTAATTATGCATTTTGTATGTATATTATGAGAATATTACATGTATAGTATGCAGTTAATGTTTTGTGGCTTCTGGTCTTTCCTGTCACAACATATCCAAGACTTTCACTTTGATACTTGTGTATATGCTGTAGTGACAATAAAGAATGTAAATTTATTTGATTTTTTATTTAAATTCATTTAACTGATTTTATAAGTCATAATTGAACCTGTTGATGATTGTTCAAATATATTTACAATTTTAAATGTTAGAAGATAATATTAACTAAATGAAATAAATAAAATTATCAGCATGATTAAAAAAATGGCAACAAAAATAATCTTTGTGTGAAATATGTAATGAAATGCCCTATGAGGTCTGTATCATCTGACAGCAAGCCACGATTGTAATTTTCATAGTTTAAATTCCTCTTATTTAAATGATCATACATTTTGATGGTGTAAATGCATATGGTAACAATGAGAAAATTTGATGGCCATGGTTGCCAACCTTGATTACCTGGTTGAAGTGAAACTTTCTTGACGGCTGAATATATCACACACGTATACTAGTGTGTATACACACGTATACTATTCTCTTTAAATTGTAATAGCACAACCTAATCAGAGCCTAACATGCAAAAGAATCATCAGGAATAAACAAATATTCTCCTAAAACATTGGACACAATATTTTAAGTAGGCATATACAGTAGGCCTACTTTGATGTACAATTACACCTGAATAGACTGAAGAGATCTCTTGCGCTCCTAAAAGTTTCTGTTGACAAAGTAGTAGCAGCAGCAGCTAAATACAGATAAAATTCAAAAACAAACATAACTTAATATCACTAAAATTAAATAGAAAGATGCGCTTACAGACGCTCACATCCACACAAGTAAACGCAACACTGACTACGTTTACATGCAGCCAAATTTCGGGTTATGGTCGGGTTAAGGTCACTATTCGGGTTTCTGAAACATTAGGGTTAACCCGTTTACATGCGTGAGCAGAGAGAGTTACTCCTGTATACATGGAATTGCAATATCCCGATGTAAACGCGATGCGCGGTTAGCGTCTGGACGTACGGACAACCAGACGCAATATGCGTCATTTCCACTTCTTCTTCCTGTATCCAAAGACAACAACAACAGCAGCACGCGGATAATGAATAGTTCGGGGCAGA
This sequence comes from Rhinichthys klamathensis goyatoka, assembly GCF_029890125.1. Classification (NCBI taxonomy): domain Eukaryota; kingdom Metazoa; phylum Chordata; class Actinopteri; order Cypriniformes; family Leuciscidae; genus Rhinichthys; species Rhinichthys klamathensis. The sequence goes on from NW_026606621.1 coordinate 3,480,794, forward strand.
TAGCGATCGCCTTTGTTTGCGCTTTGGTGCTGGTACTGACCTCGCTCCAAAAGTATGCTGTGCTGCGTCTCGCCATGTTTACTTCCGGTATACTGCACGCGGGTTTTTGTATGCGCCGAGAAGTTTCTCGATTCCTTGCGAATAGAACATGCGCAGAACACACATCACTATGGGGATATGCCGATGCGCGTTTACATGACCAAAAATTCGGGATAGAAAAGGGGTACCCCAGGTATAATATCCGGGATATGAGCATATTCGGGTTTTTGCCGGTGTTTACATGACCGTTCGCGACCGGGTTATTGCTAATATCCCGGTTTTGAACGGGTTATTGGGTGCATGTAAACGTAGTCACTGACGTCTTCACTTCCAGGTCAAGAAGCTGTCAATCAAAAACTCAGTAGCCAATGAGAACACACTGCTACTAGCCCCGCCCCCACGAGAGATTTGTGTCGGAACAGCGAACGAAAACGTCTCTGGTTACTCACGTAACCGTAGTTCCCTGAGAGGAGGGAACGAGACATTACGTATGGGGAAATCTATTTTCCTCGAATCATGAAGTCTGATAGAATAACTCTTTTGCTTGCAAATAGCCAATGGCGGTCCCGCCATCACCTGATTGGCTGACACTGCTCAATATAGGTGACGGCGGGCGCCAAAAACCTCAGAATCTTAGCTGAACGAGAGTAAGGAGACTGAGAGTCCCTCCCACACGGCAGGTTACGTAATGTCTCGTTCCCTCCTCTCAGGGAACTACGGTTACGTGAGTAACCAGAGACGTTCCCTTATCGAGTCGGTCTCTCGACATTACGTATGGGGAACAATAAAACCCCCGCCGCGTGGGAGAAACCCCGCCCAGCTCTCAGGAACAGACACCGGACCTGGTTGAAACATCTATTGGCACAGAGCCAACTCGGCATCTGCACCAACGAAGGCCCCTCCCATCAAGCTAAGCACGCTGAACTGAATGGAGGGAGATTGCAGCAAGTGATTGGTGCTTAGGAAAATACTGCCGGCTATGAATGCGGACATAACAAAGGGCACAATATAGTGAACATGATAGCTATGCAAATAATAACTCGCACTGTCTGACGACTAGTCGAACCGTGGCTAGAGCGCGCGCCATCGGGGCAGTCTAGCCTAGTCCAACGACAGCTCAGCTTTCTCTCCCTGCACTGACAGACATGTGGTGCGAATGAAGGGATATTCAAGTTATAGAATCTCGCGAAGGTATTACGAGACGACCAACCTGCCGCGAAACAAATGTCTTGAATAGACATGCCTTTCGCCCATGCCCATGATGACGCCAAACTCCTAGTGGAGTGGGCGTGCACCCCTATAGGGAAACGGCTTCCCGTGAAGCATAAGCCAGCCAGTGCACAGCCTCCACTATCCAGTGAGATAGCCTCCGTTTCGACAGCGCGCCGCCTCTTAGCACCCGCGTAGCAGACGAAGAGCTGCTCTGAAGTTCGAAACTGGCTAGTTCTGTTCACATAAGCACGCAGGGCACGCATGGGGCACAAGCGTACTTCTGAGACTCTGAAATACTGACCTCATCCGGGCAAAATGCTGGAATTGCAACCACCTGGGCTCTGATGAATATACGCAGTAGATAATAGCCCCATAATAGCATAGCACCTCAGTAAACAACAAACACATAGCCGTAGCTACAACTGTGAGTAGACGAGTTAGCACAGAATAGCCAGTTGCACTGAAGGAAACGGGGCAACATAACAGCATAGCACATGTACGTAACAGCATCGGTCGCTGTAGCGCATCCATGCATGTACATAACGCAGCATAAGTCACCGTAGCGACAGAACTGCGTAGAGACAGAAACTGAGATGTACAGTTCGATCAGGATGGCTAGCTGCACGGAAACGGGGCAGCATTACAGCATAACACATGGTAAATTGCACATCCGTGTACGTACATACATTCAGAAACTGTGAGTATGCACAGTAGATTAAGATAGCTAGTTTTGCACTGAAAGAAACAGAGCAACAAAATAGCAACACGCGTCCTTATACGTACATAAGTGCAGTGTAGTCGCTGTAGCGACAAACTGAATATGCAGTTAGATAGGATAGCTGGTTGTTGCACTGAATGATAGAGGGCAACATAACAGCATAACACATCAGTGTGCACATTTTAAACATCTGTGTGTATAATGCAGCTCAAGTTGCTGAAGCGACCGAAACTGCATGAATATGCGTACACAATGGTCCATTACATTGAAGGGCAGCATAACGCTTCAATATCTACACAGATGCAATGCAATCGCCGTAGCGACGACTGAGACTATGCACAAGCATAGTTACATTTTTGTGTACAAAAAACACAGCGTCAGAGGCATAGCGACATCGACTGTAAATACGTAGTTAATCGGAATAGCCGGCTGCACTCAGGATACAGGGCAACATATAACGGCATAAATCATAGACACATATCAATGTACATAACACAGCGTCTGTGGCATCGCGCAACAACTGTGACTACACAGTAAAAGAGTAGCCAGTTGCACTAAAGGGTACAGGGCAATATATAGCGGCGTAATAGTTACACATATCAGTGCGTTGTGTGTACACAGCGTCAGTTGCATCGTACAACAATTGTGAATACGTAGTGATCAGAATAGCCATTTGCACTGAATGACACAGGGCAAAATATGACGGCATAGATCATAACACATATCAGTGTGTAGTGTGCACAAACACAGCGTTAGTTGCATCGCACGACAACTATGAATACGCACTGCGTAGTAATCAGGATAGCCATTTGCACTGAATGACACAGGGCAATATATAATGGCATAAATAATTACATATAACAGAGTGCGGTGTGCACAAACACAGCGTCAGTTGCATCGCACGACAACTATGAATACGCACTGCGTAGTAATCAGGATAGCCATTTGCACTAAATGACACAGGGCAATATATAATGGCATAAAACATTACACATAACAGAGTGCGGTGTGTACGTAACACAGCGTCAGATGCATCGCGCACGAACTGTGAATACGCACTGCGTAGTAATCAGGATAGCCATTTGCACTGAATGACACAGGGCACTATATAATGGCATAAAACATTACACATAACAGAGTGCGGTGTGTACGTAACACAGCGTCAGATGCATCGCGCACGAACTGTGAATACGTTGTAATCAGAATAGCCATTTGCACTGAATGACACAGGGCAATATATAAGGCATAAATCATTACACATATCAGTGTGTAGTGTGTACAGCGTCAGTTGCATCGCACGACAACTGTGAATACGTACTGCGTAGTAATCAGAATAGCCATTCCACTGAAGGATACAGGGCAATATACAACGGCAAATTCATATAGTGTGCAGTGTGTACATAAACACAGCGTCAGTTGCATCGCACGACAACTGTGAATACGTACTGCGTAGTAATCAGAATAGCCATTGCACTGAAGGATACAGGGCAATATACAACGGCAAATTCATATAGTGTGCAGTGTGTACATAAACACAGTGTCAGTTGCATCGCACAACAACTGTGAATACGTACTGCGTAGTAACCAGAATAGCCATTGCACTGAAGGACACAGGGCAATATATGGCATAAATCATTACACACAACAGTGTGTAGTGAGTACGTAACGCAGCGTCAGTTACATCGCGCAACAACTGTGAATACTTACGGTGTAGTAATCAGAATAGCCATTGCACTGAAGGACACAGGGCAATATATAATGGCATAAATCCTTACACATAACAGTGTGGTGTGTACGTAACACAGCGTCAGTTGCATCGCGCAACAACTGTGAATACACACTGTGTAGTAATCAGAATCGCCATACAGGGCAATGAATGCTGCGGCGGGGGCTGGGCGCCAGCCACCGGGAAAGCATTGACTGCTATATGAAATGGTATAGCTCGTCCGCGGCATCATGCACGGGGACATAGATAGCCATCGCCTCGGGTTTCCCCGAGCTTCCGCTCTGCGATGCGTCTCCCGTCTATGAGGCGGGTAATAATGTTGGGGAAAGAAGCTCTTTTGCTGAGACATGTAATGTACCTTGTTATTGAAACAGAACACAGCAGTTTCAGAAACAACACATTATCGTCGAACTCTGGGCGGGAACACGCCCTCTTCGCACCGGTCCGACGAACACGTACCGCGCTCTTTCCTCCCTGACACGCACATCAGGAGCGCTGTTTTTTTTTTTTTTTTTTTTTTTTAGCGACTTCCTGAACTGCCTCTCGCTTCAGCTTTACGGCCCGCGCCGAGGCCACCTTTCCGACGGCAGCTCCTTGGGCGCTGTCCACTCCAGCACCATATCTGCCACCGCCTCAAGCCTTGTTTATACTCGACGCGTCCGCACGAGCGCGAGTCTCCGCTGACTGCGCGCGGACCTCTCCATATGGACGAGGCGTTTATACTTGACGCGCTCGCCGTTGTGCTATTCTGTGAAACGACAGGGGGCGACTCGGAGTAATTCTCCTCTAAACCACCAGGAATCAGCAGTGAAGAAGTAGTTTGCCATTTATTAGTAGTTTATTAATTTCTGATTCGTATAAAAAGAGTAATAAATGCAGTAGGTTTATTGTACTTTCACTGCATGTAAACTAGTAAACAACTGAAGCCTTATTGAAGAGTGTTTAAACCTTAATTTCATCAGCAGGGCTTACTTTTGCTATTGTAGGCTTATTTTGTAAATATAAGCAGTTACTTTAGAGTGCAAACTGGGTGCTTAATGTAAATGTGTTCCTATTCAAAAAATGAGAGGCTTTTATGGTCGCCCATCAATGCAAATGTCTCTGTGTATAGAAGGATCATAAACATGCTGATACAGACGCACCAGTTCGGCCAGATTCGGCTCGAAGTCGTTCATCTTCGGATGCGGCGCCGCGCGCGATGTTACAAAAAGTGCCGTGCACACCGCCAGGCGAAATGGGGTCTTGCGCACCCAACGCGCACGACCGCCCACACCGCAATGACGTCATTTTTGCCGCGCGCACTTCGCGCTCTTGCGGACGCGTCGAGTATAAACAAGGCTTCAGTGAGAATGGCCATAAGCTCCGCATCCAAAGAGGCGAGGGCGCCTTCAGACGGAGACTCGGACCATTGCGGTCGTCATCGTCGTAACCGAACGAGATAATTCCCGTGCTTCCTCAAGAGGGCGGTAAATGGCCTCAAGAGTAACTCACGGGCTCTGCCACGTGAGGATGGCGTGGACCTTGGGCCGACGTCAGCGCCTCAACAGAACCCGCGAATGGAGATCTCTGCCGTCTCCCGGTCCGCGGCTCGAAGGCGGCAGACTGGGGAGAGGCAGGAGACACAAGGTCGTCGCTACGTGTAACGGCCAGCCTTGCACGAAGGATCTGATGGGAAGCTCCTCACAGGCGGGACATCCCGATCCCTCGAGTGCCGCCTCTGCGTGGTCCCGACCCAGGCACAGCACACAAGTTGTGTGCGTCCGGGGATTCAATGGGTCCACCACACGGGCGACAAAGAGACATAATATAATCCACCGGAACGCGAGAGGGGAATTAAAACTCCTTAATATACTCCGCTCTGAATGCGTACATCAACGGTGAAAACAGACTCGAGTGAAGAAAAAAGATTCTGAGGTTTTTTGGCGCCCGCCGTCACCTATATTGAGCAGTGTCAGCCAATCAGGTGATGGCGGGACCGCCATTGGCTATTTGCAAGCAAAAGAGTTATTCTATCAGACTTCATGATTCGAGGAAAATGGATTTCCCCATACGTAATGTCGAGAGACCGACTCGATAAGGGAACTCAGGGAGCGTAAACGAAAACTTCAGAAGCGTAAATGAAAACTCTGGAAGCGCATTTGTAAGTTTGGATCAGTAAAAGAAATATGAAATGTGGTAAAAGAAAGCAAAACATGCAGTGTATTAAAAACAAAGTCAAAAAATTGCTTGCGATTCATTCTTTTTCAGTTTCAAAGATATTTTATTCAATTTCAATTTATATTTTCATTAGTTTCTTGAAAAGTTACGTTCATTATTATCGGCACAAAAATAATTCCATAATTTTAGGCTTGACGCATCACCCATGTAAGAAAAACGGTTCGTTGATCAGAACAGTAGGGGGCGACAATGCTCCTAAAGAGTGGACAGCCATTCATCAAGAAGAAGACGTACATCCGTACATCAGAGGAAAACAATGACGTCAATTGAGTGACGTATCAAGCGGATGAGGATTGAGATCTGATGTTCGTGCTGGTCATATTGAACGCTTAAAACAGATAATACTGCAGGTATGTGTAAAATATAAATATTCAATTATTTAATTAATGTTAAATTTATTCCGAGTGCAGTTATCAGGCAGGTTAGAGAGTGAAATGTTTTCGGTCATGAGTTTACGGAGGTGGAAGGATAATCGCTAATATTATGAGATCCTAGTTACTAAAATAAGGATGACATCAATTAAACGATGTTAATTATTCCCCATAATGAACGACATAAGTTATTTATTCTTCAACTGTGATTTAATACAGGCCTAACTGATGATTATAGCTGCTGTGTAGCATGGTAGCTGGCCTGCTAGCAGAGCTCGGAGTATTTACTTGCATCACAATATCATTTAATTCAGACAGGAGAGCATTTAATACACTGTCATTTTCACTACATTTTACAGCCTTAAATATTGATGACCATTTATCATCATATAAATGTTTTAATGGCATGGACTTTGTGTTCTAAAATGTCCAGTTTCCAATTTCCACCATATAAATGCTACCTTATATTTTTCTCTTGTAAATTATTCATACTTTAGCCCTCAGTCAGAATCTGTAGCAAGAGACCATTGCAAGTGCTGCATCTTTAAATCGACACCAGTATATTACTATATAGTTAGTCAAAAGTAGTCTACCGGTACTTAAATTGGTACTAAATCAATACAACATTTTATACAATACCAGTCTTTCTGCAGTACAGTTCAAATCGGTACACATGTAGGCTATTATTTTACTAACAGAACATTTTCATCATATCAGTATTATTAACAAGTATCATTATTAACTAGCTAAAAAACTAAAATATTCACTGTTTAATCGCTTTTTTTTTATCAGATTTTTTTTAGATTAGCTATTTATTTGCCCTGTCAAATCATTCACTGGCCTTGCTTAAAGAAATGAAGTTATTACACAATTCTCGATTTCAATTTACGATCACAGCAAAAACTAATACTAGCTTAACTAAAATAAAGTTCAAACATTAAAGACAAGTAAACATTCAATTATAAATTAAGAAGGAATAAAGTAATTTCAAGCAATAGCACAAATAAATACAAGAGAACAAAGATACAAATTAAACTCTTTACAGTAGGCCTTTGTGAAAACTGTTTTACTATATGAAGTAAATGTACAAAGAAAGATACTATTAAAGCTACAGAAGTTATTTAGTTAAGAGCAATGAGTGATTATCTCTTTTTCTTTTTTTGTTTGGTTAACATTATTGAAACAGAAGGTATACAGTGGTTAAATTGGCTTTTATAGGGAGGGGGAGCCCTTATTTACGGTGAATGGTCATCATTCAAAATCACGCTGTAAAATGACTTAATGTGTTTTTACACCAAAGAGGCTCTTTTTCCAGTATTAACGTGTACGGTAGGGTTGAGTACTTATTTAAACAAAGAGAAATACTTTACAATTCACTTAAAAAAAAAGAAAAAAAGTTTACCTTTAATGTCAACAGACAGGATTTCACCCTCGGAAAATGAATGAAATTGAACATGTTTGAAAATATTGGTTGGCAAATATCTTTTAAAACAATAAAATTATGTTGATTTAAAAGAATCAGGGCCAATTTCTTTGGCAGTTTATGTTGTTTGATTTAATCACACTGACACGCAGAGCCGTACGGTTTTTTTTTATAACTAAATGTTCCCAAAAATTATCTTGCTAGGGGGGTTTGGGGGCATGTCCCCCCCAAGAAAATTTTGATTTTCCTGATCTCGACATGTCCATTTTAAGGTGTTTTGAAGGCCAAAAAAATGGACAACAGTAGCTTTAAAAGCATGTCAGTGGTCAGTAGCATGAAGTAGGCCTATTTTATCAGATAACAGATTCTTTAACATGATAATCAGTTTAAATGTCACAATGAGTGATCCACACTATAAAATGGAAATGCGGAATGTTTATGCATATTGATGACAATACACAATCACATATTCGAAACGGGAATGTCCTTAAAGGGGGGGTGAAACGCTCAGTTTCAGTCAATCTCATGTTAATCTTGAGTACCTATAGAGTAATATTGCATCCATCATATCTTCAAAAAGTCTTTAGTTTTATTATATTTATAAAAGAAAGATAGGCTGTACCGAGTCTTTCCGGAAAAAGCCGAGCGGGTGGAGGCGTGCCGTGTGGGCGGAGCTAAATAATCACGAGCGCGCAAAGTTTTAGAACATTTGTGTGTCTACTCGTGGTTGATGAAGACATGATTTGGTTTTACAACAAACAAACAGACACCTACAGTAGCCACCTAAACAAATGTATTTAAACAAACACACAACATACATCGCATGCTCCATAGATACATTAACTATTCGTGATCATGTTGTTTAGCCTACTTGCTCGCTGTGCTTAAGTTACACGCCGATAGACACAGATATTTGAAGCAGTTCTACTCACCGCGGCTCCAATGCAAGACCGTTAACCTTTAGTGTTGGGACTGCTCCATCCTTGAGAACTAAACGATTAGCAAATCCGGCTTCGAACTGGGCCTTGTTTATAAAAAAATCATCCTCGAAATGCATGGAACAAACAAGAACACTTGCACAACTGTGTTGATGTTCTGGAAAAACAAACTCCATCCACTGGTCCCTTAACGCTTGATTCTTTGGGAATCTGTGCAGTGTTGTCTTGCCTTGGCAACCGAAAACACACTTCTTTGGTGACATATTCGAGCGCAGCCGATGCACAGCGCTTTGATGGCTATCGCTCTACAGCTGCGCGCGCGCCCTTCCAAAAGAGAAGTGCCCTTAGGACCGTATAAGGAAATTCCGGCGCATCTGACGTCATACGCGCCCATACTAGAAACAGAAATACTCAATCAGACGTACAACTTAATTTTTGAAACTTTGTCCATGTTTAGCATGGGAATCCTACGGAGCCCCCCTAGTCCCACTTTGTCAAAAAAATGTATTATAACTATCTCGTGGCCTCAAGATAAGTAACTCGTGGCCTCAAGATAGTAACTCGTGGCCTCCTATCGTGGCCTCAAGATAGTATCTCGTGGCCTCAAGATAGTATCTCGTGGCATCAAGATAGTATCTTGAGGCCACGAGATAGTATCTTGAGGCCACGAGTTACTTACGAGATAGTTATAATAAATTTTTTTGACAAAGTGGGACTAGGGGGGCTCCGTAGAATCCAACTCTTTAACAGTGTAAAAAACTCACTATGCATGAAATAGCATTTCACCCCTAGCCTGGTTAAAACTAGACCATTCTCAGTTGTAACTGAGTTATGGTCTGGCAAAGCGTCATAGACAAATCATTTCCAGAGGGGCGTCACCAACGGATGTCGCGGATAGACCTAAAACCAATGAGAGCGATGAAGGAGATAACGTATGCAGAGCGGCAGAAACATCTCCGAGTGTTGTTCTTTGCTCGGTTTTTAACAAAAAGGAAACGTTCAAATCGCTTAAAACAGACGCGATAGCTGATTCGAACTAGTGATGTTCGACGGTGGATATCCATCTTTGTAATGTAGACTACAAAATCAATAATAATGGCAATATATTTAATAGGGTGCTTGTGTTGTTAAATTGAGCTTATAGCACTGTCTTTGATCAAACTGATTATTTCTGTCGATCATTTAAAACTTCTATCGACAAACAGCTGTTTAGATTAGCTACTTGCATCTTATCTCGCAGACGCGATAGCTGATTCGAACTAGTGATGTTCGACGGTGGATATCCATCTTTGTAATGTAGGCTACAAAATCTGCTTCAAAATCCCAGCGCTGTCGTCATCGTGTAAAGCCCGCCCCAACGTTTCTGATTGGTGCCTCGATTTCGGCGGATTGGAAATGAGCTTGAATGAGCTCTTTGCCAGACTAACTTTCAGAGCAAATCTAAATTTGCCGGAAGTTGTCTGGGTTTTCCCAGGCTATTTCACCCCCCCTTTAAATAAGAAATGATTCAAGGATTATTTTGTATGTTACATTTCAAACAAACGCCAATGCAATCATTCTGTGCCCAGAGGCATATGAGCAATTAGAATGAGCATCAAAGATCAGTTTCAGCTACTTTTTCTTTCCTAAATTAATCAATATTTTTGGACTAGCTAATCTGTTCAATGGTTCAATTGCTCACTCATAAAGACAGTCACTTGTCGCCGCCTTCTGGCTTAATGATGCAAGTTGCGGAAACACGAACAAGCGGAGTGATACAAACAGTGAAAAGTCAAACACATTCGAGGTAACGTTATACAAATATATTACAATAATAATGGCAATATATTTAATAGGGTGCTTGTGTTGTTAAATTGAGCTTATAGCACTGTCTTTGATCAAACTGATTATTTCTGTCGATCATTTAAAACTTCTATCGACAAACAGCTGTTTAGATTTCGCTACTTGCATCTTATCTCGCACTGTAGGCCTATGCCTGTTAACTGAAGCGTGAAGGTGCGTTGGGATTCGTGCTCGGCTTGCACTTCTGTGAACATAAATCCCACTTGCTTTGATTGGACTCAAACATTATGACATTGACGAGTGGGTGAGTGCTCAGCTCAGATGAGAAGGTCAGTTATCGTTGCGTTGCGATAGGCGAATCATTGCAGCACCAAATTCGAGTTAATATTAGCCAATTATTTTATAACTTTCATTATATACACTCAACAAAATTGATATATTTTGTGCTGAAGGAGACGGAGCTGAGCTCCGGCAGGGTGTGTTTTGGACCCGAGGAGGCGTAGCTCCGCTACGGTGCGCTCCGCCCCAATTTAACCAGTGAAGGTATATGATTCGGCTGTCGTTTAACACCTATTGATGTCACCTTATATTGACACACATCCGATATTTTCTTAACTGTTTACGTTCTCTTAAGACTGTGTTTACGTGGATGCTTGTCAAAACAGGCATTTTTACATAATAGGCCTTTATCTCACTTACGTGTTCGAAAAGCGGAAGCTTCAAATAGGAGCGCAATCAATGGCTGTGCCCATAGCACAGGATTGTTGTGATTTGTTTATGTAAAATTCAGCACAGATACTTACTTCTAAAGACACCAACCCCAGTTTACAATGATTAACTGAGTATTGTGAAACAAAGAAAAAAGGTGTCTTAATATTCCAAGAATTTCCGACGCATATTTTGTGATTTAAAGGGTTCCTATAATGTTTTTTCAACTTTAGTTAGTCTGTAATGTTGCTGTTTGAGCATAACAAAGATCACAAGATCCGGAAAAAAAAACTCCGTAACCTTGCAGAAGTCATAATGTTACTCATTTAAATAATCTCCGCCCTAGAGAAGATGAAGAAAGAAATTTACAAAAAAAGTACCACTTTGAAACATTCTTTGAAATCCGTGCTTGCAAAGTCCATGCTTGAAATCTGTTTTGCACGATCCTCTTGTTCATTAACATTGTCAGGGTCTGAATCAGATACGAATTGGCTTGATATTGATGCCATCCTTAATTATCAACACCAGAGCTGAATTCACTGTTATGAAGGGGTATGACATTTCCCGAACATGCGCTAAGCGGTGCCAAATCCGATCACAACACACTGGGCCAGCTAACTGATCACAGCATATTTTGTATTTCGGAAGGAGACGCTTCCTCAAAAATGACGCGTGAACCAGACGCGTCAACCAGACTGGGGAGAGAGGAGCTGTAATAATGTAAAATATGTGAAAAATAATGCGTTTTTTTGAACAATCAAGCATGAAAACATTCTAGTATACCCCAAAAACAAAATCAAGACTTTATTTAAAGGGGTCCTATTTGCCCTTTTACAATGTTATATATAATTAAATATAATAAAGATAATAAAATGTAAAATTAGGGCGTTGTCATGTCGCCGGAAATAGTCATCAACTGTTCTAATGTGTAGTTAGGGTTAAGTTTGTATGTGTCTGACAGTTCAATAAGCTTTAAAGCTTAACTGACAAAATGGCAGATAGCAACAAGGCTTCTCAGCGCAGCAATTTGATTGAATATTTAGGCTGTTGGTCGTTTATCTGTTGTAAGGTCAATTCTGATGCCATTATCTGTTCTTGTGATATAGCTTCCAGATGTCTGAGCATGTCTATGAGAAGTTCCTTGCTCCAGAAGAGCCATTTCCACTGCTTTCACAGGGAGGAAACTTCAGTGAAAATGCCACACTGGATATTAGCGAATTTGGGTGTCAGTTGTCATCATGTCACCGAACAGACCCTTTACACCGCTTTCACAGCAGCAGGTAAGTGACTGGTGATTAGGCAGGAGTTTATTAGTGATGTTCAAGGGAATGCTAATATTAATATAAAGAGAGATAGTTCACCCAAAAGTGAAAATTCTGTCATTAAATTTCGTTCATCTTCGGAAAACAAATGAAGATTTTTTTGATGAAATCTGAGAGCTTTCTGTACTCTCCATTGATAGCTACACAACTACCACTTGAAGCTCCAAAAAATTCATAAACAGATCGTAAAACTAATCCATATTAATTGAGTGGTTTGGTCCAAATTTTCTGAAGAGATTTGATCGCTTTATATGATGAACAGGTTCAATTTAATTCACATTTAAACATTGATCAGCAGACATAAACAGAAGCTCAATTGAACCTGCTTGACGCACAAGATATCCATATTTAAAACTTTATAAACTATAACTGGCTTCCGGTAATGGCCGTACACGAGTCTAGTACCGGCAGAAGAGTGACCTATGATCCTACGTATGACGTACGAGTAGCGTAAGCTTAGGTGAGAGTAGACGCCTCCCGCGGTTCAAACAAATAGGGCTGGGCAACAAATTCAAGCTCCTCCGTTGGGCTGGGCCATAAAACGATAATGATAATTATCACGATATAATTTTCCTTGATAAACCGATAACAAGAGTTTGATAAATGTTCAATATAATGTTTATGTGCCACAAGTGGAATGAAACAGCACTACTCATTTGAACAGCACGCTACACAAATTATTTATCCGCTCGGCTCAAAGTTCAAACTATAGCGCAGCGCGAGCTTACATGTTTACTTGCTGTCTTGGTCTCGGAAACAGTGCTGTGAGGTCCAGTGAGAAGCGCTTGCAGACAAACTGGAGAAACACAATGATACAGTCAGATGGCTTTTCAATCTACAAATCTCCATCATTTACCATGAATTTACTGTAGTAACACTGACTGCACCATGGTATTGTGGCTGAAATGTGGGATTTTCAAATTTAATTTTATAATAATATTAATTATTATTCGATTCAGGTCTATATCGATTGATTTATCGATATTTAGATATTATGTGCCAAGTTTACACAACCAGTTAATTAACTCACAAATGCAACCAAAATATATAACGTGAACGTTTAATTAAACTCTTTGAAAATTGCAGACCTTCTCCCAATTAGGACATTTACAACAGAAGAGTTCATTTGCAAAAACAGATAACTCCGTTCTTGTTCATTTTCATAAATCTTTGTTTTTTTTTTTTGCATTCCAAGTAATATCAATCAAACTGCAGCTGGGTTGTTTTGATTAAGTAATAATAACTAAAAAAATACAGGTAACTTAAAAAATTAAAGTTAATTAAAAGTATGTGTTTTATATAGTTTTTTTTTAAAGTTTTTTTTTTTTTAGCAAAAGCAGAAAACTCTACATTTCATGTTTCAGAGTTAAACAAAACCAAGTAATTGCTATGATACATAATAAAACACTCGGTTAATCTTTTTAACGTTAATCTCCTCAGCTGACATAGACGCCTGACAAACTTTGTTGTTGTGATAACACGCAATACAGGGATCTTTTCCCTCACCACGTTTCCGTGAAAAAATGTTCAGCTTTTATTCTCCTTTTACGCCCCGAAGAAGATTTCACGGGTTTATCAAGTTCATTGAAATGATCCGTCCTCGATCACTTTTAGTCAGCTTTGACGAAACTCCTCTCAGCTAGCGCATATTTTCAAAGTGACTAGCAGTCTTGTCACCTGACCTGAATACTGTGCGCTGATTCGCTAAAACGGACTTATCGGGTTGTGTTCAAAAACATCAAGGGTGCTTGTCGGTTTCTGCTGTAAAACATGAACTCGCGATGTCTTGACAGTGGACAATACCGGTTTTTGTGACAAAACGTGTTTAGGGTTCAGTCAATCTTGTCAGTCGTTTTTTCAGCTGAGAAACGTTACGTGAGGATGTGGAGTGTCAAAATAAAGGTACCATATATCGATGTTTTGTGTGGCATCGATGCATCGTATTGTTAGACGTTTGATCGATGCATCAATCCATATCGATGTATCGTTACACCCCTAACTGTTCTCTTACGAGAGGTACTCTCGTATTGCGTAAGCTAGCTTACGCTACGGAAAGATTAATCTTTTCTGAAATATTGAAGCCAAAAAATTATCCTTAATTTTTGTATCAATTGTCAACGCAGTGCAGCAGCTGCAGACCTTGAGCGGGCTAGCTAGCGAGCTCATTGGTTGCTCTGCGGCAACTGCTGCAGCCTATAGTCGAACTGAATGAACTCGCGTCCAATGAGAGGCGCTCGCGCCTTCATCGTGTCACAGCCCGCCAAACTGGGCGTGGCTAGAGTGTATATAAGCGAGGTTCGTAGGCTGCTTCCCTGATTTTCATCTCTTCAGCGAAGCTTTTCGCATCTCGGAACTGCAGAAGCCGTGTCGCCGTTCGAGGGGCATTTTAGCGAGCTTGGACAGCGCTTGAAGAAGCCGGCCGTCTTCGCCACCTTCAGCCATCCGGCGAGCTACGCCATCCGGCGACATATCCTTTTAAGCTCTATATTCTGTATTCTGTGTTCTACACTTCCCAAAAGAGCAGCGAGACGTCTTTTTCAAGATGTCTCGCACTTCCTGTGGCTTGTGCAGAGCCGCTCAGCGCTGGAGACCGTCACCTGCGCTCTCTGCCTTGGCCAGGAACACGCAGGCCTCGCCCTCTCGTGGAGGATGCGAGCACTGCGAGGAACTTCCGATGTCGACCCTGCGGGCTCGAATCGAAGTCTTTAACCACAGCGCCTTGCGGCTAGCTCTCTTTAGGTTACAAGAGAGCTACCCCGCCCTCGCGCCCCCGTTTCGCGCGTCATGCAGAGCCCTCTCGAGCTCTCTGCATGACCCGGACGGGCATCAGCTGTGTCGCATGAAGGTCCCGTGCCCACTACTAGTGCGCGCGCCCTCATACAAACACTATTCCCGGTAACTGCTCGACCAACGAGCACGCGGCTAGCTCTCTTTACGTTACAAGAGAGCTACCCCGCCCTCGCGTCCCCGTTTCGCGCGTCATGCAGAGCCCTCTCGAGCTCTCTGCATGACCCGGACGGGCTTGCGCGCCGCCGTCGAAATGTCTCGTCTCGCCCTGTCAGTCCCCTTAGAAAAGGCTACTGCGGCGGTGTATTCGGCAGCCAACGAGCCGGTAATGCAACCCGCTCGCCTGCACACATCCGCCGTTCTCGCGGCGACCCAGAGAAATCTCAAAGTGAGTACAATGTCTGGTTATCCGGCTCACGCCGTTGGTGTCTTGAGTGTAGAAAATGTGCCCACATCTCGGTGTTCACCCCTACACACAAGCACGATACCCCCCCCCCGTGTCTCTCGCAGAGCCCACTCTCATAAAGCTGGCAAATGCCGCTCAAGTGCTAGATGTAGGAAACGTGCCCACAACTCTGTGCTCACGCCTATTTTATGCCCGCTCTGTCTCGGCCAGAGCAGCCAGCTGTCGCTGTCAGCGAGCCGCCATATTTGAGTACTCATATTGGTAAGGCTATGAATGAAAGTTACGTGCCCGCCCACGAGGGCCTCCGGCGCTGCTCGCACATTACAATGTTTTCACAAAACGTTTCCCGTTCAAGCAACCGGGACGTCACATGTAAAACAGCCAGCTGTCGCTGTCAGCGAGCCGCCGTACTCAAGTGCTCATAACTGGTCGGGCTGTGAATGTAAGTCACCTGCCCGCTCACGAGCGCGCACGCTTACTGGCAACGCTCACACGGCCATTAAAGACTCATATCAGTCAGGTTATGAATGTAAGTCACATGCCCGCCCACGAGCGTTCACGCTTACTAGCACATACCTCTCCCCGAGCGCCGCCCGCGCATCTAAGAGTGACTATAAAACGCCGCCCATCCCAAGCGATCGGGGCGTCACTTATAACTGTAAGTCCTGTGCCCGCTCAGAAGCACTCACGCTTACTAATAAACACTCTGCCCATAGCGCCGCGCTCGTGTCTCAAGGCGATCAAAAAAAAAAAAACGCTCCCCGTCCAAAGCGATCGGGGCGTCACACTCATATCTAAGCCTCGTGCCCGCACACAAGCGCTCACGCTTACTAATAGACAATTACGCTCCCCGTGTCCCTATCAGAGCCCACTCCCATAAAGCGGGCACAGCCTGCTCGAGTGTTAGAGTCAATAAACGCGCCCACGAGCCCGTGCGCGCGCCCCCTCTCTGCCCGCTCTGTCACACGGCCAGCCATCACCTCTCTGTATGTAAGTCCCGTGCCTGTGACTATGCTCGCGCATCACTTAACAGATGTGACTCTTTCCCCATTCACCTCAATCGGGAAGTCACTCACAGAACAGCCTGTTCCTGCTGTTTGCGAGCCGTCATGCATAAGCACGGTAAGCGCGCTCACACATTCTGTTCAGCTCGCTGTGTGCGGCAATCAGGGCGATTTGGCCATTCACCCTCTGGCGCTACGCTTCAAAGCGTGGTAAGCTATCCCAGGAATATCCAAATGGGTGTTAAGCACGATAAAACAAGGTTATTTGCTACAGTTCGATCACCGCCCTCCCCGCTTCCGAGCGCGGCTCGAAACGACTGTGAACACGGCAGCAGCCTGCATGCTTTGTTCAGAAATAGCAAACCTTCTGTGCAAAAGGGCCATAGAGAGAGTGCCGCCTTCTCTGAGCGAGTCGGGGTTTTACAGCCGTTATTTTCTTGTTCCCAAGAAAGACGGCGGCCTCAGACCGATTTTGGATCTCAGATTTTTGAACAAGGTGCTTGCGAAAAGACCGTTCAAAATGCTTACAGTCAGGAAACTCCTCGCGCACGTGCGCCAGGGGGACTGGTTTATTTCTCTCGATCTGAAAGATGCCTACTTTCAGATTCAGATAAATCCCCGTCACAGGCCATTCTTGAGATTCGCCTTCGACGGTCAGGTTTATCAATACACCGTCCTTCCGTTCGGCCTGTCCCTAGCACCCCGTACTTTCATGAAGTGCATGGATGCGGCGCTCGCACCCCTGCGGAGCCAGGGCTTGCGAATCTTGAACTATTTGGACGACTGGCTGATTTTGGCACAATCACACACGGAGCTGCTGTCTCACAGGACAGTTCTCCTCAGTCATCTGAACCGCTTGGGTCTCACAGTCAATTGGACCAAGAGCTCACTACAGCCCAGTCGAGCGATTTCCTTCTTTGGAATAGAACTACACTCCGTGGCTATGATGGCTCGCTTATCAACACAGCGCGCGCGCCGTGTTCAGCGACTAGCCGCATCTTTTCAGATGAACAACCTCACGCCTCTGAAACATTTTCAGAAAATGCTAGGTTACATGGCCTCAGCCTCAGCAGTACTCCAGCTGGGTTTACTGTGCATGCGCCCGCTTCAACATTGGCTAAACACCCGCGCGTTTCGCCGGGCTTGGGCCACAGGCCGCCAGCCGATCAGAGTGACTCAGACCTGTATCTCAGCTCTGCAGCCCTGGACAGTGGCCGAATGGTATCAGCGGGGAGTGATGATGGGAGCTGTATCTTGCCGAAAAGTCATCTCGACAGACGCGTCCAACACGGGTTGGGGCGCGGTCTGCGAGGGCTCACCGGTTTTTGTCCTATGGTCAGTTCAGGAAAAGCTCCTTCACATAAATTATCTGGAAATGATAGCGGTCGAGTACGCGCTCGTGCGCTTCCTCCCGATCATTCAGGGTCACCACGTCCTGGTCCGCTCGGACAACAGATCTGTGGTATCCTATCTAAACCGTCAGGGCGGTGTCAGATCCAGGAACCTCTTCCATCTGACAGAACGCATACTGAGTTGATCCCAGTGCCATCTGCGCTCGCTGAGAGTGACGCATGTGCCTGGCCACCTGAACGACGGCCCAGACAGACTGTCCAGAGACAATATTCCCCCAGGGGAATGGTCCCTGCACGCTCTAACAGTCCAGATGTTATGGCGCCTATTCGGCAGAGGAGAACTCTCACTGCCCAGTATTTTTCTCGAAAAGCGAGGACGCGCTGGCCAAGGACTGGCCCAACCGCCCGCTTTACGCCTTCCCTCCCGTCTCGCTATTGCCACAGGTAATGCCGGGGATCAGGGAAACGCGCTGCTTGGTGCTCCTCATAGCCCCGCACTGGGAGAATCAGACATGGTTTCCGGAGCTTACGCAGCTGTCACTGACAGCCCCGTGGCCCATTCCAGTGAGAACAGATCTCCTCTCTCAAGCTTGCGGCACGATCTGGCATCGCCACCCAGAGCGCTGGGCGCTGCACGCGTGGGTGATCAACGACTACCCGTCGCTTTGCCAGAGGAAGTAATAAACACTATCATACACGCTAGAGCTCCTTCCACGAGAAGACTTTACGCGTCCAAATGGTCTGTGGTTTTAAAATGGTGCACCGACAGAGATCTGGACCCACGGACATGTGGGGTTTCATCGCTGCTCGTGTTCTTACAAGAGCTGTTGGATAAGGGCAGGTCCCCATCCACGCTCAAAGTATATGTGGCGGCCGTCGCGGCGTTCGCTGAACCTCTGCACGGCCAGTCACTGGGAAAAAAAACGAGCTGGTCATCCGCTTCCTTAGGGGAGCTAGAAGGATCGGTTCCTATCTGGGATCTTTCTATAGTTCTCGAAGCTATGAAAGCCCCTCCTTTCGAACCGCTTCAATCCGTGGATGTGAAATACCTTTCACTCAAAACCGTTTTTCTGACTGCCCTGTCATCAGTTAAACGTGTGGGCTGCGTGTCTTGAGTTTGGACCAAATGACTCCAAGGTCATTTTAAAGCCTAGACACGGCTATGTCCCCAAGGTGATCGGTACTCCGTTCAGAGCACAGATCATTTCCCTATCGGCTCTGCCAACATTCGATAGCGAATGTGACGCCAATCTCCTCTGCCCTGTGAGAGCACTGAGATTGTATACTGCGCGCTCTGCCTCTTTCAGACGCTCTGAGCAGCGTTTCGTTCGGAGGGCGCACCAAGGGTCTCGCCGCCTCGAAACAGACACTGTCTAGATGGATAGTGGACGCTATTGCTGCTGCGTACGCGTCAAAAGACCTGCCATGCCCGTTAGGCATTAGGGCTCACTCCACTAGAGGCATGGCCTCCTCGTGGGCGTGGTCCAGCGGGATTTCCATTCACGACATATGTGTGGCAGCGGGCTGGGCTTCCCCCTCCACCTTTGTCAGATTTTACAATCTGGACGTGCCCGCCCTGCAGGCAAAATTACTAGCGGTCTAATACGCTACAGCTCTCCTGGTGAGCTGCACTGATGGGAAACTTTCCACACAGACCGGCACCGCCGCTCTGTCCCTTCCCACTACGTGCTTATGTACACACTGGCCCGCACTCTTGCTGGCCAAATACTTTTCCCCACTCATAGGGCTCCCCGGGGTTCTCCCCCTGGGCTCATGCAGTGGATGCTTGGCGCACACGGCGTTGACAATGGGTTCCCGTAGCGTAAGCTAGCTTACGCAATACAAGAGAACCTCTCGTAAGAGAACGAATCGGTTACCTAACGTAACCTCGGTTCTCTCTAGATGAGGGAACGAGTATTGCGTAGCCGGCCATGCTCGCGCCTATGGGATTAATATCCTGCCATGATTCAAAACTGAAAATAAAGTTCTGAAAGGTTGAAACTAAGTGTTCGAAAACTCAAAATCTAACAAAAAAAAGTTTTGCAAGATCGAAAAATAAGATTTGCAAGCTTGCAAAATGTAAAAAAATTAAAAATATCTCTGCAAACATTATGTTGTTTTTGAGATTTCCTTCTTCAGAACTGCAACATTTTTTTTATGATGTTGCGCAAACAATTTTTCAGAGTTTCACATTTGTCATTGTTCTCCCACTGTATTAGTTTGTTTTCCAGGTTTGAAACCTTGTAAATGGTGATCTGAAAACTGGTGTGCGAATGTGTGAAAAAAAGTTTTGAAACTCTGAAAACAGACTTTTGCAGGCTTGCAAAGGGGTAAAAAAAATTAAATCTCTGCAAACATAATTTTGTTTTTGAGTTTTCCTTCTTCAGAAGTGCAACACTCTTTTTTACGGTGTTGTGCAATCATTTTTTCAGAGTTTCGAATTTGTCACTGTTCTCCCAGTGTATAGTTTGTTTTCCAGATTTGAAACCTTGTAAATGGTGATCTGAAAACTGGTGTGCGAATAGGTGAAAAACAGTTTTGAAACTCTGAAAACTGAGGTTCGAAAGGGCGAAACTTATTACATTACATTACATGTGCACTCCTATTGCAGACTATTTTTTCAGAGCTGAGTTTACAACACCCAGTTTGCGGACATACGCCCACACAGGTGCGAGCTTGCGACTCACGTGATTTGTGGCAGCGTTGTCACGCAGTTCTGCTCTGAAACTCTGAAACTCAGACTGAGCGAAAATGAAGCTTCGCAACCTCGCAACTTAAAAAAAGCCTGGAGGGAGGGCCTTCTGCTCTTGGCCAATGCTTTGCTGTCTGCTGACGTACAGTCCAATCACAAGTCGTATTTGCTGGAAAGGTGGGATTGACCGACTGCTCCGCCAATGACGAAAGCGTATGGGATGAATATAATATATTCATGCATTCTAGAAACGGAGCAATGAATGCACGCGTTTCACCTGATCAAAAATTGCACATCTTGTTGCATGCACAAGTTCTGAGCTACATTAATACAAAATCGAGGTTTTGTATTAACAACTATATGGCTCTAGTTGTACAAAATGCTGCATATTCATGTGATTCTGGATTTTGCGCACACATTGAATTGTATTAGTTTAAATGTAGTGACGCACATTTATGAATTTGTCAAATAGATGTGTAGTTGTGCCCAAATTAATAATTAGCACCAGGCCTATTCATTTGTAGTTGTTTGTGTGTGGGTTGTGAAATTCTTAAAACCCGCAAAAAGAAAGTCTCAAAATCCAAATGAATCAAATGAGATTGACTCAGAAAAGACGTCAATGAATGCACGCGCGTCACCTGATCCACACATTCACGTCTTCTTTGTTGGATTCGCAAATTATGAAACACTAATACAAAAGAAAACATTTGTATTCACAAAAATGTCTCTATTTGTACAAATTGCAAATCTTGTGTGATGTCCTACTCCTAAACTGGCGAGATAATCACACAAGCGTGCTAGACGTCCACTAATGACACGTCCGATACGCAAACGAATGACTCATTTTAACTATTCACTTTAATGAATAGTTGAAACAACTGACATGTCCAACACTGAACTCACGAGACCTCTGAATCGGTATATAAAAAATCGGTAACACTTATAGATTAGTTAACATTTACTATCAACAAACTGCACTACTACAGCATTGTTAATATTAATGTAAATATTTAGAGAGTCTGTATAGGCCCACTATATGTGTTGTAGCCATTAAATAAGCGCAGTTAGTTTCATTTTTGTTAAAATATTATAATGTTATTTTTTTCACATCTATGCTGATTATGAAAATTGAACAGCATGTGTAAGATGGATGCGCAATATATCGGAAGATATGATGGGTCAGACATGATTTTGACCACTAAATTAAGTTTTGTTTTGTAGAAAGCCTTTCTTTAAAGTGAATTTCGTTTTGTATAAATTGTATCTTCATTTTAATCAATTTTTCATCAACCAATTGGATATATAATAAATAAGAAGCAAATAGCTGACAATATGATCATGGAGGCACGGGCGCGATTGCATTGCACATGAGCTGGAGCATCTCATTATAAATTTTGCTCATTTAAATAATAGTGTGTGTGTGTGTATGTATATAGCCTATATATATATATATATATATATATATAATTGTGCAGCTCCCCCTGTCAATAATCTAGCACCCCCTCAGCACCTGCGTTACAAATGATATGGCGCCGCCCCTGAAAAGGCCTGTTGAAAGGCCTTTGGTTGTGGATAATAAAACATTTCTGCAACATTAATCAAGTTCATTGATAATTGTGCTTGCACGTGTTAATCATTTTGATACTATATTTTGATACAGCACTTTGGCCAACAGCTGTTTTTTTTAAATGTGCTCTATAAATAAATATGACTGACTATATTCATCCCAT
Source organism: Rhinichthys klamathensis goyatoka (assembly GCF_029890125.1). NCBI lineage: Eukaryota > Metazoa > Chordata > Actinopteri > Cypriniformes > Leuciscidae > Rhinichthys > Rhinichthys klamathensis. The sequence goes on from NW_026606621.1 coordinate 3,503,221, forward strand.
ACGCTTTCGTCATTGGCGGAGCAGTCGGTCAATCCCACCTTTCCAGCAAATACGACTTGTGATTGGACTGTACGTCAGCAGACAGCAAAGCATTGGCCAAGAGCAGAAGGCCCTCCCTCCAGGCTTTTTTTTAAGTTGCGAGGTTGCGAAGCTTCATTTTCGCTCAGTCTGAGTTTCAGAGTTTCAGAGCAGAACTGCGTGACAACGCTGCCACAAATCACGTGAGTCGCAAGCTCGCACCTGTGTGGGCGTATGTCCGCAAACTGGGTGTTGTAAACTCAGCTCTGAAAAAATAGTCTGCAATAGGAGTGCACATGTAATGTAATGTAATAAGTTTCGCCCTTTCGAACCTCAGTTTTCAGAGTTTCAAAACTGTTTTTCACCTATTCGCACACCAGTTTTCAGATCACCATTTACAAGGTTTCAAATCTGGAAAACAAACTATACACTGGGAGAACAGTGACAAATTCGAAACTCTGAAAAAATGATTGCACAACACCGTAAAAAAGAGTGTTGCACTTCTGAAGAAGGAAAACTCAAAAACAAAATTATGTTTGCAGAGATTTAATTTTTTTTTACCCCTTTGCAAGCCTGCAAAAGTCTGTTTTCAGAGTTTCAAAACTTTTTTTCACACATTCGCACACCAGTTTTCAGATCACCATTTACAAGGTTTCAAACCTGGAAAACAAACTAATACAGTGGGAGAACAATGACAAATTTGAAACTCTGAAAAATTGTTTGCGCAACATCGTAAAAAAAATGTTGCAGTTCTGAAGAAGGAAATCTCAAAAACAACATAATGTTTGCAGAGATATTTTTAATTTTTTTACATTTTGCAAGCTTGCAAATCTTATTTTTCGATCTTGCAAAACTTTTTTTTGTAAGATTTTGAGTTTTCGAACACTTAGTTTCAACCTTTCAGAACTTTATTTTCAGTTTTGAATCATGGCAGGATATTAATCCCATACGCGCCACGAGCGTTTTTCGCTTCATTCAATGAAAACCAGGGAAGCAGCCTACGAACCTCGCTTATATACACTCTAGCCACGCCCAGTTTGGCGGGCTGTGACGCGATGAAGGCGCGAGCGCCTCTCATTGGACGCGAGTTCATTCAGTTCGACTATAGGCTGCAGCAGTTGCCGCAGAGCAACCAATGAGCTCGCTAGCTAGCCCGCTCAAGGTCTGCAGCTGCTGCACTGCGTTGACAATGGATACAAAAATTAAGGATAATTTTTTGGCTTCAATATTTCAGAAAGATGAATCTTTCCGTAGCGTAAGCTAGCTTACGCAATACTCGTTTCCTCATCTAGAGAGAACCGAGGTTACGTTAGGTAACCGATTCGTTTTTCTTAATGAAAATAAATTTACATCTCCATAACGCAACTTTCAAATGTGCATTTCTAAGAAAGAAAACATGCAATATTATTTATATTGTAGGCCTATTTGTAGCCTTTTGTATAGGCATATCCCTATATGGTAGTAACACTAGTTACGTATGTAACTGGTTCTGTGAATTCTGGATGACCACCAGAGGTGTTGCTAAGCATTTGTGGATAATCACTGCGCCAGCTAGATACGAGAAGAATATAACAACAAAGTCACGTCATGACGCAGACCGAGACGCAAGGATATAAACTACACAGCAGCTCAGTGCCCAGCCCCGGAATGCTTTCTCGCGCATTCCGAATAACAGGGAACTCTGGCGGTCAACCGGAATTCACAGAACCATAGTTACATGCATAACTAGCGTTCTGTTTCATTCCTCCTGACCGCCAGAGATGGTGCTAAACACTAGTGGATGATTCATATAAACATAGTCATGAGGAAAGCCACCCACCTGCAAACATCAGGGTTGCTCCAGAAGGACTGCAGAGCTCACATTGAAAGGAGGTCCCGTCTGATGAGAAGCTGTCTCCCTGTAACAGACTCAGAAGGTGAAGAAACCTATCTGGCCATCGGGCTGCAACTAAAAGCACCCTGTGCTTGTATAGGAATATTCGGTGTAATGTTTCCCACAGAAGTGGAAGAGAAAGTAACGCATACAACAGGCAACTCAGCCACTCATGGGCAGCAGATCCCTAGACAGAGCATCCGCCACTTGATTGTCCGATCCCGGGAGATGAACTTCCCTTGACAAAGCCAGCTGGCCCTGAGACCATTTAAGGATCTTGCGAGTTAGCTGTTAAAAAAGCAAGAAACCTGTTGCTGCCCTGATGGTTCAAATGAAAGATCATTAGCCGCGTTTCCACTGCCGGGCTAGGGCCGGGCCAGGGCTAACAGCGAGCCGAGCCGAGCCAGTGGCCTCGGGCCTCAAGCACCGGGCTTGCGTTTCCACTGCCGGGCCAGTAGCCCAGCAGCGCTGCCCTAAACCCCGCCCCTAACACGCCTTTCTGGATCAAACGTCATACAACCCAACCCATTTCAGCGGGTATTATGAATTTATTTATTTATTAAGTTAGGAAGATAAGCATGTATATTAACTCACCGACCGTGGCTGCAATAGTGTCCCGATTGTCTCGCGAGTCGGCACTAACAGAGGGACGCAGCACACCGTCCATCAAGTCGATCCATGGAAAATCCCTTCTCTGAGCTCCGCTTTGTTCATTGTGCGTTTTAATCGCCTTGTACAATACTGCGCCCGCAACTTTTTTTTTATTTTTTCCTGAACTTGAAGCGTTGCTCGCTGAATGCTTAGCTTAGAAAGTTCAGCATCGATGTATTTTATAACGTCCTCGTTTCTTCACACGCCGTCAAATTGACGTTGTACCCTTTCTTCTGCCCAAATGCTCAGAAGATATAAAAAAGTGAAATGTGCATCTTGCTTCAAATCATAACGTTCCATAACACTGATAAACTCCGCCTTTTACCTTGAGCACGCCTCTAGCCCGAGCTGGCCCGCTTTGGCCCAAGGTATTCGACGGGCCAGAAATCCTGGCCGTTGGCCCCGAGTGAGCCTCGATCAAGCCCCGGAAGTGACAGTGGAAACGCGACTGGCCCTGGCACGCACTAGCAGTGGAAACGCGGCTATTGACATGTTGTCGGACCGGACAAGCACTTGACGACCCATCAAATTTGGTAAGAAGTGTTGTAGAGCTAAGAACGCTGCCTTCATTTCCATGTCACCAATTCCCCTCTGGTTCCACGTTGCCCCCCCATCCTGTTAGTGAAGCATCGGTCATGATCACTTCTCGATGGGAGGACACCGCCCCTAGTGGCATTCCAGCTTTCAGAAATGTTACCCGATTCCAGGGTTTCAGTGCATAGACAGAAACGACATGCTGGAGAAAAGACAATCATGCAATGACGATGTCTGAAGAGGCCCAAATTGAAATTGTGAATTGAAAATACGCCATTGGAAACACGTTAATTTCTCAAAAACTCCCATTTATCGCAAAAAACTTTTTACGCTTGTTTTTCAGGCAATTCAAAAAAGGAAATATTTCGCAAAACTGCAATGTAAACTGTTTGTGCGCATTTACAGGTCACCTGACGTAGATGATGTGGTATGTTCGTGGTATGGACAGAATATGAGACAGAGTTCTCTATTAAATTCATAAAAGACAAGAATTACAGGACTACTGGATTCTAAACCTCAAAGAAATGCCACAATCAAGACCTCCAAGCAGATATGAGGGAGAAACACCAGCCGCTCCAAGTATTCCTTACCATTAATGCTTGGATAACACACATGTCTCCTTCGATTAATAATAACAATAACAACAAATAATAACAGCCGTCGCCATGATTTTTGTAATGACTTATTGCGAGAGGAAAAAAATTATGTTTTAGTCGCATAACATCGGTTAATGGAAACGCCGTCATTTCACAATAGTTTTTTGTCGACATTTAGAAAAAAATCGCAAAAGTTTTGCGCAAATCTGTAATGGAAACGCGCCTAGTGTGGCAGACAATTCTGGGACCAAGCGACTCTGTGTCGTTCACATTAACACCGATTTCACACCGCACACGTTAGCAGAGCGTAAGCAGCGCATATTTTTTTCTGCGCCCATGTTATACAGATTAGAGCATTCACACCCGCGGCAGCACGTAGCAGGAGCAGACGCAGCAGTGGCGCGATCGTTTTGGCGCCGAGTCTATTTTTGCTGCATCGCTCACGCTGAATTAAAGTGACAATGCATTGATCACGGTTCTCTAGAAGTAAGAACCGCTTACGTCAGCGGCTGGGGGCGGGGTTACCGTGACCAACAAGACGAACAGAAACTTGTGACCGCCATTTTTTAAATAGCAGCTAATCGAGCTAATAGCAGCTCGATTGTAATCTCCGTTTATGCAAGTCACGATAAGCTGCATGAACGCGTTGTATTCGCCGTGTTTGGATGCCGATGTACGTTAGGTTCGCAAAGCCATGAGCATCAATTGTAACGCAACAACCGCCATTGTTGATAGAAGGCTTGTTCGAGATGCATCGGAGCGGCGCGGACCGATCGGAGCTGTGGGAGTGTGTGGAGAGCATACGACTCCTTGTGCTTTTCGATCGCTTTTGTAGTGCTTTGATGTCATGCGCCAATCGGTCTGCGAGAAGCCGATGCATCTCGAACAAGCCTAGTGTGTTTGTGTTTGGCGCTGCCGCGCTAGCTAGGGCTGTCGCGGTGAAGGAATTTCCCTTGCGGTAATTTTGAGTGGCTCAATATGCGGTATTACCGCCATTTATTTATTTATATTGATTTGTTGCTATAAATACGTGTTATGACGTGGTCAGCATACACAAAAACAATGTAACCAATGTAACCGAAACTAAACAGCGTCTCTGCGCATTGAAAGACTGTCACTCAGCGCGCAGTTACATTGTTATGCCAACGGACTGTCTTTGAGTGAGTCATTAAACCGTTCATTCAACGAAAACGTTCAAAAAAGCTGATTCCTTAAATTATAGATGTAATGAAACAAGGCGTTAATTTTTTTTTTTTAAATTTGAGCTCCACTTTTCAAGGCTCAGCTGGCCAGCAATGCTTCACTTTTGGGCAAAGCTGAAGCAATGCTTCAATTAATAGAGACCAATGCGTGACTCGCTGCTTTCCCCCCACGGCTTCCTCGCGCTGTGTAATGCTGACCAGCGCTGACGCCATTCATGGTAAATAGCCTACCCTTACACGTTAAAAGGATGATACGACAAATATTTCGCTTTCCTTGGAAACGGCAACCTTTTCACGAATATACATGACTTGACTTCAGAGACAGACGCAGGTAATCGCACGCGCTCAGGCGATCTCATTCACTGTCTGTTTAGGCTTAAGTCCAAATCCACGAAGCCTCTGTACAAATCACCATGATAAACAGTCTTGTTATCATTATTAACTTATTTAACATTCAATACACATGGTACGAACTACGAAGGGTGGCCTTATGAAAAAAGAAAACGCGGTTTGGCGGTTGCTGCGGTTACTTGCATTCCTCTGCGGTTGGCCTGTCAGTAGCGCGGTACCGCAATATTGCGGTTATCGCGACAGCCCTAGCGCTAGCGTTGCTGGGCAACATGAGATGTATACAGTGACGTAAGACCTGGCTCTGTGGTGGCTCTCTGGCCTGTGGAAAGGCAAACCGGTTCTTAGAAAGCTCGTCAGTCGAACTAACTCCGAACCCGCAATAGCACTAGCTTTGAACTAGCACCTGGTTCTTGCTGGTGGAAAAGGGGTAAGAGTGGTGAGTTCCGACAGATGTGGCTGCGTAGCGCATTTCAAAATAAAATGATTTTATTTGCAAATCGGTTTTGAAAATGGCTGATACCGATAACCATAAAAATGCTTAATATCGGCGTCGATAATTGGTCGACCCCTAATATCTATTGTGTTTTAAACAGTCAATCAAATGACCTTCAGCAATTTAAAAAGAAATCAATGTCCAAAAACAAAGATGAACCAAAAGTTATATAAACGAAATTAATACAATAAGCTTCTTGACAAGTCTTTTCTCTTAAATGTATTTGAAATGGAAATAAAGCAATGCGAACTTACCCATTATAGAGTACTCTGTCTGTACACAAGCTGCGGTTCAGCCGCGCACGACAAACGCTAGCAGTGTGAAAGCAAAACGGCCGTGTGCTGTTCCCGCTCATCATACGCACTGCTTCTGCGCTGCCTCCGCTCTGCTGACGTGTGCAGTGTGAAACCGGTGTAGGCCCAGCCTCTGAATATGCTCCAGCACAATCTTGGTGTTGTCTAGAGCATGTCGTCTTGTTGGGGCACAAATCAGCCAATTGTTTTAGTAGGGCAGAATCCTCATGCCCTCGGACCAAAGAGGAGACAGGGCTGCACTCATGCATCTTGTAAAAACACGAGGAGCCAGAGATAGACCGAATGGTAGGACTTTGAACTGATAGGCTTGATCCTGTAAGCAGAATTTTAGGAACTTCCTGTGGTGGGGAGCAATGGGAACATGGAAGTAAGCATCCTTCAAATCAACAATCACGAACCAGTCTCCTTTCATCACAGATTTAAGAAAGTCGACTTTGCGTAACATTCGGAAAGGAAGAGACTTTAAGAACATCTCAGGTCCAGAACTGGCTGAACACTGCCATCTTTCCTTGGAAAAAGGAAGTACATGGAGTAAAACCCGTCCCTCTGACAGAGGGAAGGAACTTCTATGGCTTCTTTCTGCAACATTGAATGAATTTCTAAGGAAAGGGCCATTGAACTGGTTACATTTTTGACAACCGTCGGAAGGATTCTTAAACTTGGGAGGCCGGCGTTGGAACTGCAGAATGTATCCCCTGCTCAAAGTCACCAGAACTTTGGGGTCAGACACTGAATTTTTCCAGTAATCTAGATGTTGCATGGTGAAACGACCGACCGCCGGCCCCAGAGCTTCAGGGTTTTTGACTTCTGCCTTTAGGACCTGTGGGGGTAAGGGGCTGACGTGGCCCCCCTGATGGTGACAGTGAAAAGGATGGCGTCCCTTGGCCTCTCCACCCCCTCTATGTCGCTGTGGTGCCTGAAGCTGAGAAGTGTTGTGTTGACACACTCATTACTCTGAGCGTGGGTGAGCCGGAGCCAATGGCATCCTAAAAAGTAGTGCCCAAGGAACCTGAGTTAGTTGTCGTGTAGCTTCTGACAACTTCCTTCTCTTTTCCAATACCTCAGAAACATTGGGGCCAAAAAGATTGCAAGAGTGCTGGCTGTCTTTGACCTCCTTCTAGGCACAATGGGACCTGGAAGTGCACTGGAGAATTGTGTCACAAAGTCCTTACATGGTGGCATTTCAAACGCATTACTATCAGCAGCTTGTCTGAAGAACACATTGGTTTGAACGGGCTGGACAACACATTGGTTTGAACGGGCTGGACAGGCGATTTGTCAAGACCAAAACGAGCTACCGCCATCTGCAGAACAGATAAAATATCATCTGGAGAAGATGGGTCTGCGCCTGATGAATGCACTGCTCGAACCACCTGTAGCAGATAGGCTGGAGAAAACATCATGTGGGAGGGTGGGTTGCATGGCAGGTTCCACCAATTCTGCATCAAGAAAATGTAGTCATGGAGAGAGCATCTAAACCTATAGCATGCGGGGGTTGGAAATCACTCATACACGTGTGTGTGTGTGTATTTGCGGCTGACACTGGGGCTTGTAGAAGACGTTTCATCTCCGCCATTTCTGAATAGAGAGTTGCCACAGTCTTCGATAGCAAATGTTCTGAAGTTTCTGTCAGTGGTAAAGATTTCTTCTTGCTCGGCAGAGTGCGAGCAGCTGCCGACGTGCAATGCATTTGAGAGCGCCGTGGCTGTTTTGCGAGACTAACTAGAGTTAGTGTCTAACTAAGCAAGGCGAAGCTGGCTCTCTGACAACGGTAGCATACTACAATGCAAATACGGATCATTCAGAGCCTCCTTCAGGTGTTGAATCCCTAAACATGATGGGCATCAATCGTGTCCGCTAGGGGTGGAACTGTACACAGAAGTCACGGTTCGGTTCAGACATCACAGTTCGGTACGAGTTCAGTACAATGGAGGAAAAAGCAAAACAAAAATGCAGAAGGCAAATGTTTTTTTTTATTGTGCATGTCTCAGGCTGTACCACCTAGTGTCATACAGTCTCTCCCCTGAGCTAGCCTGAAGTGTGTAAAGTAAGATGTAAACAGTAAACAATAAGTACCCCACATCATCTCCAGACTACATCTGTAACTTATAAACAAAATAAGACAATCAGCTATACAACTGAAAATACAGCATCTCTTATTTATGAAAGTGCAAATTACATAGAATATTAACAAAAAAAGCAGCACTAGACTCTAAGAAAAAAAAGCTAAGCACTATTTCCCAGAATCCAATGTGTAGAGGACTGAGCGCGCGTGAAAGTGCGGGAGCGAGCGAGTTTAAACCAGAAATTACTTTACAGCTTTCTTATTTCTGCTTTAACATTTATTTCATGTTAATTTTAGGGTTTTTTTCTACCTTTTTTTTATTAATCATTACTTGTATAAAACATTAAAATATTGAGACAATATTATATAGATGAATGTTAAAATTAAATTAACTGATATTAATAAGGTCAACTGTATAGGTATATATATATTTTTTATTAAAATATATTATTTAGGCATTAACTCAATTTAATGTGTTTTACTATAAGCCAGGTGTTTTAATAATTGTTTAATAATGTGGCATTGTTGTTGATTCGTTAAACTGTAAGGAAGAGATAATAATTTGGTGGATGATTTAAAAATATTCATTAATAATCTGTAAGTAACGAATGTAAGTATAACGGTCTCCTGAGGGCGCTCAACGACCACGTCATCTGTGAGCGTGAGATTTTCTAACAATTTCAATCGATGAAACTACAAAGCTGGCACGGAGGTATATATAATTACAAAATAAAGTCATTATGATTGTTATTGTTGTTAATATTATTTTATTAAGTTACATGTAAGATAAAAGGAGTTTTATCACTGTGTGATGAAGCCGTTTCTGCGACAGCTCCAGCTCTCCGACGCACCGTGTAAACGTCAGCCTCCGAATTCACTCACTTTATTTCGTTCAACTCCTTGCAGATATAGTGCACTCAAATGCCATACACTATAAGGGATTAGCGAATGAGTGAACGAGTGAGCGGTTTCAGACACAGCTTCTGATTTATTCACTGGAACGTCGACCTGACAAAAAACTGCATACATGGCTACATAGGCGCCAATCAGAGCTAAGGCGGGGCTACAGAGGTGTCCCTAAAGAACCCACGTATCTAACAGTAGTTCTGCATTACATTACATTAATTTGCACACGAGTTTTATTTATTTTTATACCGTGCATTCTCCGTGTAAATTCATGCACCGAACTGTGACGCCTATGCCGTTTCGGTTCAATACGAATACATGTACCGTTCCACCCCTAGTGTCCGCAGAATAAGCAGAGAGCCCCTCCCCCACGCAAAATAAAGTTTTTTTCTTAGCTCTGTCTTCAAAATAAGCTCCGACTTTGCTCTCTTTCCCTCGCACATATTAATCAAAATCAACTGCTACGATGGTAAAATTGCTATGTCCTAAGTCTTACAGTCGGGATTAGCACATGTCGCTTACACGTCCGCTAATTTTTTTAATAAATGTTTAAAACAACTGATCTGTCCAACGCTAAACTCACGAGACGTCAGTCTAAATCAATGTATAACAAAACTAATTTAGTTCAGTTGGAGAACAAACACTACAATTTAAAACTGAACTCGTCTGCTCAATTTATTGTGAACCGAATTAGTCACAGCACAGATCAGAAATAGGAGTCAGATTTCATTTGTCAAGTTTATCATTTATCAGTCAGAGTCCAAAGCGATATGTCAAGGCACCTATTTAAGCGAGTTTTTCAAAAGCGAGTTTTGTTGTTGTGTTTTTCATTAAGAATAATAATACAGATAACAATAATAATAATCCACAGTAGTTGATTGTCGAGTTTGCGCGCGCGAACAGTGAGTCTCCACTGTTGCTTAGTTACCAATGATCGCGAAATGAAGTAAAGTAAATACCAATGAAGTAAATACAGGTATGTGAGCTGGCTGAATAAACATCATTTTTATTCATATCTTTCACATCTACTGCAGTCAGATTCACTGTGTTCACTTTGAATAAAATCACTCACATGGCTGTGCACTTGTAATGACACATCAAGGATGTTAAGAGGGTAAAAGCAGGTTTAAAACTTGCCCCATTTAAGTCAACAGGGTGCAAATTTTAAAAAGAGGATAACACGGTGTAGGAAACACCGATTTTTGTCGTTGTTCTCTGTACTGACAGCACTCCAAATTTACAAAAAATTTAGCTCAATGTTAAAATTGTTAACATTATTTGAGTTCTCCTTTAAGAATTGATCGAAGATTGTACAGTCGGTTTGGTGGACAAACAGATGAGTCTATTTGTAAATTAATTCTGCTTGTATTTCTCTTTTAAGCTGATCTAAATATTTTTAATTAATTATAACCCATTATGATTAATCAAATATATATTTCCCTTTTGAGCTAATTTGCTACAGGATCTGCATTGGCCAATCATAATGATGACAAAAAATCGGTAGTCAGTATCGGCTGCAAAAATCCTGATCAGGGCATCCTTAGTTATTATTAGTCCAGTGGTCCTGTATCTCTCTTCTCTCCTTCTCATCTCATTAATGCGCCAGTGGGTGGGGCTAAAGATGAGATAATGTAGAAGTAGGCGTTGATTCTGCAAAGGCGGTCTTTCATTGCACTATTACGTCATAATGTGACAAAATCCTAAATTAGTTGTTTTCGGAGATTGGTTTCAATAAAAGTTGTTTTTGCACTACCGAGAAAGTTTTGAGTTCAAAAACTTACAAGATGTTTTAATTGTACAATGACACCTTGCACGTCAAAAGATCAAAGCAAATTTGATTTCTCAATTCATGACCCCTTTTACCAATAATTTTACATTTCTAACATATTTGTTAAATGTAGCAAATAAATGTTCTTCTTCTACTATCTGTATAGTAAGGTATACTACCACAAAACTATGCATGTGGTGAATATCTCTGTTTTGTTTTCTGGTGTTAAGTTGATGTCATTGAAATATCTGGGAGAGAGTTTTACTGTTCTGACTGCCGTAACCGAATGTGACACACCATGTCTTGCTGTCTGTCCAGCTTTTTGTAAATTTTTGCAAATTTTAATAAAACATGAAAATATAGAGTTATGGGTTAATTTTTGTTAATTAGATTTAGTTGATTAGTTTGACCTCAACTGCATTTAGATTCATTTCATTCATTCATTTTGGCTCCTGCGATGGGTGGGGGGGGCGTCCCATCCCTGTGCGTTGAGCCGACCAGATGAACCAGTTGTTTCCAGTGCTGACGGTCTTGTGCCAGCTGCTCTGCATCCTCCACAGCAACTCCATGTTGTTGGAGGTCGCTCGCAAGGACGTCGAGCCATCGGGTGCGGGGTTTACCTCGTGGTCGTCTCCAGCCTGCGGCCCTCGGATCAAACTGGAGAATGGCTCTCGTCGGATGGTCAGGAGGGAGACGGAGGACATGGCCGAGCCAGCGGGTGCGACGTTGCGCAGCCAGGCAGGATGCTCTGGGCTGGCACGTGCGGGCTCTAAGCACTTGATTGGAAACCCGCTGGGGCCACCTGATGTTCTCGATGGTCCTGAGGGCCCTGCTATCAAAGCCATCTAATCTCGCAGTCAGTGTCTTATTTAAGGGCCAAGTCTCCGAGCCATAAAGCAGGATGGAGAGTACTGCCGAGTTGTAAATCCGGAGCTTCGTCTTGCGTTAGATGGTCTGATGCCGCCAGAGTGGTTTCCAGAGAGACTGCAGGGCTGACGCAGCCAGGGCTCTTCTGCGGGTAATCTCTGGTTTTAGCTCCCCGTTGTCTGTCACTAAGGATCCCAGATACACAAAGCTCTTGACAGGCTCTACAATGTGATTGCCAAGCCGCAGGGAAGTTGGATGAGGTCCGTCACCGACATACATGAACTTGGTTTTTGTCCAGCTCACCTGAAGGCCAAGCTTCTCAGCCTCTTCGCTGTATATGCCCAGAGCATCTCTCAGCTGGTTGTAGGACGTGCTGAGCAGGATGGTGTCGTCAGCATACTCCAGATCAGTCAGGTGGTAACTGCCGAAGGACACTCTGGGGACCCGCTCACACACCCTAGACATCAGATGGTCAATGATGCAGTTGAAGAGGTCAGGAGCAGCCACGCAGCCCTGGCGAACGCCACTGGAGATGGAAAACCAGTCTGAGTCTTTGCCATTGATGTGGACACAGCTCTGAGCGTTGCTATAAAGCAGCTTGAACAGGGCAACGATTTTGGGTGGTGCTCCAAGGGCGTGTAGGATACTCCACAGTGAAGTGTGGCAAACGGTGTCAAAGGCAGCCTTCAGATCTATGAACCCGATGTAAAGATGGCGATCTTTACGGAATTCATAGGTCTTCTCTATCTGCAAGCGAACGGCGGAGATTTGGTCTGTTGTGGAGCGGTTAGGCATGAAGCCAGCCTGCTGGGGACGGCGGCTGCTTCTGATGGCTGGGAGAGCATGAGTGAGCAAGATCCTGGTAAAGAGCTTGCCGGGGATGGAGAGAAGGGTAATGCCTCTGTGGTTGCCGCAGACTAACCTGTCGCCCTTACGTTTCCAGAAGGGCAAAATGACTCCTCTGGTCCAGTCGCTGGGAAGCCTCTCTGTCTTCCACACCTCATTGAATATGTGGGTAAGCCACTCGATGATGGTTTCACCGCCGGATTTTAGCATCTCAGCGGTTATTGCACAGATGCCGGGGGCTTTCCTGTTGTTAAGTTTTTCCAGAGCGGCTCTGACTTCCTCAGGTGTGACAGGGTCAGTACTGCAGACAGCACTAAGGACTGCAGCATTAGCGGTCGATGAGATGGTGGTATCGGCTGGGGAGGTACCGTGCTGCAGAAGGAGGCTGAAGTGCTCTTTCCAGCGTTCGAGGCAGTTTGCTTCAGTTGCTATAAGGTTGCCATCGGAATCTTTCACCAGGGCTGTCTTGATGCGTGGACCATTACGGGCTTGGCGCAGCAGACTGAAGACCCGGCTCATATTGTTGTTATTGGCCGCGGACTCTAGGTGTTTAGCTTCTGCTTGCCAGAACTTCTCCCTATCCTCGGCTATAGCCACATTGCGCTGGCGGTTCAGTCGCTGATACTCCGCCATGTCGCCTCGGAGCCGGGCCTCACGCCGCCGGTCAATGATGTGGAGTGTCCTCTCCGATATCCCAGGCTTTTTCGGGGAAGGTCGAAAGCATCCGAAGACATTGTGAGCTGACTGGATGACACTTTCCTTGAAGGTCTGCCAGTCGTTCACCTTGTCGATAGTCAGGTTATCAAAGGTGCGGCGGATGGCGCAACTGAATTCTGTGGCGATGTTTGGATCACTGAGTAGGGAGGAGTCGAGGCGAGGCTGAGTCTTAGTGTGCTGGTTGGCTCGCAGCTTTAACTTGAGCTGGGCCACCAGCAAGCGATGGTCTGTGTTGCCAAGCTCTGCTCCTCGGTACACGCGGCAGTTGGTGACAAACGGCTTCCAGCGTCGAGAGATGAGGATATGGTCCAGCGCTTTCCTGGTTCTGCCATCTGGGCTGTACCATGTCCAGTGATGGATAAGCTTCCGAGGAAACCAGGTATCAGCAACGCAAAGGTTGTTGCGATGGCAGAGAAGGAGAAGGCGGTTACCATTGTCGTTTGTGGACCTGTCAGCAAAGGTTGTGCCGACAGGTGAGCCTGTGGACCGATCACTGCTAGACAGAGAGGCGTTGGCATCGGTGAGGATGATGGTGATGTCATGTGGTGAGGCTTGGCCAACAGCCTGATGGAGTTGGTCAAAGAAGGCGTCCTTTGCATCCTCATCAGCGACATCGGTGGGGGCATAAGCTACGATTACTGTCATTATGCCATGTTGGTGGAGAAAGCGGGCTGACAGTAATCTGTCGCTCAGGGGTGTCCAGTTGATGAGGGATTTGCGGAGGGCCTTTGGGATGGCAAGTGCCACGCCATAAAGGCCTGTCCGTCTCTCGGGGCCACTCCAGAAATAGCAATGGTCGCCTGCTGTTGTTTCGCCATTGCCGTGCCATCGAACTTCACAGAGCCCTGCCAAGGTGATGTTATAGCGGCAGAGCTCTCTGGACAGCAGGGTGGCAGCTCCGGGGCGAAGAAGTGTCTGGACATTCCATGTGGCGACTCGGGTACTGCGGCGAAGGTTTAACCGTACTCGTTGGTCGGGGGCAGGCAGGGGTCCGTTACCGTGTTGGGCTGTCCGGCTACTTTCTCTGATCGGTTTCGTAACAAAATAGTTTCTCCTGGGTGGGTTGTTAGCCCTCCGCAGGATAGTCGGTTGGTGGGGCTGCCACCTTGCAGCATACCGACATGCTGGGGTCTTTGTTTGTCTGGAACCTACCCTGGAGACCGGCCCGCCTAGGGTGACCCTACCAGGAGCGAGCTCCCGACGGTATCGCTCTCCAGGGTCACTGGAACACGCAAGCCCCCTCGCCACGTCAAGGCCAGACCCGAGAGAGAGAGAGAGAGAGCATTTAGATGGTTTTCTGTAATCAATCTAACAACAGTTTATCTTTTTTCCGCAATTGGGTGAGCACTTCCAAGGAGGTAAACCGCTCATAAGCTCATAGCTTTGTTTCACCTCAAATGAAATGGAAATGTATATTTATTTTAATATTAAGAAGCACAGAAAATTGTATAATAATTAGGGTCTTCTTGGGTCCATTTGGTAAAAGCACATTTATTTAAAATGACCTTAAACCTGTGGCCACTAAGATCAGGACCGATCAGTGCCCGAGGCACTCGTCAAAGTTTTGGACCCGAACCCGCTTGGTTCTTGGGTCAGACCTCGGATTTTCGGATCCAAGTGGACCTGTGAAGACCTCTAATCTAAACTGCCTTTAAGTCAACAACGTTCACCTCTTTGCAGATGGAACCTGACGTCATGCGGCACAAGTGTTGCCAGTTCAGAGTGCAGTGAGGAACTCTTCTCCTCTGTTTCTGTGGGCGATCAGGATGACTGCTACTCCCTCCTGGATGATCAGGAACTCACCTCCTTTGACCTGTTCCCAGAAGGCAGTGTCTGCAGCGACGTGTCGTCCTCCATCAGCACTTATTGGGACTGGTCAGACAGCGAATTTGAGTGGCAGGTAAGCCCTTAGTTTTGAAGCCGTTTTTTAATTTTTTTTATTTCACTTTCATTGTATTTTATTAACATATGGATAAGCTGTTGATTATTTCATTGAAGAATTTGCTGAACAAAAACTGTGCCATTGTAGTTACCAGGCAGTGACATAGCCAGTGGCAGTGATGTGTTGTCAGACATCATACCCAGCGTGCCCAGTTCACCCTGCCTTGTATCCAAAAGAAAAAACAAACCACACCGAAATCTGGATGAGCTTCCCTGGAGTGCCATGACTAATGATGAACAGGTTGATTTATTTTATTTATGCAATGAAAATATAAAATACTCCCAGTATGTGTTGTCATGTGTTCAGTGTGTTACACTCCCGCCCGGTCCCGCAATATGCATGTCCACTCCCGCCCGCACCCGCAAAACTCTGAGAATTTATTCCCGCACAATATGAGAGATGCATTGACTTTGTGTCTTCTCCCGTCCCGCAAGAAAAAACACGTATTTGTATTGCTGTTATTAAAGAGATTCATGGGGTTGTTTGTTTCGTTTCCCTGGCCTCCATGTATTCTGACGCACTGATCAGGAAGGTGAAGGTGCCTTGCTTAGGTTTTGTGCTGTAATACCTCGTTTGAGGTTCTTTTCCACATCATTGACATCTCCATCATGTCGCTAGGTTATCTCCCGATCCCGCTGTTGTTTTTTTTAACCGCCCATTCCCGCCCGCAGCAAAGTTAAAACCGCCCGCTCCCGCGAGATTTGCGTTGGGTCCCGTGGGACCTGGCGGGACTCAATCCCAATGCAGCCCTCTAGTCTGAGACCAACAAATAACAATAATTAACATGGATCATCAGGTTTTGTCCATGTCAACTCCAGTGCTGTTGTCAATAAATCAACATGGGATAACATTTCTCAAATGCTGAGAAATGTTTAGTAATGTCATTTTTTTCCCCTCAATATAACTTTTATATTGATATAGTGATAATATAATTTTAATGAAAAATGCTAATTAGACAATTATGAAAGAAAGGAAGACTTTTCTCTGCATTTACTTGTTGTTCTGTTTCTTTAGAGCTTCTACTGTTCTTAAAGCAAACTAACTTTGATTTTTGTTTTTCAGGTGGAATATATTGAATATTTAAGTCGAAAAGTGAGCACAGAGATGGGTCTTCGGGAGCAACTTGATATCATAAAAATAATTGACCCGAGCGCACAGATACTGCCGACAGACAGCGAGTTCATCATTGAACTTAACTGCCTCACAGATGAAAAACTTAAACAGGTAATGAATTACACTAAGTACATACCATTCTAAATGAGTTAGGGGAAGTGACCTGGTTAATGCCCACTCAAAACAAAATGGCATTCATTTATCCACAGTGTTGTTTTTCCTAATTATTACTTCTAAGACATATGATAAATGGTTAACAAAAAGTACCCCCTAACTCGAGATTTGACTGCATTTTTCCGGCACATAGATTCAAAAGTTTGACATTCTGTTTAAAACACATACCATACCATACCATCTTCTTCCGCTTATCTGGGGCCGGGTCGCTGGGGCAGCAGTCTAAGCAGAGACGCCCAGACTTCCCTCTCTAGACACTTCCTCCATCTCTTCCGGGGGGATACCGAGGTGTTCCCAGGCCAGCCGGGAGACATAATCCCTCCATCGTGTCCTAGGTCTTCCCCGGGGTCTCCTCCCGATGGGACGCGCCCGGAACACCTCCCCAGGAAGGTGTCCAGGAGGCATCCGGAACAGATCCCCGAGCCACCTCAGCTGATTCCTCTCGATGTGGAGGAGCAGCGGCTCTACTCTGAGCTCCTCCCGAGTGACCAAGCTCCTCACCCTATCTCTAAGGGAGAGACCAGCTACCCTACGGAGAAAGCTAATTTCGGCAGCCTATATCCGGAATCTTGTCCTTTCGGTCATGACCCACAGCTCATGACCATAGGTGAAAGCAGAAACCTAGATTGACCGGTAAATCGAGAGCTTCGCCTTGCAGCTCAGCTCCTTCTTCAACACGACAAACCGGTACATCGACCGCGTTACTGCAGAAGCTGCACCGATCCGTCTGTCAATCTCCCGTTCCATCCTTCCCTCACTCGTGAACAAGACCCCAAGATACTTGAACTCCTCCACTTGAGGCAGGAACTCTCCACCAATCTCAAGAGGGCAAGCCACCCTTTCCCGACTGAGAACCATGGCCTCGGACTTGGAGGTGCTGATTCTCATCCCAGCCGCTTCACACTCGGCTGCAAACCGTCCCAGTACATGCTGAAGGTCCTGGTCTGATGGGGCCAACATGACAACATCATCCGCAAAAAGCAGAGACAAAATTGTGTGGTCCCGAAACCGGACACCCTCTGGCTCCTGGCTGCGCCTAGAAATTCTGTCCATAAAAATTATGAACTGAACCGGTTGACAAAGGGCAGCCCTGCCGGAGTCTCAACATGCACCGGGAACAAGTCTGACTTACTGACGGCAATGTGAACCAAGCTCCTGCTCCGGTCGTACAAGGACCGGACAGCCCTTAGCAAAGGGCCCCGGACCCCATACCCCCAGGCACCGGAGACCTTACGGCCACAGCTCCGAGCGGCTGCGTCGACAATGGAGGTGGAGAACATGGTCCACTCGGACTCAATATCTCCAGACTACCTCGGGGTCCGGTCGAAGCTCCGCCAGAGGTGGGAGTTGAAGATCTCTCTGACAGGGGACTCGGCCAAACATTCCCAACAGACCCTCACAGTACGCTGAGTACTCTGACAGACTCTGCTGAGTCTGTCCAGCTGCCTCCCCCGCCATCGGATCCAACTCACCACCAGGTGGTGATCAGTTGACCGCTCCGCCCCTCTCTTCACCCGAGTTTCCAAGACATACGGCCGGAGGACAGATGAAACGACCACAACGTCAATCATCGATCTCCGGCCTAGGGTGTCTGTGTGCCATGTGCACTGATGGACACCCTTATGCTTGAACATGGTGTTCGTTATGGACAAGCTGTGACTAGCACAGCAGTCCAATAACAGAACACCGCTCGTGTTCAGATCAGGGGGGCTGTTCCTCCCAATCACGCCCCTCAAGGTGTCCCCAGTCGGAGCACTTTCCAGCACCCCTCCCAGAGACTCCAAGAGGGGCGGGTTCGGCCCGTAGGCACACACGACAGTGAGAGACCTGTCCCCGACCCGAAGGCGCAGGGAAGAGACCCTCTCGTTCACCGGGGTGAACTCCAACACATGGCGGCTGAGCTGGGGGGCTATAAGCAAACCCACACCAGCCTGCTGCCTCTCACCGTGGGCAACTCCAGAGAGGTAGAGAGTCCAGCCTCTCTCAAGGAGTGGTTCCAGAGCAGTGCGTGGAGGTGATCCCGACTATCTCTAGTCGGTACCTCTCAACCTCCCACACAAGCTCAGTCTCCGTCCCCGCCACGTTCCACGTCCCTAAAGCTAATTTCCGTGTCCAGAGATCGGGTCATCAGGACCCCCGCCTTCGACTGCTGCCCGATCCACTATGCACCTTCCGGTCCCTCCTGCAGGTGGTGAGCACACGGGAGGGCGGCCCCACGTCACTCGGGCTGAGCACATGGGGGGAGGCCCGGCCACCAGGTGCTCGCATGCGAGCCCTAACCCCGGGCCTGGCTCCAGGTTGGGGCCCCGGCTGTGCCATGCCGGGCGACGTCTCTGTCCTTGGTTGTATCTGCTTCATAATGGGATTATGAACCGGGTGAATGGGTTTAAAACACTTCACCATGAAATTTATTGTAACAGATGGAACTTACTTTCTGTAAGTTTTGTCGTTACCACAGGATTCTTTTGGCCTTGTAATGGATTTTACAAGTTACCTTCCTCAAATTTGACAAAACACTTGAATCTCATCAATATCAGCATGTATTATGGAAACAACTAAATTCCAACAATGCACAATTCCCCAAAACGCAATAAATAAAAAATAATTGGGTCCATGAGTTAAATTTATATTAATTGAATATTGGTTGAATAGTCTCTGGGCGGCCATTGACTTTCACTCAAGAAGAAGATAAAAAAAGATAAAAAGAAGCTCGACTCATAAATGCACAATATTTAAATTGTGACTCGATTGAAGCTCATAAATAGTTGTATAATATAATCAAAATAAAATATATATATATGCCAACTTAGATTAAGCGACTTTTCAGACCCCTTTCGTGACTACTTTTTTCCCCAAAAAGTGCTTAGCAACTCTTTGGACAAACCTTAGTGACTTTACAAATGGCTCCAGTACTCTCCTGCAAGCGCAGGGTTTTTCTTTCCTGCTGCAGTCACACCTTTTTCTGCTCCTACTTTGTTCAGTGAGTGGGTGAGAGTAGAGCCCTGCACAGGCCAAAAAATCCAGCCCTAACCCGGCCCTGGCCCGTGGTGTTCAAGCCCTAACCCGGGCCCAGCCCGACAACGTCTGCAATTTTTCAGCCGGAACCTGACCCGACCCGAGACCAACATCAATATCACTTTAAGCTCTCTCTGACACGCGCTCTCTGATGCGCGTTGTCTCTGCTACACGCACACACGCGCTACTAAGAGGTAAACTTTTATTATAGGCCTCAAACATAACTACCACCACTGACAATCATGCCCACAAATATTAATACAGACTGTCCATTACAGAGAAGCATAAGCATGCAGTAGAGAATTGTATATAGCCAAATGTGATCCAGCAGTAAATAAAGATTTACGGCCTACCTTTTTTTGATGTTAAGTAACTTTACTGAAGAACAACGTTTCAAAGAGCTCTTCGCCAACTGGTTAACGTTAAATAATAATACAAATATAATAAATAAAAAAATCTGTTGAACTGAGTAGGCTACATGTACGTTGGTCATCATTCACTGTTTATTCGCGAGTGTTGTGAAGAAAAAGAATACCATCCACAGTTGAAGGCTTCAGGCTCATTGTTTGTTGTGGTAATCAAATCAAAACTCTTTCAAAATGCAGCTTAAAGGGACCAATTGGTTAACAAGAAAAGAAAAGGGAGACTAAAAATAAACTGACACAGTGCCATGGAAAAATTCAAGCACAATATTTAATAATACATCCTTTAAACCTTGAAATATTATCCTTTAAACCGCTTGACCCAAAGCCAGCATCTGGGTCAGTAACTGTAGCGAATTTGTAACCATTTACAAACATGTTGGTTCAATATATAGGCACAACAAGGCAAAGACTAGATACCAAACACTCAAATTTCACATACAGATCATACAAATCAGTTGAGCAAAATTGTTGTTGAACAAAAAAATCCCTTACCTTCCAAGAGAGAGATTCTTACCTTATGCCACTTTGCTCACCACCTCACACACCTTCCTAATGATAAACACAATTGGTTTAGACTGTGAATCACAACTGTTGGAAAAAAATAAATAAATCTGCACACACACATCTCACCAGGAAGGAGCGAAAAAACCCAGTTTAAGCGGAACAGATAGCAGCAGCGAGTATATTTTCAGCTATTTTCCATAAATTTTAATTCGTCTTAATACAGAGACCTTTACATTTAGCCTACTGGAATAATAAATGACAATAACATATTCAAGGGAACTGAATATGGGTGTTCTTATGGAACATTCTACCTCTGACCTGCTAATGTATATTCCCTTTGTTTGTCCTTATTATCTTTAAGTGATCTTTCTGCTTTACAACTGTGGACAAATTAGCTTAAATTGCATAAAACATTTTAATATAATGTACAGGCCTATTCTACATCGTTTTTCCACACAATGTAGAGCATACAAAAAGAAATGTACTATTTTAAAAAAAAATTGTAAGAAATCTGACTTTGGTAATATTAGCTAACTAACGCTAGTTGTTATATATAACGTTTGGAGTATATGGTAGGTAAAGTTAACAGGTACAGTTTCTACAGTAGTCAACATTTGAACTTGAAGTGGATCAAAAAAGTTCATCAAGTTGTCCTAAGACAAGAACTGTTGTTGCCAAAGTTGGCAACCCTGTGCTTTATACGTGCAGGTCAAGTTGGATATACTTCTAGTAGTTGTAAATTGGAATTAGGAATGGAATGAAACCTACAGTATAAGGTTTTGATCAATTTATAACAATTTAGTGTAGTTAGTTAATTAAAAGTCATGACACAATACTTTTACTCGGGGCGTCAGGTTTTGACGATTCTAAAGGCAAACAAGGCACATACTTACAAATTGGGCACTCCAAAGCTCCGCCCCAACCAGTCAGATTCAAACATTCAAAAATCCCAAGCACTGCTTCAGCTGGAGATACAAACATTCCAAATGGATTCAGCGGGAGATTCAAACATTCCAAATGGATTCAGCGGGAGATTCAAACAGTACACGCACTGCTTCAGCGGCATCAACAAGAGTAAATCGAACTAAGCCATGTGAAATGCCACCATGTCTCCTGACACTGGACATTTTTTCTTTCCACTATAGAAATGAAGTCATATCCACTAGCAAGTTATTTAAAGAGAAAAAACCCTTTTTATTAGTCAAGTTCATCACATGAAGTTTGCTACACAACCGCCCTCACACCCCCCCCCCCCCCCACACACACACACTGACTTACAAATTCGCTCTTGAATTTGATGTTCCAAACACCTCAAACTCACGCAGAAATGTACGTTATTGCTAGGAGATGCATGACAAATGACAATAATATGTGTCAAGTGCGTGTGTGTTGTCTTCAAGAAAAAGAAGGGATTCAATTTTTTTTATAATGTATTGTCAACTCTGACAGCTTAAATTGCTGACTGTCTGTCTTTCAGCAACTAACGTTGACTTGTCCAGAATGCAAATTGGAGCAAAAATCGTGAAAAAGTCCTTTAGCGTGTATTTTAGCCTTAAGGCTTGCCAGTTATTATCTCATACAAGTAGGTTAGTTTCATACAATGAGCATAAAATTGGGTAACACTATAGAATACGGTATCTTACTTACTGCATAACTAATAAGGAATTATTGAAGAACTAGTAGGTAATTCTTCATTAACTACTTCTTCACTGCTGTTAACTACTGTTAACTCCTAAGGAAGATGTGTTAGCTAATTAGTATGTAATATAATTTTATGATTGTGTTAAGTTACAGTTAGTTAATCAATAACTAATGAATTCTGTCATACCTCCTGAAGAACTACTACTAATTATCTACTAATTAAGGTTCAAGAAAAATAACTAAGAAGTAACTAATAAACAGTCATACAAAACTAACCTCAGATTAGTTTTTATATATACAGTACTGTGTGTGTCTGTTTTCCTCAGCATAGAATGCCATTGAGTAAATTCATGTATTTTAGGCAACAACTGAGGGGAACTGAAAATATAGGGAACTTATTAGTAATTAATAAAGAATTATTAGATAATTCTTCAGGAATTATTTATAACCTGGAACAGTATTCTAAAGTGAAAATACAGGGAACCCATTAGTAATCAATAAAGAATTATCAAATAACTATCCAGGAATTAGGCTACTTATAACCTGAAACAGTATTCTAAAGTGAAAATATAGGGAACCCATTAATAATTAATAAAGAATTACCACATACTTCTGACTCAAATAAAACTTACTGTAAAAAAAACACTATTAACGTAATCATCTATAACCTTTGTAAAATACACTACAATGACTTGTTTAAGCTACATGATATCTTCCTTTATTTCAGATGATATTTTGTTTTAACATGTATACTGCCTACATTTAAACTCGTTTAACAAACATTTTAAAATCAAAAGTTAAACCTTTAAAAGTAATACAAGTAATCAACTGGTCTCGTTTCCACGGTAGTGGTGCTGGATCTCTTGCGGGAGCTGGGCTCGTGTTCAGCAGGGAAACTGCTTTAACTTCAGACCTCCGCCCTGCGTTTCACTCATAGCTGAAATATGCTGTGACTGACTCCATAACCTGCCCATAAACAAACAGTGCACAGCTCTGAACATATTTTAACATCTGATGTAAATAGATTTACTATCTTTATGAATAAAATAATTTCCATCACGCAAAAAAGACTGACTCAGCTAGGTAGGCTAACTGACATCGCGTCCTTGTATGTTGCCTTGCATAAAATAAAATGATTTACAGCACAGTAATGATTTTATAGATTAAATAAAACGTACACAACCCTGTATTTCGCAGAAGAAATGCACCAAATCGGCGGCACTGAGAACTCTCCAGAAGAGGATGCAAATGCCCGCGCTCTTGCATCACCAAATCACTGTAAAATGTGGGCTACCGTGATATTGCCGGAACTTGAATGGTGCAAAATAAGTTTAAAATGTATAAGAACTAAGTATAATAATATGCTTTTTACTTTTTAAGTACTTTAAAAAGTAATTACCTTTGTACTTTTACTAAGGTAATTTTGAAAATGGCCTAATTATAATTTTACTGGAGTAATATTTTATTGGGCTATCTGTACTTTTACTCAATCACTTGATTTGTGTACTACTTCCACCACTACAATGCTAAAAAAAAAAACTGGATTATTGTAGTGACTACTGTGTATGACTGTTCATTAGTAGTTACTTCATAGTTATTTTTCTTGAACCTTAATTAATAGATAATTAATGGTAGTTCTTCACGAGGTATGACATAATTCATTGGTTATTGATTAACTAACTGTAACTTAACACAATCATAAAATTATATTACATACTGATTAGTTAACACATCTTCCTTAGTAGTTAACAGCAGTGAAGAAGTAGTTTAATGAAGAATTACCTACTAGTTCTTCAATAATTCCTTATGAGTTATGCAGTAAGTAAGATACATTATTCTAAAGTGTTACCTAAAATTGTTGCAAGTTAATCTGAGATCTGTTGGTCAGTAAAACTCTTAAAAACATTCAGATTTCTATTGTTAATTTAGGTGAGGAGCTACATACGTGAGCACAGTCCACGGCAGCGTCCCAGCATGACACGTGATGGCTGGAAGAGGAGCATGGCGAGCAGTGGCAGCACCAGTGGTGTGAGTGCTCACAGCAGCAGTAATGTCAGCATAGTAAGCAGTGCCAGCAGTAGCACCACTTCCACGGGGTCCAATTCTTCCACAAGTATCAGCCGTGCACACAGCGATGGAAACCTGGCCACCGCTGCAGAGCGAATACGAGACTCTAAGGTACTTCCGGCACTCATTTACTTTAAGACATCAAGAAAAATAGCACAAGACATTGTACTGCTAAGGTGACATGTCTTAAAGCTGCAGTCGGCAAGTCTGGCAGATTGAGTGGATTTAGGAAAATTTTGAATGTTTTCAACTCTCATGCCCCTCCCCCACTATCAACGGATACCCTCCCACCCAGTTCATGCTCGTCAGTGCGTGTGCACCAGATTTTCAGTGAACGCCAGGGCTCTCAAGTGTCACGCGTGACAGTCACTCATTTCGGTCTTTTGTCACGCTCTCCCGCCACACATTGTATTTCTCACGCTGAAAAACTATTTTTAATATATTTAATATGCCGCAGCGCCCAAAACTCTGGCCGCGCCGCTCTCACTGTGGAACCGGCATGAATCAAGCGCGTTTCCTCTGGTGTTGTTCGTCGAGCTACACAATAGCCAATCAGAAAATAGCACTATTGTATCTGGGTAAGATTTAACGCAACAACCAATGACAAAAATGTATCCAACCCCCTGTCGGCTGGGTGTCACTCTTACCTGTTTTCAAAACTTGAGAGCCCTGGAACGCGCCCGTCTCATCAGCATCCATCAACACCATGGAGTATTTGGAGGTATGCTGTCCTGGCTAATCTACCGATAGATTGCAATTGCTAACGTCATTTATACTCTAAATGAGCTTACTTGATTTTCCGCCATCACTCTTCGTTACTGTGCGAACTTCAGGCGTGTGCATGTGATTGTAACGTGCGCGAGGGGTGGCGTGTGCCCGATCTGTGATTGACAGTCAGATCTCACACCCCCCTGCGCTGATTGGACATGATGAACCGGGAGCTGTGGATTTTTGCAAAACAAATAACAAGCTCCAGGTGGAGTTAGAAGCTCGGGTTTTTTCTAAAACCACTTTATTTATGTTGTTCTGTCAGATTATAGTGTCGATTTCACTGAATATGATCAAAAAAATGTTGCCGACGGCAGCTTTAATACAAACATACAGTGCAGCCAGTGTAATCTGATTCACAAGGAAATGTCTCTCTTAAGTGATTTCTCTTGAATGAAAAAAAAATACAGGTTGAATCAGTCTAAAAATCATTCACTGTACGAACTAAAGTAACAGTAACTTATAGTGATGTTTTTTTTAATACTTCCCTGATATTCACAATTTTTTTTACTTCCCTGTTTCATGTAACAAATATTTACACACATTCCACTAGACAAAACAAAAACTGAATTTACACAAATGGTCTTGTTTAAAAGTTTTACATCCCTTTGGTTTTTAATATGGTGTTTAGTTTCCTTAAAGGCACAATATGTAAGATTTTTTCGCCACAAGAGGGCGCAGTTTCCAACAATAACAAAGGCGTAGGTTGATGACGCAGTGATGAGCTGAATGATGGGGCTTGCTGTCAAGCTGATGGATCTAATAATGTTTATGGATGAGTGCAAACATTCATGTTTTTTAACATTACAGTGGTATGAAGCAGGTCGCGATTGCTAAAGAGACAGATATCACACGCGAGTCCCGTGGATATAAAGGAATAAGGACATTTAATTCTACCGAACTACCCGCAAGTGCTGGATTACTCGCACAGGTCAGTTTATTAGACGAATTAAACTTGTGAGGTAACGCAGCGCTACTTCACTTGGTCTAACGTTACACTATCACACTAAACGGCATTTAAATGTGTGTTGAAAGTTATAATGTTATACTACGTCGTTTGCTATACGAAACTAGCAGTAAGCTAGATCAACATTAGAATAACATACTGACCATCAGTGTTGGGGAAGTTACTTTTTTTTTTTTTTTGAAAATTTTATTTATACAGATTTTTTTATTTTTTTATACACAGGTGCACATAATACAAACAAAAAAAGGCAGTAAATCAGACAATTAAGGCACAAACAACAACAAGCAAAAAAAAAAAAAAAAAAAAAAAAAAAAAAAAAACACATACAGCCAGCAGTTACACATTCTATATAAATATACGTGTCAGTACAATGAATAGATATCACAAAAACCCCATTCACAAATTGAGTCACGGAGGCCTGAGCCAGAGGGGAGTGGCAGTCTCAGTAAAGATAACTACCCAAAGATTTAAAAAAAAAAAAAAAAAAATTTTTTTTTTTTTTTTAAAAGTGCATTGCATTTAGGTCCCAGTTTGAAATCTATTCTTCCTGATGTATTCTATGAAAGGGCCCCAGATCTTCTTGAACTTATCTTGAGAGCTAGACATAGAGAACCGAATTTCTTCAAGGTGTAAACAGGAAACCATATCATTAAGCCACCTCTTGAAGCAAGGAGAGGAAGCAGACTTCCACTCCTTTAGGATAACCCGTTTTGCAATGATCATACCAAACATGAGGGCTTGTTGTAAAGCGGATGGAAGAGCCAAAGAACCTTCGGAGCAGCCCAGTATTACTAAGAGACAGTCAGGAATCAGTTGTCTATTGTAAACAGCACTGTACAAACTGAAAATGTCGACCCAGAATTTAGTGAGCTTAGAGCAGGACCAGAAAAGATGCCCAAGAGTTCCATTAGTTGCTTTACATTTATCACAAGTGGGGGAGACAGCCGGAAATAATTTGTTCAGTCTAGTCTTGGAATAGTGCAACCTATGAACTAGTTTGAACTGAATAAGCTGAAGTCGAGCATTAATAGAGCATGCTTTTATCCTTTTTAACCCTTTCGCCCATAGCTCATCAGATATAGCTTCGCCGGTGTCCTTGATCCACGCCTCTTTAATATGGAGAGAGGGGGTTGCCACAACAAAGAGGTTAACAAACCGGGAGATCAAATGCTTGGAGGTGGGAGGGCTGGTCATAATATCAAAAAAGACATGTTGCATGGGGGTCACATCTAGGCGAGAAAAAGTATGCTTAACAAAATTCCTAATTTGTAGATAACGAATAAATTGGTTAGTAGGGAGTTTGAACTTAGCCTGGAGCTGGGCAAAAGATGCAAAGTGATTATCAATGTAAAGATCCCTGATAGTAGTTAAACCTTTATCTGACCATTGCGTAAAGACAGCATCCATCAAACCAGGCTTGAAACAGGGATTCTGACATATGGGGGCATGAATTGAATTTTCTGGGAGTTTTAGAATTACCTTGATTTGCTTTAAAATTTTAATCGAATTGCAAAGTAGAAAATTGCGTAGCGATTTAATTTTAATGTCAGGTTTTGAGAATAGAATGGCTGACAAGGAGGCACCAGTAAGTGACACGGCATTACTAAGCTCAATCTCAGGCCATCTAGGGCAGGGTCCACCCACCTCTGCACCCCCAGCCGTGGACTGATTCCAGAAAACCCATGCTCTGGCGTTGCAGGCCCAGTAGTAATGTCGAAAGACAGGCAGGCCTAAACCACCCTCCTCAGTGGGCTTCTGTAAGTGGGCCTTTGAAATACGGGGGGGCTTGGAGGCCCATATGAAGGGCATGATAATAGAGTCTAACGTCTTGAAAAAGGAAGAAGTGAGGAAGATGTGCACATTCTGAAATAAATAAGTAAATTTAGGGAGCACGACCATTTTAACAATGTTGACAGGGCCAATCAATGAGAGGGGGAGAAGTTTCCATTTATCTATCATACCCTTGAGCCTGCCAATCAGATCCATATAATTAAGTTTAAAAAGAAGTTTTGGATTTCTGGGGATGTTAATCCCCAGGTAGGAAAAGTGGTCATGAGAGACTCTGAAGGGCAGATTGAGAAGAAAACTGGAGTCAAGACTGCTAGACAGAGGCATAAAAACATATTTTTCCCAGTTTATAGTAAACCCAGAGAGTCGCCCAAAGCCGTCTATCAGATTAAGAAGGGGTGAAAGGGATGTTTTTACATCTGAAAGGGTCAGAATTACATCATCTGCGTACAGACCGATGGTGCACTCGGATGTGCCGCACCTTATACCGGAGATTTGGGGGTTGGCTCTAATGGCTATGGCCAGAAGATTGTTATAACAGAAGATTGGGGGCTAGCATACAGCATTTTTAATATATTCATAAATTTCTACCCAAAACCAAATTTGTCAAGAGCAGCGAACATGTATCTCCACTCCACCTGGTCAAAGGCCTGCTGGGCATCTAGTGAGATCACAGCAGAGTGGGGCAATTTAGTTGAATACATTAAATTAAGCAAACACCTTGTGTTTGAGAAGGAAAATCTATTGGGGATGAAACCTGATTGATCAGGATGAATTAAAGTGCCAATATATTTGTTTAACCGGTTAGTCAGGACTTTAGCTATAATTTTTTGGTCAGAGTTGAGCAGAGATAGGGGACGATATGCAGAGACATTTGTTTCGTCTCTGTCCTTTTTTAAAAGGACACAGATATGGGCGTCGTAGAGAGTATGAGGGAAGGTACCCTTTTTTACAGAGCAACTGACCATCCGAAGCAGGAGGGGGGCGATAACGTCAATGTGCGTCTTGTAAAATTCTCTCCCAGCTCCATCTGGACCGCATGCTTTGCCACCGGGAAAAGAACGAATAGCATCTCTAATCTCCTCCAGTGTAAATTCAGATTCCAACTCTAGTCTTGCGAACTCAGAAAGGACTGGAATGTCTAAAGTATGGAGAAAATTGGCAATATCTGTATCCGTGGCAGTAGATCTGGAAATATATAGCTGGCTGTAAAAACTAAAAAATCTGTCATTAATCTGCTTGTGATCAGTTAATAGCTGACCGTTGGAGGAGGCAATTTTATGTATTGCCCTATCAGATATGACGCCCTTCAGTTGCCTAGCGAGCAATTTATCGGCCTTCTCACCCAGCTCAAAGTGCTTCTGCTTTAGTTTACGAATATAGTTCCCAACCTGCTCGCCCAAAATATGGTTATATTCATATTTCACTTTCAAAATAGAGCTAAGTGTGTCATCAGAACCTGTGTTTCGATAATCCTCCTCCAGTTCAGCTAGTTCAGCCTCAATATCAGTGCGACGCCTGAGCCTAGCCCTTTTGCGAGACGACTGATACGAGATGATGTGCCCTCTGATCACGGCTTTAAACGACTCCCACAAAATAGAATTTGAGACAGCGCCATTGTCATTTATGAGCAGAAAATCAGCCATCTTGGTAGATATATAGCCACTGAACGTGTCATCTAAATATAGAGAGGGGTTGAATTTTCAACTATAGTGAGTGGCATAAAGTTTAAAATCAATCACCAATGAGAGGGGCGCATGGTCGGAAATTAAGATGCTATGGTAAGTTGAGCTTATTACATTCGAAATAAGTCTAGAGTCAACCAGCATATAATCAATTCTTGTGAAACTGCCATGCACAGGGGAGAAAAAATAATATTTCCTTTCTAAGGGGTGCTGGTGCCTCCATATGTCAACCAGGTCCAGAGATTTGGCAAGGCTATTGAGAACAGGGACAGATCTCAATAACGGGGCCACAGACGAGGAAGACCTATCTAATATCGGATCAAAATAGCAATTAAAGTCGCCGCCTATAATTATGTTGTAATCATTGTATTCTGTGACAAGGTTGAATATTTTACAGAAAAAATCAGGGTTATCGAAATTTGGGGCATAGATGTTTAAAAGAACTAAAGGGACTGAGTTGACCGTACCCGTGACAAGTATGAACCTCCCACCTGGATCGGTAGTCTGCGATTCGAATACAAATGGGATGGTTCTGCGAACAAGAATGGCAACCCCCCTCGCCTTGGAGGAAAAGGTGGACTGGTACACCTGAGAAACCCACGCAGATCTTAAGCGCCTCTGCTCTGAAGGTTGGATATGGGTCTCCTGCAAAAATACAATATCAGAAGACAGGGACTTCAAATGTGAGAATACTTTACCTCGTTTTAGAGCCCTGCCCATACCCCTACAATTCCAAGTAGTAAAAGTGATGTGACTCATCCCTGACCTAAGTGAATAAATGACATAGATCTATGCGGAGGGACATAAGGTGAAGTTAGATATGCGACATACCAAAGGCTGGCAAAACAACAAGTGACAAAAAAAAAAGACAGATGAAAAAATAATAATAATAAACCCCCCCAAAAAAACCAAACCCGCTAAAAGAACTAAGCGGTACATCCTACTAGCTAACAAGGAGGCTGCCGGGTAACAGAGCCAGCCAAACTACACACCAAAAACCCCACTTACCACGGGGCCCCGTGCACATCTCCAACACATTAACTAATGTTTAAATTGCACCCACAAGAAGTATACAATGTACACGATATTCAGAACACACGCTTGGTGAAATATAGATAGCAGGTGGTAGGGTATAAACGGTGCAGCATATAAAACATCAAACTTAAGAAAATAAAAATAAAATACCATAGGGAAGAGTGTGTTTATATGAAAAAGTAAACAAATTAAAACATATAGCCGGGAGTATCAATCAATATTAATACAAACCTAAGGTAAAAAATGAAATTGTCCCAGTACTGGATTTGTGTACCCAAAAAAGCACACTGTGTGACACACTATTTAAACACATAACGTTATGCTGCATCAATGACCAACTGAAAGTAAAAGTTGAACTGAACCTTTATCAAAATGCTGGATAGGAAATTATCCAGTCCGGAAAAAAAAAATATCTATATATATATATATATATATATATATATATATATATATATATATATATATATATATAAATATATATATATATATATATATATACATCCATATATACATATATATATATCTATACACATATATAATAATATCTAGGATTTAAGAGTCATTCGCTGGGCCTAAAGAGTTGGCAAACCGTTCCGCTTCAGCTGGAGACACAAACACCTTCGATGTGTTGTTGTAGTCGACGTGGAGCTTGGCTGGAAAACGCAGGGAACATTTAGCACCAGCTTCGGTTAGCCGCTTCCTCACGGTTGTATAGGCTTGCCGCTGAGCCGAGACCTCCGCCGTGTAGTCTGGGAAAATGGAGACTCTCTCACCGTGATAGTGCAGAGGTGCTTGTTGACGGCTGAGTCGCAGTATGTCGATCACGTCCCGATCGTTGTGGACCTTGGCGATGATGATCCGTGGCCGCTCATTAGGCTGAGGCTTCGGTCTCAGGCTACGGTGGGCCCGGTCTATTTTTACGGGTCTGCTAAAGTTGTCTTGGCCGAGTAGCTCTGGGATCAGCTTAGAAACAAAGTCAGTAGGGCTGCCTTTCTCCTCCCCTTCTTTGATGCCCACAATCCTGACATTAAGTCTGCGGGAGCGGCCCTCCAAGTCGTTCACTTTAGCCCTGAGGAGACCGTTAGCCACCTGTAGCTCGTTGCACGTAGCTTCCAGAGCTGTTATGCGGCTGTCACTGGCTGACATGGCTTCGTCGAAATCATCAAAGCGTCGCTCATTTTCATTGTTTTTTTTCTGAAGCGATGATAGCGTTACTTCAATTGCGTCGAGCTCAGCCCCGTGGTTAGCAATACCAGCTAGTATAGCTTCGTTGCTAGCGGCCGACGAGCTCGACTTGGAAGTATCCCTCTGACTATCGTCTTTCTTAGGCATGTTGACATAAACTCACTCCCGACAGACTACAACACAATTTTAAGGGCAGGCCAGCGTAAAATAATGTTAAAGTGCAATGATGAAAAGTAAAATAAAGGAGATGTCGCGGAGCACGCCGAAAACACGTCTACTCCATCACTGCGCACGAGCGCCCCCCCCGGAAGTTACTTTTAAAAAGTAGTGTTTGCTCGTTACTTGTTACTTCTTAAAAAAGTAATCCGTTACTTTACTTAGTTACCCCCTTTGGAAGGTAACTTTTTACGTTACTCGTTACTTTTATATTGCTTGAGTTTGGGCAGAACCCAATATCTGTTCCTAAATGTGTAGGCCTTTATAAAGTTCTACTATGAACTCTACTTATTGAAAAACAGTTCTACTATGAACTCTACTTATTGAAAAACTAGAAGAAAAAAGAGAGATTTTGAATTAGAAAAAAATATATTTTTATTTAAAAAACATTTGAAAAAACTGTATTGTGAACACCAAAGAACAATATTAACTATTGAGCAGTGGTGATGCCGCTCATGAAAAATGGTGATGCGGTGGTGACGCCGTTCATGAAAAATGTCACAAAGAACCGGCAAAAGTACATTTCAATTGTTTATTACTAAACAAGTGTTTTCTGTCAGTGTCGGCTGCAAAGATGAAGTTGACGTTTAAAAGTACACATTTCAAGCTTTCTATATATTTCTCAGCAGTGTTGTGCCTGAACGCGTTCAATGAACTCGTTCATATTTTGGGTGAACGTGAACTGAACGTACTGTATTACTGCCTGATGAACGTTACTGTGAACTCGTTCATTCTGGTGTCTGTGAACGCACGCTCTCAGTTTAACTTCGTTCAATAGGGTGCCAGATTTCTATAGAGCCTTTCAGGCGAAAACCCGGCTAAAACACACGTAAACAGGCCTTAATATGTAGCGAAAAAAAAACACCCAATCTGGCAACACCAGCCACCAGTGTCGCACCGCGGCCGCCGCATGCGTCATCAAAACAAAAAGCAGCATGTAGTCGACAAAGCAGCGAGGAGGCGTCGTATGATCATTTAAATGAGTTTTATGACAAGGTCGGTGAGGAATGAGGATGGGAAAAACCTTACATTTCTGTGCAAAATTTGCCTGTCGATAAAATAATTGCTGTCTGTGGTTGTATATGGGCTGTGGCAATAATAAAAAATAAAAAAAGAAGCTCGCAGCAACATATGGAAAAAAAGAACTATGAACTAGGTCATTTTTTGAAGTATGAACTGAACTAGTTCATTTTAAAATTTGTGAACTGAACTTTGAACTAGTTCATGTAGAAAATGAACTTTCCCAACACTGTTTCTCAGGTATTTGAGGCAAAGCTTATACGCCGAGTTTGGACTCATTTATGAGGCGAGCTCCAGTTTACGCGCCGGCACGGAGCTCCTGAGAAGTCCTGATTATATTGCCTGTTATATTTACTTTTTTTATTTATTAAATCCAGGCAATTGGTTGATGAAACATTGATTACAATTAAGATACAATTAATACAAAACGAAATTCACTTTAAAGAAAGGCTTTCTACAAAAACAAACTTAATGAAGTGGTCAAAATCATGTCTGCCCAGTCCATTTGTCTCCCGATTGCGCATCTTATGATCTTACTCATGCTTTTCACTTTTCATATAATCAACATAGATGAAATTAAAAAATGTATTATTTTATTTAAACATAAATATGAAACTAAATCGTTTTCTTTAATGACTAGGCTACAACACGTAGGCCTATTAGCCTACAGTACAGAGAAATTTAATGTCGGAGCGGAATTTGAGTGAACGCCGTCTTACTGGTGAGCATGTGGGGGAGAGGTACGATTTTCGAACAATCATCGAATATTATTTTGCTTGCTATGCCAATCCTTAATATTTGGTGTTTTAAATGGCAACCCTTTTTCATCCGGTGGGTTGTAATAGTTTTGGTTTGTGCAGTGTAAATCACAGAATTGACTGCTCTGCTACCAGCCTCTGTCACGTACTGTGTGGAGCTTGTGACTATTGCAAGTGCGCAGCTGAGAAGACAGTGTCGCTGTCAAATCTGTCCCTGGGAAAAGTAACGTTGTGACGAATTGAAAAAGTAACTACTTTGTAACGCGTTACACACAACACTGCTGACCATATTCTAACATTTCATCATGTTGAGCTAACGTCATATAACATTGATTTGTTTTATGTACATTTGCTCACCTGTCTAATAAAGCTGTCAAGTCGTGACTCGTGAAGCTCTGTCAAGTCTAATTTAGTCGCGGACTCTTGGCATCTCAAAAACGCCACGCTGATATTGATCCTCATTTTAGTTCTCCTTGTTTGTCCCAAAGTCTGCTTGCCATGGTCTATGTTTGAAAGAAACAAGAACTGCGTGCCGCTAAACGTTACGCACTACGCAGTTATCCACGTCTGTCACCATGGTTACTTCATGGCTATGGCAGTATGAACGGAAACCGAGGATAGCGCGGATATTGCGTCATTGACAGGCGAAATTTTTTTCCGGGACGGCCACTTATTTAAAATGGGAATTTTTCTGAAATAAAAAATCTTTGGAGACTTTTGGGATATTGTAAGTACACAACTGCATGAAATATATCACACTGTGCAAGTGATTTTTGGATATTTTATTACAAAATTCTTACATATTGTACCTTTAAAGGGATAGTTCGGCCAAAAATGATATTTAACACATGCATTACTCACCCTCAAGCCGTTCGAGATGGATATGTCAATCTTGTTTCAGACGAACACATTTTCAGTTATTTTAGAAAATGTCTTAGACCCTTCAGTGGATATAATGTGAAGCAATGGGGTCCACCTCCTTCAAGTCCCAAAATGTGCATACATCCTTCACAAAAGTAATCCATCCGGCTCCAGGGGGATAAACGAAGGCCTTCTGAGGGTAATCCGTGCGGTTTTGTCGTAAAAATATCCATATTTAAAACTTTATAAATGAAAATATCTGACTTCCGGCAACGATCGACGTGCGTTCACGGGTGATGGAAGTCGGCGTACGAGGTATGACGTAGCGTAGGAACCGTCATGACGTAGAACGAACGCGTCTGCGCAGCCAGAGTGCAGAGCAAAACAAAACTACACTCAGTTCACCCGTGAACGCGCGTCGATCGTTGCGGGAAGTCAGATATTTTCATTTATAAAGTTTAAATATGTATATTTTTACGACAAAACCACACGGATTACCCTCAGAAGGCCTTCGTTTATCCCCCTGGAGCCGGATGGATTACTTTTGTGAAGGATGTATGCACATTTTGGGACTTGAAGGAGGTGGACCCCATTGCTTCACATTACATCCACTGAAGGGTTTAAGACATTTTCTAAAATAACTGAAAATGTGTTCGTCTGAAACAAGATTGACATATGCATCTCGAACGGCTTGAGGGTGAGTAATGCATGTATTAAATATCATTTTTGGCCGAACTATCCCTTTAATGATCAGTGACTATGGCTGTGTTTACACTGCAAGTCTTTAAGGGGTCATGAACTGCATTTTTTTTATTGTTTTATAATGTTTCCTGTAGACTTATAATGTTAGTATGATTTTTTACATCAAAAATTGCCATAATTTAAAAATAAAGGCATTTTTCCTACCCTGATTTTAGCCCTCTGAAATTAAGTATTACATCTTTACGTTTTTACTATTACAGCTCTCAAGATTAACTAATCGTGAAAAGTGTTGATTATAGCATTATATTCAGATCTATAGCATTATATTTAGAGCGTGACATTAAAGGGTTAGTTCACTCCAAAATGAAAATTCTGTCAGTAATTACTCACCCTCATGTTGTTCCAACCCCTTAAGACTTTCATTCATCTTCGGAACACAAATTAAGATATTTTTGATTAAATCTGAGAGCTGTATCACTCCTCGATAGGCTTCTTAAGGGATCGAAACTGGCCGGCCCAAAAAACAACACGAGGGTGATTAATTACTGACAGAATTTTCATTTTGGGGTGAACTAACCCTTTAAAAGGTTGCAGTGATGAGCGTTGTAGCCGGTCACAGACATGTTGAGAGCATGAATGCAGCGATCTCGTCATTGCAACTCGATTTCTGAACACTAACGAATGGTTTCTTCATAACTAACAGTGCAAACACAATGTAAATAAGAGATTAGTTGATTAGTACATGAGTTTTGGCACGACTCCAGATTAGGGCTGGACGATTAATCGAAAAGTAATCGAAACCGAAATGCAGAGTCTCTAACCGACGTAATTTTCCCATGTCGTTTATTTTTATTTTTAATCCTGTTAATACTTTCCCCTTAAAAACATACTACCGTATGTGTAGTCACATGATTCCACCCTGTCCAGTCAGCAGCATGGAAGCAACATGGAGAACTCAAACTCCGAGTCAACTGAGAAACAGGAGCAGCTTGTACAAAAGAAAAACGCAGTGTTCGTTGTTTGGACACATTTTGGCTACAGTAAAGAACACACACACGCAGACAGCGCGCGACATCTCACTTGAGTGCTCGCGAGCTGCTTTCTGTGACACAGAGCCAAGCCACATCGTGTCTCTGACAACGCGGAAGCCAGATCACTTTCACTTCATTTTCATTAAATTTTGTCAATTGTATGTTTTAAGGCTTGCCAGTGTCAACATTCCAGCGATTTTTAGATCATCGGATGTGTATCATTTTATTGAACTACTGCACTGATACATTGTGGCACACGAACACTCATTTACATTTATGCATTTGGCACACACAGGACAGCGTTGACAATGAGTTTCTGCGCTCCTGAATGTTTCCCTGTGCGCGTTATCTTACAGACAGACGTGAAGATAACGCACACAGGGAAACATTCAGGAGCGCAGAAACTCATTGTCAATGCTTTCCTGTGTGTGATCAGTTATAACATACATTTTTCTACTTTTGAAGTAACTACAACCCACAGCTTCACAATTCAATAATTCACACATGCAATTGCTCTCTCATTAATGCATCAAAATAAATGTACTGGTACTGTGCTAATTTACCTGCATCTGATTTACAACGAGCAGAAATCTGTAAGAAATGTTACGTCTTACAGACATAAAAACTGATGAAAGTGAGCTATGTCGGAGTAATGGCACTATGCACAGCGCCGTGACACTTTCTTAAGCCAACATCAAAGTTTGTTTCCTTCAATTATTTTAAAATAACAAAGATAAGAAATACACTCTTTTGTTTAGAAAAAAAAACATCTCACCTTTAACAGTTGAGCATGTTTACAGCACAACCCTTGTCAGTGAACTATGAGGGCAAAAAAAAAATTCGTTCATTGATCGTCATCGAGGTAAAATTTTCAATGAATCAAGATTTTGATTTTAGGTCATATCGTCCAGCCCTATTGTGAGTTTTAGTGCGACCCCATACAGGCATGTCTGCTTCATATACAACATTAAAAAGCTATCTTTGTGTAAAAACGGCCACTCCCTGGCCCAAAGCAAGGTATCTGCAGATGAGAGTGTGAAGCAAGCACTTGTGTTGTCCTGTACCACTTTACAGATGATGAGTGGAAAGAGAAGTTTAGATTGACATGACATGTCATTTATTATAGTCAAAAACAACATCAGCTCGTTCCATGCTTCATAGGTCAATTCTATGTCATTGTACATAAAAACACTAGAACTGGAAACGTTTGTGTATATGTCCTATCGAATTTATTAGAGAAAGTTTATCCCACCCCTCTCAAACCAATTAAACTTTTAGTTGGTTTGGGCATTTTTATTACGATTGAGGTGTTTACATGGAGCACTTTAATTTGGATCATACTTTTAAACCGATTGTAATCGGAGTACTATGCTCCATATAAATGCACCTAGTGTAATTAGATTAGTTTAGATTAATTACTAATAAAAAGTATTGTATTACTTATTACTTTCTTAATCTCATATCAACCTCAATCAGTTGAACAATACAAGGATAGACATGAAACTGATCTTTTAATTCTTTCAAATAAATAATATAAATTGCATAAATAGTGCTTGAACTGACCAAAGCATTTAAAGGGAGAAAGTTAGATTAAAAACAAATTTTTAACATAATTTTTTTTGTTTAATCCACTATTGTTTTATATAGAATTGTTTTATAGTCTATAAACTATTTAATGCAAGGACATCAGAAGTAACTTATTCAATTACAGAAAAATTAAGAATAATCCCTTACTTTACTTTTTCAAGGGAAAAGTCTTACAGTAATTACAGTAATTAATTACTTAGTAATGCATTTCACACAACACTGACAGTGAAATATGTAGTTGGAACATATACAAAAGTTTTTAGTGATCATCATTTGGATGAGGTAATTATTTATTTTCTTTGTTAAAGTGGTCATGAATTGAGATTTTTCCCTTGATCTTTTGACATGAGGTAATTGTACTATAAAAACATTGTAAGTTTCTAAATTCAAAACTTCCTACAAAGCTTTCACTGAAAACAAGCTGCCAAAATGACTCATTCTGTTTTTATTATTTCTATGAAATAAAAATAGATTTTGATGAAGTTTTCCAAATGTTGTGCAGCTCTTAGTTGTGGAAGAACATCATATCTGCATACCTTCAGAAGAATTCTAAAATTTGGAAAGTGTCTGTTTATTTTCAATGAAGTGTCTGATAATTCCAGTAGGGCATAATTAATTGTCACATTTGGATACAAGCTTTGCAAACACATACACACAAAACTCTGGCTATTGGATTTCTGCATTCAGCACTGGCTACAATGCTTGCTGCAACAAAACAAAACAAAAAAACTTAAAGGAACCTTTGGAGTAGATATAAACAATACTGTAATACATACATAATCGTGTTTCAACAGTTTCACTTTGTAATACTAATTTCATAAGAAAAGATTTTATCCAATCATAGAAAGTGGGTGTATGAAGTCTTAAAACATCTCAATATAGCCAGCCTAAACCAGTTAATAGCCTTCCATTAAGCTTAAGAACAAGCAAGCTAGTCTGGCGTTGGTGTAAAATAGCTATTTTTGCTAGATATCGCCAACAAAATGGTTCCAAACAAAGCAGAACAGTTATGTCTCCTAACAACACAGTGGTGTTTGAACTGTGTTTTTGGATGAATTGGGAGTCAATGATTCAGTGACTCATTCATAAAGACAGTAGGTACGTCCCAAATGGCATACTTATGCATTGATATGTATGCAAGTCTTCTGAAGAGACACAAACGCTTTATATGAACGTTTTGGGTGAATGGGTGTTGTGATTTTCTCATGAATTTAATGCTAAAAGTGAGTATAAAAATACAGAAGCACAGATTTCCTGACAGTTTTGTAAACCGTTTATGTACATTCCTCTGCACATAAGCTTCACAGCGTGCTTGCGTCATGTTGAGAGACCGCAAAAATTCGACCCTCTCATGAATGCACGCAAGACAGTTGGCTGAACATTTTTGCACTCATTCACTTATGGATTCATAGAGATTGTTATTTTTCTGAAAATCTTTGTGTTCATCTGAAGAAAGAAAGTCATATATCTGGAATTTCATGAGGTTTAGTAAATGAGAGAATTTTCATTTTTTTGGTGAACTAAGAAATAAATCACCACAACCAAAGAGACTAAATCTCTTTAAATTTCAAAGAGAGCTCACAACATCCGGTGACAAGAGCAGGCTCTGGCGACCGGATGTGTCCAGCGACAACCAATAGGAGAGGAGACAGTACACTTCCTCTCAGCTACTGCGGGTGATGGAAGAATGGAGGAAAACCTTTGAAGCTACCTGGAATACCCACAATCTCACATACGCTTTTCCATGCATTATAGATAAATAATGCATGGAAAAGCGTATGTGAGATTGTGGGTATTCCAGGTAGGTTCAAATCATTGCCAGTAAAATTGACTTTTAACTTATGAAAATCTGTTACATCCAAAACCATATAAATACAAAAAATGTATTGAATAAATGTACCATATTAGTAACCGTTAATATTTTAATAATATTGAGTAAACCGTGCTGTGAGGGGTTTCCAATCCTGCTCCTGGATGGCCAATGTCCAACAGTTCAACTTCAATAAACACACTTGCCTGGAAGTTTCTAGAAATCCAGAAGATCTTGTTCTAAGACCAACCCTGGTCTAACCAACAATAGAAATTCACTGTATCACTGTGCAAGTGACAAAGTTGCTGCCTGTGTGGATGAAGCTTAATTGACCTATAAAGACTGGATTGGTGCATCCCAACTTTAAATGCTTTGCTATTCTTAATAGTAAAAAACATAATGTTGTGATCACCATCTTTTACAGAAACGCTCCAAGCAGAGGAAGATGCAGCAGAAAGCTTTACGCAAGCACCAGCTGAAGGAGCAGAGACAGGCTCGCAAAGAGAGATTGAGCGGCCTCTTCCTGAATGAGGAGGTCCTTTCACTTAAAGTCACAGAGGAGGAAGACCATTGTGATGATGTTGATGTATTGATGTGACGAGAGTAAATTATTCAGTGTTCCTTCTAAGCCTCTTCCAATGCAGCATTAATTACTCTGTTCTAGACATCTCTCGGCAACCAGGGGCCTGATGTATAAACGTTGCGTGCGCACAAAAAAAGGCATTGAAATATGTGTACGTAATTTTCCCCGCACATATCAGGATTTATAAAAAAATAAACTTAGCGTAAATATGTGCGTATGCATTCTTTTACTGGAGTGAGAAAAGTAATGAAGTAAACAGAATGATTATAAACTGTTTTCAGTTTTGATGCATTTCATTTAAATATTCCACTCATTAATGGAGTTAAGCACACAAATTACATAGTCATTATCCAGAAATTAAACAAAAAATAATGAATTTAGAAATATTTGAAGTGGATGTGCTGCTTTGATCTCTTTTCCTGTGGCATGCTACATTTTCATGTTTTAGTGACAGTGAAGAGTGCTAGGCGCATGATAATTCCTCTTTAATCTAAATTGCATTACTCTTGTTCTGAGAAAATATTTCTCGTGAGAAAAATAATCAATGATGCACACTTTTGTTCACTGGTAGAGCGGTCCATTGGCCGGTTTGAATGGGTCTGATGACAACACTACAACCACTGCTGCACGCAGGTGTTCTGTTAATGTCATGAGCAGTTATGACGACTCCTGTGATCTTCCCAACATTGTGAAGGAAACCAAGATCTGCACGTTTTATTAAAAAAATGTTTTGTCGAAGAGTCAGAATAAGGCCAGTCTGTTTCCATTAAAAATATATAAACATTCTAAAACATGTTTATCTTTTAAAGGGACAATTGCATTGATTTTATTTGTTTAAAACAACTAAAAAACTGTTTGGCCAGTGAAAAAGAAAGAGAATAGCTCTTCTCTAAAAATTTTTTTAATACAATTTAGCTTTTGCAGATATTTTGATATATTTATTCTAAAACAAGACAAGGATACTGTAATTTGACTGCACATTTATAGTTCGTATCTCATATTTTCCTAATGTCTTGTACCGTTAAACATGGTATCATGTGGATGGGAATATGCATATGCTAATGATATGCAGATGACGTTATGCATAGTGAAACTAGCTCCATATATAGTTATTTCGTGGTGGAGGTGCATGTACGTACAATCTTCCGCTGACTGGGTTTTATAAAAGGAATTTTGTGCACACACTTAGAATGAAATCTACGCAAGGTTTTATACATGAGGCCCCAGATCTTTAGTTGTAATAATAAAGTCTCTCTGCAGTTATCCTAACAGTAAATGCTGTCTGACCAACATCTCCAGTGACCGTTTATCATATATGTAAATGTTAATGTACATCTCATCAGTTTTCTGAAGTAAAATCATAGGTGCACATACCTACACGAAATTGGTTGAAAGAAAAGTTGTGCATGCAGTCCACAGACCCATAAAAGACTGCTGCCTCCTAAAGTTGTTCGTACTTGATGCATGTTACTAGTCAGTACCAGTGGCAATGAGTTTCATGATTCTTGGTACCACAGCAAAAATGTATGTGCTATTTAACACAATTAATTGTTTAAGCACACAGTTGCATCTGTTACCAAGTTTAATCTGTACTTGGTACAATTTTAGTCAGCACATACTGTAAATGATAGGAATTTTTTTTTTAATGGTTTGCCAGACTAGTGATGAACGTTAAACCTTAGAGTCTGATAAATATGGAGGGCATTGAAAAAAAAATGTATTTGGTTTACATTTTAAAAAAAAGAAGTGTTTTGACTCTTGCCCAGAAGATAAAACATCCAGACATCTTTTTGTAACAGCGCAGTTAAATGTGCATTGTACCTTACGAATTCAAGTTCTTAAATAGTGTTTAAAAACTTTAAAAGGACAGTGACGAATATTTGAAAATATATTTCATCATGTTATACAATGACATCATTATGTACATAATTTATTGGGTAATTATTGCTTGTAGAAGTACATACAATATGAACTCAGGCATAGAGGGAACACTGACAAATTAAGTCATTGCCTTCATTTTGTATCTACTTTAAATTCATTTGAAAGGTCATACAAATATGTTTTGGAACTTTTTGACATTTAAATTTCATATTAAAAACTAGTAGAACACGATACCTGATTTTTTTTTACTTTGCTCTCTTTTAGCCAAGTTGGAGAAAAGTAATATTTCCAAATTTTTATTGTGATTATATTTCTGTAATTGGGTTAAATATTGGAAGTGAGGGGACTACTTTTTAGTGTAAAAAAAATACATTACATCTTGGAATTTGTTAAGGTTATGCAACCTTAAGGTTAGCATTAGTTCAGTTACAGAACTTCATTTTTTTTTTTTACCTTGCAAATGTGTTATTTAAGCATTCTTTATCCATTTAAACATCCTTTTATTGCAAATGTGCAGAAAACAACTTTGTGCAAAAATTAAGATTTTAATCAACAACAAAAAAAGGATTAACCTAAAGTATTTTTTCTTTGATCTTTCAAACATAAATGCGCAGATTTTCAAACAATGGGATAATTCCCAAAATTCTGTTTAGTTGCAGTGTGTCTAAATAACATACATTTTTGGAGAAGACCATTTTGTTATTCTTTACACTATTTGTAAGATTAGTACATAGATATTTTGATCCGGACATAAATGTGTAAGATGAAGTTAGTATGATTTAACTGCTTTGCTGAAATGTCTGAATATTCTTAATTTCATCAAATAAAATCAAAGTATGACATGATTGAGGTGTGAAATATATTGCACTAGCTTTTGTGTCAATTATATATTTTCTTGACATGAAATACTTTCAGCATTTAAATCTATCTTTACAGTAAGTGTATCGTCTTGGCAGTCATGTAATTGTGCAGTCAAACATTTAGCATTTTTATAAATGAGAATTAAACATAGTTTAGAGAGTTATTACTCTTTATACATATGTATAAATATTTATTTAGTCATTTGAAAGGCTTTTTTGGCTAATGTGCAGGCAATAGGTTAATGTTAACAAATAGTATAACCATTTAGGAATTGTTCCTACTATGGAAGGTAATGCAGCCTTTTAAAATTATTTGCCAATACACAGTAATTAGAGATTTTCTGAATTGCTAAAACATTTCTCGAGACCTTAAACAAAACCAAATCTTCAAACTACATTCAGAGAACATCTGACTCTTCTGGCAAAATCAAACAATTGCCTCAAAATCATTTTATCTGTGCTCAAAATTAAATGCTTTCAGTCAGTCAAAATATAAACACCACAGATAATTCATTAGACACTACATCAAAAAAGGAGAATACAGCATCCAAAGCATGCAGTTACAGAAAATATATATATATTGTAACAGTAAACAAATTTTGCAATTATGTATAAATGTATAGTAATCGCAACTTACAGTAGTAAAGTGATTAAACTGTAGATTGTGTGCACTGCAAGTTTGTATTGAATATTACTGAGTGTCTATATATTCAGCACTTGCATGTAGCCAAAAAGTTTTTTATTTATTTAAACTAAATGAAAAGTATTTTACAGTACACTCAA
Source organism: Rhinichthys klamathensis goyatoka (assembly GCF_029890125.1). NCBI lineage: Eukaryota > Metazoa > Chordata > Actinopteri > Cypriniformes > Leuciscidae > Rhinichthys > Rhinichthys klamathensis. The sequence goes on from NW_026606621.1 coordinate 3,546,823, forward strand.
AAGAGTTGTGCAACTGCAAAATCAAAGTCAGTGAGACATTTATTCAGCCTCAGCGTGATGTCTTCGTCTTGGGTCTGACCTGAGGACTCGCAGGTAATGTTGTCTCTGGTGTGATGGATCCAGCCTTGACAACACTGTCCACGGAAATTTCAATAAAAATGAAAAGGAAGAGGATCTTTCTCATCCTCTTCCTCCTCATCCACCACCTCTTACACATACTCTTCCTCTCCTTTTCAGGTTGTTTCCATCTATTGTTCATATCAACATTTAGTGCACCTGTGTCACCTGAGCACTCTGTACAGTTGGTTTGATCACATCATTAGAAACAAGTGTGGACAATTTTGAGTCGCTGTCATTGTTTACAAATGACAACTGTGTTGTAGTGGTGTTTAACTTTTGCCTGCCTGTGTTTAGCATTTTGCAACACAAGTGCATCACAGTGTTAAATGTGTTTTAGTGAGTGAGAACATGTTTAGAATTTTGCACAAAAGAGTACAATTTGCAAATGGTGTCTAACTGCCTGAACTTGTTTAAGGTTTTGCAGAAAGAGTGATTAATTCGACAAATTGGTTTAGGCTATTGAGAATTTGGTTCAGAGAATGAGGTTTGGTGTCTTAGAAATTCAGAAATACTTTAAATGCTGAATAACATTATTGTAATAAAGGTTATGCCAATAATTGGAAGAAACAAATTACAAATTAATAATAATCATTAACATTAAGTGATGCTCTTAAAGGAGAACTTGAGAACTTGAAAAAAAAAGAAAAAGAAAAAAAAAAGGCTTGCACCTTGGAACCTATTTCAAGGTTTGCGTTCTAGAGCCACCAGGCACTTTTGTTGTGTGAATGAGCAGGCCGGAGCGTGTTAAGGGTCTTCTATTAGAACGGTGTCGTGTTGCGGCCCCTAAATTAACACATTTAATCCCACTGGTCACAATTGTGACCACAATTTTTCCTTGATCTTTGCAACGGAAGTAAATCGATCAAAACTAACTTTAGCTGGACAATAACTTTATTCTGCTGTAAAGCCAAAGCAATCTATGTTACCTTAATTTCCTATTATCACTAGGGCTGGGTATCGATTCAGATGTTCAAATTCGATTCGATTTCGATTCACAAGCTCACAGTTCGATTCCTGATTCGATTCTCAATTCGACTATAATGAATATAGATGTAATACAAATCTCAGTCTAAATATCAGTTATCATTTTTTAGACCATTTTTTATTACATTGATCTCACTTAAATGTTTGTTTTTACAATGGGGTAATTTTTTTTGTTAAGAGTTTATGCAACACATGGAAGCTTGATTTCAATCTTTGAATTAAATTGAAAAAAGTAGCACAAATAAATACAATAGAATAGGCCTAAAGACAAATAAAGAGACATAAAAAAGAAAAGTTTTTGGGTAGGTCAGAAATACTACAGAAAATGAATAAAGTAATCCAATGTAAAATAACACTGGATAGTCATTTAGTCCTGACTGAATTAAATACATAGGCTATTAATTCTGATTCCTTACAATTAATGCTATATTATGTTGTTTTGACAACAAAATTAATGACAGACACGTATGGCTGCGTTCACTTTAAGAACTAGTGCACGGATCCATTACTGTTTCATTATACTGTCTGTCACACGCGTTTTATGCTTATTTAAGACATAACCGACTGTCTTTACGAGGTTACTCACCAAGACCAGAGTTTTGACATCATTTTGCGTGTTTTTAACTGTTAAAGCGATACAATCCACGAAAAAGAACTTTTGTTACTGGCGAGCTGTTTGTGAGGCGGATTTAGGCGTTTTATTGTATGTGCACGCAATGAAAAACATGCACGAGTGCGCGAGCACAGGATAGTTTAAAATTGCTTGAATGTTTAAACTGGTAAAACTTAAAAAAGCGTAAAAGTTAGTTACGATGCAATGGGCTCTATGCACGGCGGTATTTCCGGTGAAGGTCTAAGGATGCTGGATTACTTCCGCCTATCGTAGAGTCCAATGCTATACCGAGAATTTATATTGGTTTTTATACTCTATTGCTATACTAAAGAAACGTTAGTCACAAAAACAGACAAAACAGACACCCCTCATTTTGTTTATGCTTCTTTGTTTATTATATTAAATAAACATAACTATATATAAAATTACATCTAAATGTATTTAAGTTTCGTTTCAAAGACGAGAGGACAGTAAATTTTGAAGACTCTGCCATAACCCGGTTTCCTCGGTTTTCCTCCGCTTTAAATCTCCCCAACCGGAAACTGAAGAGCAGCCTTGCGTCAAATGCGGAACTTGTGCGTGCATAAAGCCTATGCTGGCCCGATTGTGCAAGTGAATCATGTCCCGACTCCTAAACACTAGTGTGTATCGACGCCTGCAGCGCTTGACGCCGGTTTCACACTGCACGCGTTAGCAGAGCGTAACCCCTCATTTACACTGCACACGTCTGCGGCGCATTACGGCTGCGACACGGCTACCGGAGCTGATCGCGGCCATTCTAGTCAATGCGTGTGTTTACACCGGCCGCGAAGCGGCGCGTTTCAGAAGCTTACCAGAAGCTGCTCTCCGCGCCGCTTCGCTAAATATAGGCGCCTAGTCTATTTTTGACGGACGCACGGACGTAAATACAAAATAAAAGTCAGAAAACACTGTCAATTTCATAATAAACACCCTGTGCAGAATCCCAATTGTATTGCACACCAATATATCCTTGGTAAAATCCATAGACTGTAGGTAGACACACAAAAATCAAGAAAAACCACGCCGGACAGGCAAATCACGTGGTCTCGCGCATCCAGTCGCTTCGCGTCTGAAATGCTCCTGGTTTGAGTTGGCACTGTGTGAAGGACGGAATAAAGCCGTGTCGCAGCCGTAACGCCGGTTTCACACTGCACGCGTTAGCAGAGCGTGACGGTGCAGATCCACTTGTCCGTGCGACACTTCTGTTGCGCCGCGCTCCACTTTATTCCTATGGGTCACGCGACTTTAACGCGCCCGCAAAGCATCCCGGGAAGGCGGCGCTTCAGTTGGAAAAATGCTGCGCGTCAAAAAGCTGGCCGATGCCCATCTTTATGCAAATGAATTCCGTTGAACACGACGCGACTATCCAATAGAAGCAGAGCATATGTAGACGGGGGGAAGTCTCTCGCAGGTCCTCTGTTCTAGACTGGCCGCTGGCTCAAAACCACGCCCATAGCGGTAAACTTGAGGAACGCCCATCAATGTACAAATGTGGGGAGGCGTCGCGACACCACGCTACAGTCGTGTCGCAAAAGTGGATCTCTACCGTAACCCCTCATTTACACTGCACACGTCTGCGGCGCATTACGGCTGCGACACGGCTACCGGAGCTGATCGCGGCCATTCTAGTCAATGCGTGTGTTAACACCGGCCGCGAAGCGGCGCGTTTCAGAAGCTTCCTAGAAGCTGCTCTCCGCGCCGCTTCGCTAAATATAGGCGCCTAGTCTATTTTTGACGGACGCCGCGTCCAAGCCGCACCGTAAATACAAAATAAAAGTAAAAAAACACTGTCAATTTCATAATAAACACCCTGTGCAGAATCCCAATTGTATTGCACACCAATATATCCTTGGTAAAATCCATAGACTGTAGGTAGACACACAAAAATCAAGAAAAACCACGCCGGACAGGCAAATCACGTGGTCTCGCGCATCCAGTCGCTTCGCGTCTGAAATGCTCCTGGTGTGAGTTGGCACTGTGTGAAGGACGGAATAAAACCGTGTCGCAGCCGTAACGCGCCGCAGACGTGTGCAGTGTAAATGAGGGGTCAATGAGGGGTAAGCAGCACAGGAGCAGTGCGTACGGTGAGCGGAAGCAGGACACGCGCGTTTTGCTTTCATACTGGCAGCGTTTGACGCGCGCGGCGTGTTTACAGACAAAGTACTCTATAATGGGTAAGTTGGCATTGCTTTATTTCGTTTTCAAATACATTTAAGAGAAAAGACTTGTCAAGAAGCTTATTTCATTAATTAATAGGCTATATTATATAACTGTTGGTTCATATTTGTTTTTGTTGACTTTGTTTTCTGTTTAAATTGATGAAGGTCATTTGATTGACTGTTTAAAACACAATAGATATCCAATGCGCTTTTGGGTCAAACTGCTGTGTATTTTGGCCATGATCAATGCATTGTCACTTTAATTCAGCGTAAGCCGCGCGGCAAAAATAGACAGGACGCCGAAACTATCGCGGCACTGCTGCTCCTGCTCTGCTCCTGGTCCTGCTACGCGCCCCCTCTGCGTGCGGTGTGAATGCTCTAATCTGTTAACATGGGCGCCGAAAAAAATACGCGCTGCTTACGCTCTGCTAACGCGTGCATTGTGAAACCGGCGTGACGCCGGTTTCACGCCGGTTTCACACTGCACGCGTTAGCAGAGCGTAAGCAGCGCGTATTTTTTTCGGCGCCCATGTTAACAGATTAGAGCATTCACACCACACGCGGAGGCGGCGCGGCAGCGAGTAGCAGGAGCAGAGCAGGAGCAGCAGTGCCGCGATAGTTTCGGCGTCCTGTCTATTTTTGCCGCGCGGCTTACGCTGAATTAAAGTGACAATGCATTGATCATGGCCAAAATACACAGCAGTTTGACCCAAAAGCGCATTGGTGATATCTATTGTGTTTTAAACAGTCAATCAAATGACCTTCATCAATTTAAACAGAAAACAAAGTCAACAAAAACAAATATGAACCAACAGTTATATAATATAGCCTATTAATTAATGAAATAAGCTTCTTGACAAGTCTTTTCTCTTAAATGTATTTGAAAACGAAATAAAGCAATGCCAACTTACCCATTATAGAGTACTTTGTCTGTAAACACGCCGCGCGCGTCAAACGCTGCCAGTATGAAAGCAAAACGCGCGTGTCCTGCTTCCACTCACCGTACGCACTGCTCCTGCGCTGCTTACGCTCTGCTAACGCGTCCAGTGTGAAACCGGCGTGACGCTTGCCTTGTGCAGAGAAGACGCAGCACCGCGAGCCCTGAATATGAAAAAAAAAAAAAAAACGATTCGTGGCCGTTGAGAATCGATTTTGAATCGACCACATTGTAGAAAACGATTAATCGAAAAATCCATTTTTTTGCCCAGCCCTAATTATCACTGTAAAGCTGCTTTGAAACAGTCCATATTCTTAAAAGCGCTATATAAATGAAGGTGACTTGACTTGACCAGCCAATAGAATCTTTTGTCAACATCATATATGACATCACTTGTGTCATACACGACTGTTAAAACACGGCCAAATTCTGACAGTAACACACTGGTTTCCATTAAAACAGCAATGTTTTCTATTACTTTATAAAACAATGCATTTAGGGCAATATTTTTCACATTAAGCAATTACTGTTAGGCTACTGCGCATTTTCAACACAAATGCATTTATGTATTGAACTGTAGTAGGCATTTTGGGCTGGTCCATTTGAAACAAAATTACAATGGTGCTAAACGATTGTTTCACAGTGAATATAGGAGTTTCAGTACAAGTAGGGGACGTTTATGTTTGTAACATGGGAGATTTGTAACGCCACCAATTCCACCAATCAGGGATAAGCTATGAGTCCTTGATCATTTCATTATTTACTCACCTCCTCCCAGATCCCATATGAATGGTTGTCAAGGCTGTCAAGGCTTGTCAAATGCAGATTTCATAAAGAAAGAAAAAAGATTTTTAGGTAAGAATGTAATTTTTTGACTAAAACTAAATTTTGTTTAGTGCTTAAGCATTTAGCATTTGAAGAAAACAACAAACACTTCACACAACACTACCTGGCAAGGCAGAGTTGTGAAGCCTCCTGACAGGCTACGTTTGTAGTCAGGGAAAGGCATGGTAAAGACGCCTTGTGGAAGTGATGTGCTAGTACCTCTCTTTCTTAGTTACACATGTTGATGTTCAACGTTGTTGTGATTGATTGTGTCATTGACTTGACTAAGTTGCATACAAAGATGTTCTAATGTTTCTTAATTATTATTTGGATGTGCAAGTTATGCAAATTCCAGAGTTAAAATAAACAGCAGTATTTTATATATGCAATATCTGCATATGTATGCAAAGTGATTATGTTGGCATTCTTGTTTCATAGTTAGGAGGTGGACATGTATGTATTGTCATTTTGACAATGTTTCTTTAAGTGATGCTCTGGCCTCCGTAGTTGTCCCTATGTCTCCTCCGACTTTGTATGTGCTCTGCAGTACTAAGTATGAGAATGGCTCTGTACTGAAGCTTTGTGTCGGTTCCATTCAATTATTTTACAAGGGCAAATTGGATTAACAAGACATTCTTCATGACAATGCAATTCCAAAACATCATGTGGCAAGTATACAGGTAAATAGTCCTTTCCCCGTAACAGGACAGTTAGAAACATCAGACTATATCAGTCCATCAATCAATAGGAATTAAAAAAAACTTAACTGAACAGATTGATTCTTCCAGCAGATACGTAATCACAGGTAAATCTATCAAGACTTCTTGAACACAGGAATTATAACGGCTAAGTATAACAGGTGAGTGTGTAACACTCAACAGGAGGCAGGTAAATACTGTGGTGAGAACATCAACAAAGGATACACAGATCTTTAAGTACAATAGCAGAGGAAGAACGATCATTCAGGACCCCAGTTAAGTGTCTAATGCTGCGTTCCAGGCAGGTTTTTGAGCACGTAAATCACGACTTCAAACCACGACTCACGACTTTGTAGCATTCCAGGCCAGTCACGCCAAACTACCTGAGCGCAATATACATACTTATTTTTTCAGACACATAACATTGTAATACATAATCGTGTGTGTATATACATACTTATTGTTTCAGACACATAACATTGTAATACATAATCTTGTGTGTATTATTATCATTATTATTATATTATTATTCATTTGACTGCAACGTTATATTGTCCTAAAGTGTATTCTCACTGTGTACCGCCTGCAGAAACACTGCATCCGTAGGGGCTGCCATTGTTGTTTTGTATGGTTTTGCGGGCTATGTGACGTCAGAACTCGTAACTGGGAGTACATCGATCTAATACGAGTTCACGGGTGGGAAGTCACGGGTTTGACTGCCGTTCCAGTGCACTTTCACGGGTATAAGGTTGGAAAAACACGGGTTACAGGTTGCCTGGAACGCGGCATTATTTAGGATTATCACAGGATTATCTTCAATACAGGTAGCTTCTCAAAAGGGTCCTACTCAAACAGTCTCAAACATAAAAAAGTAAGGTAAGCATTGAACACTTAACTTGATGCCAAACTGAAGTCCTTTCCACATCCGTCCATACAAACTAAACCCACAGGTTGAGATTCAGATAATTGTCCAACAAGAATTCCCAGAGCAACTATGAATAAGACAGGTAAGCATTAACACAGGTCAGAAAGAGCAATGATCGGAAAGTGAGTCCTCACAAACAGGAGGGTGAGTCATGTGAGTCTGGAAACAACTTAATTTCACAGATAGGCAACTGGACTGCATGGATCTCACTTTAATGTTAGTTCTCTTAGTTTTTTAACATTAATATTAGTTCCCCTAGCCTGTATTTGGTCCCCTCGTGTCTAGAATTTTCAATCGGTGTAAACCGAGCTTTGGCTATTTTTCTCTTCTCTGCAGCTCAGACGTGCTGATCTTGAATCTCCTCATTATGACGTCATAACGAGGAAAGGTTACCTCCCCTTTCTCTGCTTTGCCCGCCCGGAGGAGAATTTGGCCCACCCATGAGAAAACGAGTTAGGAAGTTGGAACAGGAAGTACGAACGCGCCGATTTCAAAACCTCTGCTAGAAATCGTATAATGGGCCGAGGTTGGATCTTCTATCAGGATAATGATCCAAAAACAAACATTAAAATCAACAGAAAAGTGGGTCACTAAGCACAAAATGAAGCTTCTGCCATGGCCCTTAAAGAGCAACATACAGGTTGGACACCCCGATCTGAACTGGAGTAATATATATTTAGTCATTAACGATATTTTGAGATAAATTGTGATAAAATAACTTCCGCGTCTTTAAAGCACTAACCGGAAGTGACGATGGGCGAGGGAGTCTGGTCAAGTTCAAGCTCAGGTTACAATGGATGTGAATGAAGAAACCGAGTTCTCCGATGTTGACGAGCATGCCTATGGCCCACAGGTAGGGATGGGGGCGATCCGATCCAGTGTCGGTATCGGGACAGATACCAGTGTAATTCATGTATTCTCTTCACCTGCACAAAACGCACCCAAGAACGAAAAGCCTTGTTTTTCCTAGAAGGAAAATGATGGACACGATGTCCTGACAGGCTGGAATTCGTGCAACCAGCACAAACACAACAATTTACCATTATGGCATCTCTAAAACTCGATCTAAAACTTACTGTCTCTCACTACCGCTCTAACTACAGCTGACCGCGAGCTCTTTGCCTCGGCCTACGTCATATGACGCGTTGCTAGCGGGAAAGGCGTATTCCAGAGCCTAGCACATTTTCATCAAAATCTCTACATCAAATGAGATTTCATTAGTAATTTCTACATATGTGTTTTTAAAAGACCTCTTCAGACAATATCAAGTATTAATTCAGTTATAAATTCAACCTGCACGTTGCTCTTTAATCATCCATCACAATGAGTAAAACCAGAGAATACAGTGATTTTAGTTTTTCCTAGAGAAATAGCTTTGAGATTTGAGTTTTCCTCGAGAGATATCATGGCTTGCAAACGAGCGAAGCATGGCAGTTGATCAGTGTTCGGATGTACAAATGAACACAAAAGTATTTTTTAGTTCCTTCATCCGAGCCTCTGAAGAAACAATGGGTTAATTTTATTTTCTCTGGAAATGTGCCGACTGAAAGCATTAGAGAGAGTGCAGAAACTGCGATGCAATGATAAGATCTTCATTCTCGCGATCAACAGACTGTCATCTGCTTGCGCAATGATCATCACGGCAACATTTTATGTGATGGGAATAGATCTAAATACTTTAAAAACTTCTCACGATTCGTTAATCTCGATAGCTGTAATAGTAAAAACGTATAATAGTAAAAGTATTCGAGAGAGTTTCACATGTAATACATAGCTATTTCATATGCAAGCATGTCAGCCAATCACAGCAGAGGCCGGTTACACACAGCAGACACGCCCCTTCAAACAGAGCGTTCAAATCAGAGGCTAAAATCCCTTACTGTCTATGCTAAAATCAGGCTAGGAAAAATGCCTTTTATTTCTAAATTATGACTGTTTTTGATCTAAAAAACATACTAACATTATAAGGGCAACCCAGGAAACATTATAAAATAATAAAATAACCCCATGTCAGGGGACCTTTAAAACCTGAAAAATACAACATTCATGTCAAGACGCATGTCTTGTTACAATATTTTATTTTACAATAATGCTTTATATCATCAATGTTTCTTTTTTCTTAAAAACTTGTATTGTTTCAACCATAGCCAGTATGGATGGTATGCATACTGAAAACATATCCCTCACATAACATCTCTCCTGCTCGGAAAAAGAGAACAGATGTGAACCAACTAGAGACAAAGGAAGGAACGCAACCATTAACTGCCTGAGTGAGATCCCAGGGACAAGTCATAACATATGGAAAAACAACCTGGCACAATCACATCCTGATTAGAAAACAGATGGACTCACACTGTACGACCACAGGGGAAGTGGAGGTCAAGGGTCACGGTGGATCATATTTTCTTCAATATTTTCTTATCCAAATTAATATGCATAATAAGATGAAATATACAGTCATGGTCAAAATGATTGGCACCCTTGGTAAAAATGAACAAAGAAGTGTGTAAAAATAAATTTGCATTGTTATTCCTTTTGACCTTTAATTAAAAAACTAAAAATCGAACCTTCATTAAATTAAAAGAATTGAAAATGTGAGGAAAATCTCTTTATGAAATAAATGTTTTTCTTCAATACACGCTGGCCAAAATTAATGGCACCCTTTTATTCAATGCTTTTTGCAACCTCCTTTTGCCAAGATAACAGCTCTGAGTCTTCGTCTATAATGCCCGATGAGGTTGGAGAACACTCGACAAGAGATCAGAGACCATTCCTCCATACAGAATCTCTCAAATTCTGGTCCATGTTAGTGCTTCTTCTCTTCAGTTCACCACACTTTTTTAAAAATAGGGTTCAGTGCAGCTCAGTGAAGAATTGTGAAGCTCAGCAATCTTTTGCTGCACATCAGAACTATCTTCCTGGCAGATTCGTAACATCTTTAGTTGATTGGAACTTCTTAATTATTGTCCTGATGGTCATAATGGGGATTTTCAATGCTTTAGCTATTTTCTTACAACCACTTTCTATTTTGAGATGCTCAACAATCTTTTGCTGCACATCAGAACTATATTCTTTGGTTTTACTCATTGTGATGGATGATTAAGGGAATTTGGCCATTGTGTTTCCTCATATTTATACTCCTGTGAAACCAGAAGTCATGGCTGGACAATTTCATGTTACTGGTCACCAGTGTGCTAATTTAAAAAAAAAGATGAATGGGAATATACTTAAGAGATATTTTACTCATAAGAATTTCTAGGGGTGCCATTTATTTCATAATGTGACCATGTAAATCCATGTAAATCCATTATTTATTAATGTAGAATTTAGTCAGATGATTGATGTGACACTTATGTTATGTTTGTTCCAAAAACTTGTGTTTAAATTTTGGAAAGCAGGTAATTAGATATTTAAAAAATGTGAAAAAATAAATGATAAATTGTTACTAGACAGATGGTCAGTCTCTGTTAGTGTTGGTAGGGTTTTTTCAAAGATTTCAGTGCAGGTTACATTGTTACGTCAGTAGGTGGCGGCAAGAGACTGTCTTTATGAGTGAGTTAGTCAGCTGACCATTCATTCAACAATTTCACTAAAAAAATATGCTTTATGCAGGAACAAACAACATGTTTTTTTTTACAGTCTATGGTTGAAATTATTTGAACTTTGAACTGAAGCTGACACTTCACTACAAAGATCATTATTTTCAACATTTTTGGTCAACATAATTATTTTTGATGTCAAGTCAGTTTTGATGACTGCAATAATTATATATAAAAAAAAAAATAGTAGTCGAATGAAAAATTTGTTATTGTTATTATGAGTTCAAATGAGTAACAAGTAGCAAGTAGCTCTAAAACAAGTAAATCTAAAAGAAGTAGCCTACAATTAAAATGATTTCACTCAATTAGCCTAATGAATAGCAAAGATATCTAAAGTGTAAGCCATGGCCTACATCTAACTCATGGAAATGAATAATAACCCCATGAATTACAATAAGAAAAACAAAACAAAAACATTAACATGTCCACAAATGCCGATTTAACAAATGGACACAAAGCATAGGCCTAATACAATGACACATATCACTATTTTCAGAGACACAAACTTAGATTTGCCTACATGGTTAACGTAAAAACTGTTTTGACTGACTAAATTTTAAAAATGGATATTTAGATGAAATTAAAAAATTAAGAAGAGCACATTCATTCATCAAATGTTGAGAGGAGCTTTTGTGCCATCTATGGTCAAGAGAAACAGTGCCCCGGGGTGCATCTTACCCCGTCTTACCCTATTAGTAACAAAGAACATGAGCATGAATCACGCAATATCTGCCTTTGATATCATAGGTGGCTGATCCAACAAGAAGTGAGAACTGTCTTGAGTGCATTTATTTCACTCCTCCACTGACTACAGCCACCTACTCTCAAACAAGAGAGTATTTTTTGATTGGTTAAACTCAAATGGACAGATCCAAGTGTGTATTGAGATCAGGAAAGTCTCAAAATACCCACACTCAATCCAGGGATATTCACACACGTGATAGACCACAGGGAGGCGCTAACTCGGATATTGTCATAAAGCACTGCAAAACTATTTCAGCAAACACTCATTCTATAGCTGTAGGCTATGTATGTTCAAACAGATACATGAAAAAAATGTATACTTATAAAGAGTTTTCTAATAAACGGATTGAAGAGTTAAATGCTGAAGAACAGTTCCTCAGCAGAACTAACGCTCTATATTCTACACACTAGTAGCCTATTGAGAGGTCCTATACGTTTGAACGAGTCGGTTCGTTCGGACTGTTTGTTTTAAAGAAACGGTACACTGATTCGTTTCATGACTTAAAAGAGTTCGCATAAGTAATTTTACGTGTCATGTTGCAGTACACGTTTTAATAACATACGGCTGTTAATCACCTTTTTTCCAATTCTTGTTTTACAGAATCCAGCGTCGTATGAAGTGTTACTCGCCGTCCTCACTGTCGAGTGATTCACAGATGCTGCGCGAATCGGATCTACCAAATCACTAAAAAAGCTGTTCAAAAGATGATTCATTTGTGAATCGAACACCAATAGGCTACTGTATACTGCATTCCTATTAGGAGTAATATGGTAGTGTGCCGATCTGAAAAGCCCTGTAACCGCATGTGTGTGATACGACTGAACTCTCCATCTATGCTTCCTGAATTAACGTTACGTGTGGAGGCGCTTCCAAAGGATTGAATTCACTCTAAAGCAGAGAAAGGGGCAGTTATCCTCCAGGTGCTGGTTAAAAAAAAATCTGATAGGATGGAAGTTCTAAGTGGATGTCAAAAACTAACAAGTCGAGCAGATGATATATGACGATCAGCAGAAATAACTTTGGCGACTTTGACAAACTGCATCGTTATATTGACTGACTCCGTCTCGCTATTTACGGTTCTCCTCAGTTTATCTCGTTTAATTTCATCTGCGGGTTCTGCCCGTGATAAACCACATCTTCATGAAGTACATCTGATATAAACTTGTGGAAATACATCGCAAAGATTATTCGTTTATCTGACGTGCGAGATTGAAAAAGCTTCAGCACCATCCGGTAAGTGGACTATATGAAAAAATGGATTGATTGTCTATATTGTATCTCTCGTGTGGCGGATTATACGTCATTATAATTTTTTGTTAACCTCAAGATTTTTTTATTTTGCACTACTTTACCCACACTGATAGCGATCTGTTATGTTAAATGCTTAGCAATAAATGTCTGGGGATTTACTATATGGGATACTTAAAACTGGCAAGGGACGGTTGGCCCTTATTAAAGTCACCATGGTAACCACCAAAAAGATGGTCCTTGCACGGATTTATTGTTGCATTGTAAAAAAGTGGAAATGTGCATTACTTTTTGATATAACCTACTGTAGCTTTAACCTAGTGTAGTCAGATTTATTCGGTAAAAAATACGTTGATACTGTTTCCATATTACTTTGTTCTACAGTGGTGGCTTTATTATTATAAATAAATAAATAAACAAATAAAACATTGCAGAAAGCTTTTGAAAGCTACTTTCAATGATCGAAGGAGCTGTAATAATATTTTATTATGATTTTACCCTATGAACAACAGGCCTGCATGTGTCTTATAAAATTTACTATAGTAACCATGACAGTAATCATAAGGTTCAATATAACTTGGATGGTTTTATATGTTGATCATTGTATATGAGATAAGACATACTATTAGTGCCACTTTAACATGGATATAAACATTTGCTGATATTCCATGGCAACAAGCGTTCTTCTGCACCATAGTCAATCTTTGATTATTTCTTTCTTTCTTTATATATTTATTCATTCATTCATTCATATAGCTTTTTACCCATGATACGTTTCTCTGTGGTAAAAGCTGATATAGTGAATGAGTGGTTAAAGGTAACGGATGAAGCTTTATAGACAAAGATTTAGAAAGATTAAAATTTTTTAGAATTTTCTGTGATTGTCGTCAACATACATTTCAGACCAATTTTTTTGTGTGGGGTTTATAGAAGGTGTGCAGGCCTTTTTGAATCCTGCCTGAATGACGGTATTTCCCCCAACACTGCGGAATGCATCTTACTTTACCCTACCTCGCGTTAGTTGTTTGGAATAGTAGCTCTAGATTGCAATATTTCATATCTGACTCACATTTTCAAAGCATTTCTCAGGCAGATTGGGCATTGATGCAGTTCTACTAGATCTGTTTCTACAGTAGGTTTCTTTAATGTTGATAAACTTAAATCTTGCAGAGGACTGGATGTTGTACTGTGCTTACCTTCACAAACTATTGGCTTGATTCATAACAAAGAAATGCAACTCCATCAATGAGCTTTTTCCACTGTTTCTCCCTGCTTAATTTTGTGTTTTAATTACCACTGATGGAATTGTAGCCTACATTGAAGACTGACGTGAAAGCAGTACTAATGGTTTGTTCTCTAATGTACAGCAGCAGTGCTTGATAATCTTAGGTGCAAATGTATAATGGATTAGGAAAGTGAAGTTATTGTATGCTGTGGCTGTTTTAATGTCTCTTTAATTGCAGTCTTGTTCACTGACACTAAATAGTTTGAGGTTAAGCTTCTTTTCTAAAGTCTGATCTTTACTAATAATTTGCATATTTTCTATTTCACTCATTAAGAAATAGATTATGTTTGTTAGAGGAAAGCAGCAGATAAATACAGTATATATATATATATATATATATATATATATATATATATATATATACTGTATATATATTCCAAATATAGTTTGTAGTCAACACAGTAGATATCAAAACAGTGAGAACTCTATTTCAGTATTCTTAATCAAATTAACATCCTGTGTTAAGATGTGTCAGATTAATCAGATGTGGTATTGTTACAATATTTGCTGTACTGCCCCTATAATTAATGTCAAAGTAACAGATGGTTAATGTATTTCACCATCAACATTATTTCAATTGACAATTCGGCACAGTACACATGCAGTCTTATTTGAAGCAAACCTCAAAATGAAAATTTATTCATCATTTACTCATCCCCATGTTTTCTTTTTCCATGAAAAACTAAAGTAGATCGATCATATCAGAATCTCCGAGCTTCTGTATTTTTTTCTCTTCAAAAAGTAATCTTAAAAATGTTGCTTACATTTTGGTCTGTTCCCCACACAAATCTCATGGGAGTAAGAACATAATATGATGGGTAGGGTATGATATGAGGGTAAGTAAATGACAAAATGTAAATTTTTGGGTGAACTAGTCCTCTATGGAAAAAAGGCTTTGTAGACGCACATTGAGTTTCATTGGTATATTGGCAAAGAGTGAATGAACGAATGGACGTGAATCCACTTTCCAATCCATGTATAGCCCAAGACTGGCGAAAGAGTGAGGGTGAGTGAAATTAACCATCTCAATTTCCAGTAGAGCATCTTCACGCGTTTTGCATGCAAGAGTGCCATGAATCTCTGGCTAAATGAAAACAGATGACAGTGCCAATCCCCACGTGGGTGCTGCTGTGCCTCTGCCACTACCATTTATCACCGTCAACTCCCTTGGCCTCTTAGAGGAAAAAAGTGCACTCATGTTTGCCATGGAAGAAATTCTAATCTGCTGTCTTCAATGGAGCTCTTTGTAGCTTTGTAGCTAGGATGAAATAGCAAGTGGAAATGCGTTTCCACAAGCTGAATTTTATTATTGTATAAATTGGTGACAAGAATTCACATGCATTCCTTGACATGATATTTCAAATGAAGGTGTCATGAAGAAGACACTTTTTAGCTACTAGAGGCGTGGAACTCATTGTGGATTGTAGAAAGAGTTTTTTTTTTGTAAAGATAAATCACCAAGTGCTGGCATATTTCCACATGCTCTTTCTGTATGAACCCTTCACTCCACTGAAAATAATAGCTGTATCCCGAAGTTGAAGAGATTTATGTGAAAGAATTTTGAAAGCATACATTTATAATTAAATTTCACAAGTGCAAATCCAGTCTTGATGGATGGTCATCTGACCAGTGTATGACCATAATCAAATAGACTGAAAAAGACAAGGCTACTTAGCATTTAAATGGCCTGTGCAGTGTTAGAAGCCAGCGAGAGGCGTATAAATATGTAGAAAGAGGTATAGAAAGAACATATTTTTGTATGTTTATGCTGAAATAGTAAAATCAGTGTTCTAAACTTTACTGCTTACTAAAATAAAAACATTTTAAAATTTCAATAATTTCTAATATTTTAATTTTGCTTACAAATATTATACTGTTCAGCAATCAATAACTTAAAACAGGAAACATATTTTGTGCAGATTTTGTTACTATTAACTGTTATTCTACTATTATTATCAGGGCCGTTAACAGCTATTTTGGGGGGCAGGTGCTCAAGTGAGAAAAAAGGGCACCCCTCTCACAATTACTATAAAAATACATACAATTTAAGTAAGTTACATACTGTTCCGTCTCGGAGAATTAGATTTAATACAGTTAAACAATAAATGTACTTAACCCTCTGGGGACGGCAAACGCACCAGTGTGTTTTGGCAAATTTGTTCACATAGCAGAAAAATAGACTTAAACTACTCCATCATTTCTGGTCATACAGAGTTAAGACATATTAAAAAATAAACTGTTAAATGTCTACTTTTTTATGTGCCCACCTACAATCGAAATAAAATATTGTGCTTTTGTAAAATAAAGAAAATAAACAGGGTGTGCGTTTTGCTTCTCCGTGTATGTATATGTGTGTGTGTGTGTTTGTGTGTGTGTATATTGTCCTTGCATTCTTTCTTGTGTGACACACCTGAATGAAAGGCTCATTAATATGCGGGTCTTTGTCTTCTCAACCACCTAATTATTCACAATGGGGTTGGGCCGTTCACGCCCATTCGCATATTGCCTTGGCTAACAAAAAAATGTTTTTCACAATTTAAAAGAATCTATTGTGTTATGTGAATCATTTTGAAGCAAAAACTCTAGGCCACAACTTCCATTAGTCAAAAGTCTTGTGGACACATATTTAGTATGTGTTTTGTGGCTTTATTTCAGAAACTTTAATTTTTAGTTTTTTCAATAACCATGCATAAACAATATTCTCTCAAAAATACATGTACATACATGTTGCTCACATATTATGGTAGCCCTGTTTGTGCTAAATAGAGTGTAATTTCACCTGTGCCATTAATATGTTTATAAGCAACTGAAAAAAGCACAAATGTCAGGGCATGTCAAAACATCTCAAGGACCCCAAAAACACCTTGGTCCCCAGAGGGTTAAAAAGAAAAGGGCACTTACCTAGTCAGAGACCAAAAGAGCAGGGGCTTGAGCAGCACTTGGGGCCTCTTTGTGCAGGTGCTTGATTATTATTATTATATAAAATATTGTCCTAATCAGAGTGAAACAATAAAGCAACAAGTGATAAAATGTATATCTTCTGTGTTAATATATTTTTTTAAACAAATTATTAATAGTTTATTGAATTCATTTGAATTCGGGTCCATTCCCACTACTCTGACCCATTCAGGTTGATTTACAGAAAGTTTGTGAACATGAGAGACGGGCATTATGTCATTCCCATGGTAAACAGTCGATTTCGCAATCATAGTTTGATGGGGATGCTTCCTCCTCTCACATGGCTTTTCGTCTGGATTTTGCCGTTACTCCCTCACAAGGAGGGGAATGAGACAATGCCTATTTCCACTGGTGTTGGATAGTGTCACTTTAATTTTGTTATTTGTGTGACAAATGTCTATTTTTTATTTCTCATTACATTTTAAATTATTTATTTATTTATTATTATTATAATTTTTTTTGAGACACTTTGTCACATTCCTCCTTGGAGAAAATACCCTTCCCTGATCCATATGTGCATATGTATTATATATAAGCATGATGCATTCATGAGACACATGCTTGCTCCATATGGGATAGTCAGTTGTATGCTTTTCCCGAACACTTCCATTGTAAGTGCATAACTGTCAACGTTTTTTTTATTGTTTATTTACCTTATATTTAACTTTAGAGCTGTACTATCTCCCAATTTTCAGTCTGAAGAGTCCATATCCATTGAAATAATTGTATTGTTTCTGCTGCTTCCAGTGGTGTGCGGTGGTGTTTTAAAATGAGAAGGCAAAGTCCTCACATTTATTTGTTTTTTACACATATATCAAATGCAAATTTATGTCCCTGTTACACTTAATTTTCCTGGTTAAATAAACATTATATAAAAAAGAGAGACAAAATACAATTCTATTTTGTATTTTTACACTAACTATATAATAGGGATGGGACGGTATGAAAATTTCATATCACGATTATAGTGACCAAAGTTATCACGATTATCAATATTATCACGGTTTTGTTAAAATGAGATGGAAATGTTCAAAAAGAACTGATGCTCACCCTGAAAACATTTGAAAATCAACAAACAAAAAATACAATTAGCAGCTATATGCACTTTTTTAAGCATAAACATTATATTAACATTAACATGGAGCCCTGAGAGTGAGAGGTATAAGTTTTCCTAGTGCAGGTTTTAATATACTCGTCATTAAACCCTATCATTAATAATGATAATAACACTTATGGATGTGTGTATGACTGAATATTATTATTATTAATAAATAAATCACTTTCTCTCTCACACACACACACGCGCGCGCACGCACGCACACACACTTTAAATGAACAAAATATGTTGGTTGGGTCAGCACTACACAGCGCACATCCATGTCTCGGATCACCGTGGAAGCAATCTCTGGTTTCATTCAAATGTGTATGTCTTGCGTCTCAGTTTTGATTGTATTGAAAATTAAATCAGAGTATTTTAGTATTAATACTACTACAATATTGTTGTAGTGATCACATTTACTTTACGATTGATTTGGACACTGTAACTTGTATAATGGATTTATAAACCGGTAAGATTTAAAAACATTAAGTTAACCACAATTCAATATTTCATGTCCCTGAAATTATTTCTGTGGTAAAAAAATAAAAAATAAAACTGTAATAAGTTTACTATGAATGAATACAATACATTATCCCTTAAATGTCACCCTTAATAGTTTGAATATGTTCGTTCGTCTTGGCTCAAATCCACTTGCTGTAAAACTTTTCTCTTCGCGGAAGCTTTGCAATAATTACAAGTGAGATAATGAAATAATTGATCTCCAATAAATTTGTCTAATTATTTGCCCAAGTTAGTTGTGGTATTAAGGTAAAAATTAACTCAGTGGGTGGTTGTCACGTAACGTTAGATGACTTAGCAGATTTGACGTGTTTCCCCCTTTTGCAGCGAATTTCCTCTAGCAAGATTTGCAGACAGGGTGCCCATCCTCGATTAAATTGCCCTTGGGACTCTTGTAATAGCCAAAATACGACCATACCTCCGATTTTGTCCTCTTTAATGGCTGAAAAATCTCCCGTGCGCTGTCACTGCCTTCCGCCATGTCTTCTCGCGCAAAAAAAACAACATTGCATCTGCGCGCCTGCTCGAGCCTGCGTCAGACTGATTCTGGCTGGACAGGATTTACCGCGAGTTTTCAAAATCACGATAATCAAACACGGTTTTTATGATAATTAAATTTTAAACGATAATACTAACCGCCAGGACATTTTATCGTGGTTTATCGTGAAACCGGTAATCGTCCCATCCCTACTATATAATGTTTTATTTATTAAAACCAAGTATAAATTTCATCAAGTTAGTGTTTTTGCACATTTTTATATGTATTCCAAAATAATATCGAAAGGCAGTAACAATTTAAACAATATATATTATTTGTGAGCTAACGTTCAGCTTTTTTTTTTTAATAGTCAAATTATTTTCAGCAGTCATCAAGCTTGTACACTCTGGTCACAGACACGAAGATGTACCTTTAACCCTCTGGGGACCAAGGGGTTTTTGGGGCCCTTGGGATGTTTTGACATGCACTGACATTTGTGCTTTTTTCAGTTATTTATAAACATGTTAATGGCAAAGGTGTAAATTCACTCTATATAGCACAAACGGGGCTACCATAATATGTGAGCAGCATGTATGTACATGTTTATATTTTTGAGAGAATATTATTTATGCATGGTTATTGAAAAAACTAAAACTAAAAGTTTCTGAAATAAGGCCACATGATTATTTCTTCACAAGACTTTTGAAAATTGTATCACATAGTCTAGAATATTTGCTCCAAAACTATGTGAGAATCATCCTGACTACTCATTCAGATAAGTCAATAAAGTCTTTTAGAATGTGTATGACGTGTTTAGTGTGAGAAAGCTTTATGCGAGGAGGCGTGATCTCTCATTAATATGTATGGCATTTCACACCTGAGAAAGACAAAGACCCTCCCATAATGGCCCTATTAGGTGCTATCAGGCCATATCAGTATGAGGAGCCTTGCACAAAGAATGAGGAGATTTAAAAAAGAATAGCTTTTAGATTGTTTGGATTTATTTACAACACAACATAATCCAAAGATACACAACAAAGGACAAAAAAGCACATTAGTTAACACACTGATCTAAAGACAGAGGCTTGAACAGTCACACAACATTGTCCCATTCCTGAAACATAGTACATACCTGTCATTTCCAAGGTGTTTGATTTTTCATTTTACCATGTTCATGTACAGTCTCCTGTGAATGTTGAAGTCAGGACTCATCAGTGGCATCTCATCCCTGTAAAAAATAAAATAAACACCTGTGAACATGCTGATATCAAGAGAAACTATATGGCTGCACGACTTTGGGCATGCATTGTAGATTTTTCTGGTTAAAATTGCTTTTTAATTATATATATACACACACACACACACACACACACACACACACACTGCTTAGAATAAGTGAACACACCCATGCTAAAGTTGACTAAAAAGAGGAATAAAAAATCTTAATGCCTTAATTAAAAAAAATGAGGAAAACTCCAACCTTTAGGGACATGAATAATGTCCCTGAATTCTTTGTGAATGAATAATGTATCGCAAATAATTAAATGTTCTTCTTTAAAATACAGGGTGCATACGTCTGGACACTTCTATCACACACCCTTCACCATATAGACATGGTTTTATTTCAGTTAGTTAATAATAATAACAATAGCCTAGCATGCGGCCTATAAATCGTTAAAAAGGAAAACTTCAGTACACTAGAAAAAAATATATGGATACGTTTACTTCAAATGTTTCCATTCGTTACAAACACAGTATTTAACAGTAAACATGTTTCTAAACATTATAATATTCACCATATTAGAGTAAACACTGATACTAGCCTAACATAAAGCTGTGTTTTATTAAACATAAAAACATCCTCGTGTCGTACATGACAAATACATTTCCTGCCTGTTATGGCTATAGTTCATATTTCAACATGTTTCTGTCGATTTCATAAATTTTAGTCTAGCAACAGTTCAACTGGAATGTCAAGTGTATGCAACAATAACACTAACTAATATAATTCATAATACATTTCTTACCTTACATCTTTCTTGTCTTCAAATCGCGTTCTTCTTCTGATGTAACTAAATCCAATGTAAGCTCACTGCGTGTCTTCCGAACTCGACGAAAAGCAGAGGACTGATGAAGTTTGGTGCTTTGTTTTTGAGGTAATGAGCGCGCTCGCGTTCCTTCATGGAGATTTGCATATCAGTCTCTTTTGCGGGCGTGGGCGTGGTCAAATTAAAAATAATGAGCAAGCGTTTGAGAAACTGGAAATCTTGTTAGTTTTATACAAATTACTTAAACAGAGAAAATTTGTTTTTGTTTTGAATCAGATCATTTAAAAGTACAAACTTAAATGATTAAAGATATACATTTCAGGCCTGGGTGAATAGTATTAGCTGAGTTTTGTTTAAGTTTAAGAGACATGCTCCAGAAAAAAAGTTCAGGGAGAAGGGGAGGTGTCAGGAGCCAATCAGATCCCTCACATGTCACCACGCAAAGATCACTGTCCCCAGATTACTGATCACCTGCACCTGTTTCCACTCAGCACTCACTTCCCAGCCAGCGTAAAAGCACCCGATTCACTCCCAGTCATTGTCAAGCCTCCAACAGGAACGACCCTTACCAGTCACCACTTGTCTCACTCTGAGCCATCCTTCAGCAACGGACGTAAAGTATACTTACCTGAAAGAAACTAACCTTGTTGTCCTTGTTCTGATGTTCCCAGGATCCGCTCCATGACTCATGTTCTCCGTTTCCTGGAATCCGCCACGAGTCCCGTTTCCCACTGGATGAGCTGCAAGAGAAAGCAAAAGTATCACTGAACTGGTGAGCTCATTGTCAAGTGCACTTCAAAGGATCTACTCACCTGGAATCCTTCCTGAATCACGCCTATCCACGAACGATCACCGTTGAACTCCCGAAACCCTGCATACTTACCTTTGAGTTAAATAAAGATACATTTATGTTTATCACTTACCTCTGTCTCCGAGCCTCAATCCTAACAGAAGGCTTGACCTAACAACAGAAAGAGGTGAGAGATGGATTCCGGACAGCCCGCTGTTGCTACCAGCTCCACACCTACCACCGATCCTCCGACAGAACCCATGTTTACTCCAGTGAGAACTTCCGCGAGCGCCGCTTCTTCGATTATCTGCTTTGCAACTCCCCCGTCGCGCCCAGCGCCCTTCTCTGGCCGGGCGGAGGACTGCAACGGATTTTTACTCCAGTGTTCGCTAGCTCTGGAACAGCAAGTTCAGCTCTATCCCAATGAGAGATCGAAAGTGGCATTTATCATTCAGCAACTCTCTGGAGCAGCTCTGAGGTGGGCAGAGGCGTTATGGATGCAGGAATCCACAGTGGTTGCGTCAGTTCAAGAGTTTGTCAAACATTTTAAGGAAGTTTTCGGACGACCCGCGGATGATTCCTCATTTGGAGAACAGCTCCTACAAGTACGTCAAGGAAAGAAGTCATTGACTGAGTATTCTGTGGAATTTCGCACCCTTGCATCAAATAGTGGATGGAATGAGAGAGCTCTGATTTCTGTTTTCCGTCGAGGTTTAAACCCAGCTTTGCGCCTCCAACTGGCGATCTATGATGACAGCTTAGGAATTGAGAAATTCATTCAGCAAGCCAAGCGAGTCCATCAACGATCTTTGAGTTGTTACGCTGATCAGTCTCATCACCAT
The DNA here is from genome assembly GCF_029890125.1 of Rhinichthys klamathensis goyatoka. Taxonomy (NCBI): domain Eukaryota; kingdom Metazoa; phylum Chordata; class Actinopteri; order Cypriniformes; family Leuciscidae; genus Rhinichthys; species Rhinichthys klamathensis. The sequence continues at coordinate 3,569,716 of NW_026606621.1, forward strand.
CCTGTGTCTTTTCAGAATCCCAAGAATCTCAATCCAGAAAATCAAGTTGAAGAGATGCAAGTCGACACTTCAAAAATTTCTCAGGCTGAACGTGTTCGTCGAAGAGAGATGAAGTTATGTATGTACTGTGGTACCAAGGGTCACTTCAGACTTAACTGCCCAATTCGACCGGGGAAAATGATGGTAAGCTCAGTCTTTAATCAACCCATTGTCTCAGCACCACTCACGATTCCTGTGATATTAAAGATTCAAGAAAAACACATCTCTGTAACAGCTATCATCGACTCAGGGGTCCGCGGGAAACTTCATTTCTGGAGAACTCTGTAAGAGGCTCAGTCTGCGAGAGATCAACACTCCCAAGTCTTACGCCATCTACGCTGTAACGGGTGAGTTAATTAACAAGACGAACGTTACTACCCAGATTGGTCCTATTCAATTGTGTGTGGAAGAGACGCACCAAGAGTGGTTTGAACCATTTGTGTTGATAAACAGCCAAACAGATCTCATCCTTGGTCGGCCATGGCTCGTCCATCACCAACCCACCATTGATTGGACGTCTGGGAAAATCCTGCAATGGGGATGTCAATGTCCAGAGATCAACGATCCAGTATCCCGTTCATCCAGTAACCCAAGGACCCAAGTGCTCAAAGTTAACTCCACGTCCATAGAGAGTCCCACAGAAAACTTGTCAACTAATATCCCAGCCTGTTATTCTAAGTTCTCTGACGTCTTCAATCCTGTCACTGCTTCCAAGTTACCCCCTCATCGACCATGGGATTGTGCTATAGACCTGATCCCTGATGCACGTCTCCCCAAGGGTCGGATTTACTCCTTGTCCATTCCAGAGCAAGAATCCATGAAGAAATATATCCACGAAGCTTTAGATCAGGGTTACATCCGACCTTCCACATCTCCTGCCGCCGCAAGTTTCTTCTTCGTGGCCAAGAAAGACGGTGGTTTAAGACCATGCATTGATTACAGAGCCTTGAATCAAGTCACTGTGAAGTTTAGCTACCCTTTGCCTCTCATACCCGCTGCTCTCGAACAACTCAGAGAGGCAAAGATGTTCACCAAGCTTGACTTACGGAGTGCGTACAATCTAATCCGTATCAAAAGAGGAGATGAGTGGAAGACTGCTTTCATAACCCCTGCTGGCCACTACGAATATCTTGTCATGCCATATGGTTTGGTCAACGCTCCTTCCGTTTTCCAAAGTTTCATGGATGAGATCCTCAGAGACTTTCTAGGGAAGTTTGTTCTGGTCTATATCGATGACATCTTGATCTATTCCAAGAATCCAATCGAACACCAGAGACATGTGTCTCTAGTCCTACAACGTCTCAGAGAATTCACTCTGTTCCTGAAAGCTGAGAAGTGTACCTTTCATCAAAGCACCATCGACTTCCTGGGATACATACTCAGCGATCGAGGAGTGGAGATGGACCAACAAAAGACCGAGACCGTCCTGTCCTGGCCAACTCCCAAGTCCGTGAAGGAGCTTCAGAGATTCCTCGGGTTCGCCAACTTCTATAGGAGATTTATCAACCAGTACAGTCTTCTCACTTCTCCATTGACCTCCTTGCTAAAAGGAAAACCTAAGATCCTGCAGTGGAACCCCAAGGCTGAGAAAGCTTTTCATGCTCTGAAATCTGCCTTCACCAGTGCCCCTTTGCTTCACCATCCAGACCCTGAAAAACCATTCATGGTGGAAGTCGATGCCTCCACCACCGGGGTTGGAGGAATCCTGTCCCAATGTTCCGAGTTCTCCTCAAAGCCACTCCCTTGTGCATTCTTCTCCAAAAAGTTTTCTCCAGCAGAGGCAAACTACGATATTGGAAATCGAGAACTTCTCGCAGTAAAACTTGCCTTGGAAGAATGGCGACATTGGCTAGAGGGAGCCAAACACCCATTTCTAGTCCTAACCGATCATAAGAATCTCCAATACCTGAGAGATGCCAAGCGGTTAAATCCACGTCAGGCCCGATGGGCGTTATTCTTTACACGCTTTCATTTCAAGATTGCCTATCGTCCAGGATCCAAGAATACCCGTGCAGACGCTCTTTCCCGTATCCATGCCCCTGAGAGCCCTGTTGATCAACCTGAGACCATTCTACCCGAGAGGTTATTCGTAAATCCTATCCAGTGGGAAATAAACGAACAGCTTCAAGAATTGGCTCATCAGCAACCCAGAGTTCCCGGATGTCCTCCCGGGAAGATTCATGTCCCTGAAGAATTTCGCAACGCTTTGATTTCCTCAGCTCATTCTTCAGTGGCCACTGGACACCCAGGTATAACCAAGACCTTAGCCACACTTCAGGAGAAGTATTGGTGGGCTCACATGCGCCAAGATATCACTCAGTTCATTCAAGGTTGCATCCCATGTGCCATCTCCAAGGTCCCAAGAAATCTGCCAGTGGGGAAACTGGTCCCCTTGCCTATTCCAAATAGACCTTGGTCCCACATCGGAGTGGACTTTGTTACTGACCTTCCGATTTCTGACGGAAATACTTGCATCCTAGTAGCCATCGATCGTTTCGCGAAAGCATGCAAGTTCATTCCATTAAAGGGACTTCCAACCGCCTTTGATACTGCTGAGCTTCTCATGGAACATGTCTTTCGAAATTTCGGTCTGCCAGAGGACATTGTCTCCGATCGAGGGCCACAGTTCATTTCCCGAGTCTGGCGATCATTTTTCACTCTCATGAATGTGACAGTGAGTCTGTCTTCCGGGTATCATCCACAAACCAATGGACAAACCGAGAGAAAGATCCAGGATCTAGGTCGGTTCTTGCGCACATTCTGCCACTCCAACCAGAACATCTGGAGTAGGTACCTCATCTGGGCAGAATATGCACAGAATTCCCTCCGACAAGCATCCACTCAATTGACTCCATTCCAATGTATCCTTGGTTACCAACCTCCGTTATTCCCATGGTCCGGTGAACCTTCAGAAGTGCCCGCGGTTAACAAATGGTTTGAGGAGAGCGAACAGGTCTGGAACCAAACTCATCAGCACATCCGACAAGCTGTGAATAGACAACAGCAGTTCGCTGACACCCGCCGAAGATCCACGCCAGAATACCAACCTGAGCAACTAGTCTGGCTTTCCACTCGAGATATCAAACTGCGCCAGTCATGTAAGAAATTAAATCCCAAGTACATCGGACCCTTTCCAATTGTCAAGCAAGTCAACCCAGTCACTTACCAGCTCCGGTTGCCCCCAGAATACCGTATCCATCCCACGTTTCACGTCTCACTTCTGAAACCCCATCATCCACAGATTCCCCAGTCAGTCAACGAGGTCGAACCCGAAGAAAACCCCCCGATACCACCCGTTGAACCCGAGCCCATCTACCTCATCAAGGAGATCTTGGACTCTCGACGTCGGGGAGGTCAGTTAGAATACCTCATTGATTGGGAGGGATATGGGCCAGAAGAGAGAAGTTGGGTACCTCGTAATGATGTTCTTGATCCCAGTCTGCTCCTAGAATTCCATGCTCAGCATCCCGAGAAACCTGCACCACGACCCAGAGGCAGACCCCCACGACGTCGAGGTCCAAGGTCCGCTGGCGCGGACTCTGGAGGGGGGGGGGGGTACTGTCAGGAGCCAATCAGATCCCTCACATGTCACCACGCAAAGATCACTGTCCCCAGATTACTGATCACCTGCACCTGTTTCCACTCAGCACTCACTTCCCAGCCAGCACAAAAGCACCCGATTCACTCCCAGTCATTGTCAAGCCTCCAACAGGAACGACCCTTACCAGTCACCACTTGTCTCACTCTGAGCCATCCTTCAGCAACGGACGTAAAGTATACTTACCTGAAAGAAACTAACCTTGTTGTCCTTGTTCTGATGTTCCCAGGATCCGCTCCATGACTCATGTTCTCCGTTTCCTGGAATCCGCCACGAGTCCCGTTTCCCACTGGATGAGCTGCAAGAGAAAGCGAAAGTATCACTGAACTGGTGAGCTCATTGTCAAGTGCACTTCAAAGGATCTACTCACCTGGAATCCTTCCTGAATCACGCCTATCCACGAACGATCACCGTTGAACTCCCGAAACCCTGCATACTTACCTTTGAGTTAAATAAAGATACATTTATGTTTATCACTTACCTCTGTCTCTGAGCCTGAATCCTGACAGGAGGCAGAACGCACACCCTGTTTATTTTCTTTATTTTACAAAAGCACAATATTTTATTTCGATTGTATGTGGGCACATAAAAAAGAAGACATTTAACAGTTTATTTTCTCATATTTCTTAACTCTATATGACCAGAAATGTCCCTGTTACACTTAATTTTCCTGGTTAAATAAACATTATATAAAAAAGAGAGACAAAATACAACTATACAACTATACAATACAAAATACTCTAACAACTTCTCTTTCTCTCACACCCCTCGCCAGCCGGGGAGGGGTGGGGGTACTGGTCTTCTCATTTCTAACAATTGGAAATACTCAACTCTCTCTACTCTATGCAATAACATCTCGTTTGAATATCATGCCATTACACTTACAACTCCCATTAAGATCCATATTGTAGTCATAGTCATATATCGCCCCCCAGGTCAACTAGGAAGCTTTGTAGTTGAGCTGGATGTGAATACGGCAACGGATACTTTATGCTCCACTTTAACTTCTTCTTTAGACAATATCTGCCCTCTCTCCTCCAGGCAAGCACGTGCTACTCCCTCTAACCCCTGGTTATCTGAGGTTCTTCGTGAACACCGGACCAAACTCAGGGCAATGGAGAGGAAATGGCGCAAATCAAAAGACACATTTGACTTGAGTATGTATCAATCTCCGCTCTCTTCCTTTTCTGTTTATGTTCACGCTGCGAAATCTTCATATTTCCACAACAAGATCATCAGCACCTCTAAAACACTTTTCAAGACATTCAACTCTCTCCTCTGTCCACCTTCACCACCACCCACGTCCTCTTTAACTGCTGATGATTTTGCCAACTTCTTCACCAACAAAACAACTACTCTCTACTAACCGAGGAAGAAGTATCTAAATTTCTTCTCTCCAGTCATCCTACCACCTGCCCTCTGGACCCCATCCCCTCATACCTTCTACAAACCATCTCTCCCACACTTCTACCAGCACTCACACACATCATCAACTCATCCCTCCACACTGGCATTTTCCCTACAGCATTCAAGCAGGCTCGGGTAACTCCACTGCTTAAAAAAACAACATTAAACACATCACTTTTAGAGAATTACAGACCTGTCTCTCTCTTACCATTCATTGCGAAAACACTTGAACGAGTTGCTTTCAACCAAGTTTCATCTTTCCTGTCTCTGACCAACCAGCTAGATGTAAACCAATCTTGCTTCAAGAAAGGGCATTCAACCGAGTCTGCATTACTATCGGTTACAGAAGCCCTGTGGACCGCAAAAGCTGCTTCCGAATCATCAGTTCTCATTCTCCTGGATCTGTCTGCTGCCTTCGACACTGTAAACCATCAGATCCTTCTGTCCACCCTCTCATCACTGGGCATCACAGGTACTCCTCTCCACTGGTTTGAGTCCTATCTTACAGGTAGATCCTTCAGGGTCGCATGGAGAGGCGAGGTATCCAGAGCACATCAACTGACCACAGGGGTTCCTCAGGGTTCAGTTCTTGGACCGATCCTCTTCTCTATTTACACCACATCACTGGGACCCATCATACAGGCACATGGTTTCTCTTACCATTGCTATGCTGATGACACCCAGCTCTACCTCTCATTTCAACCAGATGATCCCTCAGTAGCTGCACGTATCTCAAGCTGTCTGGTGGACATCTCGGAATGGATGAAGGAACATCACCTGCAGCTCAACCTCGCAAAGACAGAGCTTCTCGTCCTCCCTGCCAATCCGTCTCTACAACACGACTTTACTATCCAGCTAGATTCAACCTCAATCTGTCACGGTAGACGTTTTCTCTGTTCCTTCTTGTCTCGTGTTTATGTTGTTGTATGAACGCACGTGTGTGAGGGGCGTGTCTGTATGGCATTACCTGATCCGCTCCAGCTGTTCATCATCACATCACCAGCTGCAGTTGATCATCACCACACTATTTATACTCACTGCTGTTCTCTCATCCTTGTCAGATCGTTGTTTGGTGTGTCCCTGTCTGGTTATCCTGTTCCTGATCGTCTCGTGTTCCGTGGAGTGTTTATCGTGCTTGGAGTGTGTTCTTCGTTCACCTGGGATTCTTCGCACCGTTTGTCTTCACTCATCGGGTTGACCATCCAGTCCCTGCGTCACCGTGTATTCTGGCTACTGCCTTGGACTGAGTTTATTAAAAGTATCTTTCACTCGCATTTGCTTCCTGTGATCTATTGCACCATGACAGAACGATCTGACAAGGAAATGGGAGCAGCGAGTGCGTCACCATCCACGGAAGAGTTTGTACATCACAGCATTCAAAGAATGAATTCCCAAGAGAAGGAGATCGGCGACACGGGTCGCGCAGTTCAAGCCTTGGTGACGCAGGTGTCTGAGCTCACCCAGCAGATCCAGCGCCTACGTGTCCCCGCTGCGCCCCCCACACCTGCCGTTCCTTCCGCACCACCTGGAAGCCCCTCCCAGTCGGAGCCTCGGTTACCGGTTCCAGAAGCCTATTCGGGTGAGCCTTCACATTGCAGGGCATTCTTAACTCGGTGTTCCATGCACTTTGCCTTACAGCCACGCACTTTTTTCAATGAACAAACGAAAGTGGCATTCGTACTGACACTGCTGACTGGGAGAGCGGCACTCTGGGGAACGGCGGTGTGGGAGAACCAGAACCCATGCTGTTCCTCGTTCCAGTCCCTCGCGGAGGAGATGAGGAAGGTGTTTGACCGAGCGGTATCAGGAAGAGAAGCGGCCAGGACATTGGCTGAACTCCGTCAAGGAGAACGTTCAGTATCCGATTACTCGATCGAGTTCAGGACCCTGGCGGCGGAGTGTGGCTGGAACGAGGAGGCGCAGTGGGACATGTTCCTGCATGGGCTGGCTGACCACGTCCAGAAGGAGATCTATGCCCTGGATCTCCCCACCAATCTCAATGGCTTGATCGACCTTGCCCTGCGGGTGGACGCTCGACTGTCCAGAGTCGAGTGCAGAACAACTTCCACCCGTCCTCTCGGAGATTTCGACGGCCGGCGATCCAGCGGCAGGGGCGTGGTCAGCCCCGTCGACGATCACGAGCCCATGCAGGTGGGTCGAGCTCGGCTTTCCCGAGAGGAGAGGGAGAGGCGGAGGTCCCAGGGCCTTTGCCTTTACTGTGGAGGGACTGGTCACTTTGCGTACAACTGCCCGGTAAAAGGCCAAGCCCGATAGTAAACATGAGGCTACTATCGGGTGGGATCTCCGCCAGGAAGACCTCACCAGCTACATCTACCTCCACCCTCCTCTCGGTAAGACTGAGATGGTCAACCAACCAGCATGATTGTTCTGCACTGTTGGATTCCGGGGCGGAAGGTAATTTTATGGATTCTAATTTCGCACGCACATTCCAGATTCCCCTTCGACCCCTTACTCACAGGATTTCTGTTCATGCATTAACTGGTCAAGAACTTCCCACCATTTCGCACACCACTGAAGACATCACACTCATTACTTCTGGCAATCACACCGAGACTATTTCTTTTTTTATTTTGGACTCACCTTTGGCACCCGTTGTTCTCGGACATCCTTGGCTGATCAAACACAACCCCCGTGTGGACTGGATTCATAAAGCTGTGCTGGAGTGGAATAAGGAATGTCATAAGTCTTGTCTTGTGTCTGCTTGTTCGTTTGTACCTGTTTCTGTGTTGCAGGAGGAAACAGGGGATTTGTCTAACGTGCCCGCGGAGTATCTGGATCTGAAGGAAGTGTTCAGTAAGTCTCGTGCTGCTTCTCTCCCTCCGCATCGTCCCTATGACTGTGCTATAGATTTACTGCCAGGTAAGTCTCCGCCTAAAGGCAAGTTATATTCACTTTCGATTCCTGAAAGAGAGGCTATGGAGAAATATATTTCTGATTCTCTAGTAGCCAAATTCATTCGCCCTTCCTCTTCTCCAGCGGGGGCGGGGTTCTTTTTTGTGGGGAAGAAGGATGGATCTTTGCGACCTTGCATTGACTACCGAGGGTTGAATAACATCACGGTAAAGAATACTTATCCTTTGCCGTTAATGTCTTCAGCCTTCGAGAGGTTGCAGGGAGCATCTATCTTCACAAAATTGGACTTACGTAACGCTTATCATTTGGTTCGCATTAGGGAGGGAGATGAATGGAAAACTGCTTTTAACACCCCTAGGGGGCACTTTGAATATTTGGTTATGCCGTTCGGGCTGTCCAACTCCCCAGCAGTTTTCCAGGCACTGGTCAATGACGTGCTGCGAGACATGATCGATCAGTTCATATATGTCTACCTGGATGACATATTGATTTTTTCTTCGTCTCTCCAGGAGCATGTGCAGCACGTCCGTCGAGTGCTTCAGAGGTTGCTAGAGAATGGGCTTTTTGTCAAGGCGGAGAAATGCGATTTTCATGCACAGTCTGTTCCTTTTTTAGGCTACATCGTGTTGTCCGAGGGAATGCGGATGGACCCTGAGAAGATCAAGGCTGTGGTGGATTGGCCAAGTCCAGATTCTCGCAAGGCCCTGCTGAGGTTTCTGGGGTTTGCCAATTTTTACCGGCGTTTCATTCACAATTTCAGCCAGCTAGTCGCACCTCTGACTGCCTTGACCTCCCCCCGAACTGCGTTCAGGTGGTCCGAATCAGCCGAGGCTGTGTTCGTTAAACTGAAGAGCCGCTTCGTTTCAGCTCCTATTCTTATAACCCCTGATTCATCACGTCAGTTTGTGGTGGAGGTCGACGCGTCAGAGGTGGGAGTAGGAGCAGTGTTATCCCAGCGTTCACCTGTGGACGACAAGATGCATCCTTGTGCGTTTTTTTCACATCGATTATCCCCAGCCGAACGCAATTATGACATTGGTAACAGAGAGTTGTTGGCAGTCAAGTTGGCGTTGGAAGAATGGTGCCACTGGTTAGAAGGGTCGGGGGTACCTTTTATCGTCTGGACTGATCATAAGAATCTAGAATACATCAGAACTGCCAAAAGATTGAACTCCAGGCAGGCTCGGTGGGCACTTTTTTTCGGTCGATTTGATTTTACTCTATCTTACCGTCCGGGTTCTAAGAACATCAAGCCGGACTCTTTATCTCGCATATTTGATTTTTCCGAACGCCCGTCTACTCCCGAGTGTATTTTACCCGAGACCATATTTGTTTCAACACTCACATGGGAGATCGAAGCGAAGGTCAAGAGGGCCTTAGAAGGGGTAACGCCTCCGCCCGGTTGTCCACCGAATCGTTTGTTTGTGCTGGAGGGATTACGGTCGGACGTTATCCAGTGGGGTCACAGTTCCAACGTAGCTTGTCATCCAGGAGTTTATCGCACTGGTTTTTCAGTCAAGCAACGGTTTTGGTGGCCACGTATGGCTCGCGACATTCACGATTTTGTTTTGGCTTGCTCAGTTTGAGCCATTGGTAAGTCTTCCAATCGACCTCCAGATGGGTTACTTCAGCCGCTGCCGGTGCCTTCGAGACCCTGGTCCCATATCGCTCTAGATTTCATTACCGCCCTCCCACCCTCTCAGGGTAACACAGTGATTTTAACTGTGGTGGACCGATTCTCGAAGGCAGCACATTTCATCCCCTTACCCAAATTACCTTCAGCTAAGGAGACAGCGGTAACTATCGTAGATCACGTCTTTCGGTTACATGGCCTCCCGATAGACGTGGTTTCCGACAGGGGTCCCCAATTTGTGTCCAAATTTTGGCGAGAATTTTGTAAATTACTGGGGGCGACTGTTAGTTTGTCCTCTGGGTTTCACCCCCAGAGGAATGGTCAAACTGAGAGAGCCAACCAAGATTTGGAAAGAACGTTGCGATGTATGGTTTCCAAGAACCCTTCCTCTTGGAGTCAGCAACTGTCAATGGTGGAGTACGCCCACAATACGTTACCAGTGTCATCTACGGGCCTATCTCCGTTTGAGTGTAGTGTAGGTTACCAGCCACCAATTTTTCCTAGTCTGGAATCCGAAGTCGCGGTCCCCTCCGCTCACGCCTTTATCCAGAGGTGTCAGCGCACTTGGACTAGAGCCCGTGAGACTCTACTCCAAGTGGGAGCTCGCACCAAGGCCAAGGCCGATTGCCACCGGCGGAGGCCTCCCGTATACGTCGTCGGTTCCAAAGTGTGGCTTTCTACCAAGAACATTCCTCTCCGATCCGTCTCGAATAAACTTGCTCCCAAATTTATTGGCCCGTTTGCTGTTACCAAGATTGTTAGTACGGTGGCAGTCCGCCTCAAACTTCCTCTTGCGTACAAGAGAATTCATCCCGTGTTCCATGTATCCAAAGTCAAACCCGTGTTTTATGCTCGCATTAATCCGCCAGTCCCGGTTCCCCCACCGCCGCGACTCGTAGATGGGGAACCATCCTATTCGGTCAATCGCATCCTGGACTCTAGACGGAGGGGACGCGGATTCCAGTACTTGGTGGACTGGGAAGGTTACGGTCCGGAGGAGAGAAGTTGGGTTCCTGCTAGAGACATTCTGGATCACTCTCTTATCGATGATTACAATCGACAGGTAAGGGAGTCTGAGAACGCCAGGAGGCGTTCTTAGGAGGAGGGGTACTGTCACGGTAGACGTTTTCTCTGTTCCTTCTTGTCTCGTGTTTATGTTGTTGTATGAACGCACGTGTGTGAGGGGCGTGTCTGTATGGCATTACCTGATCCGCTCCAGCTGTTCATCATCACATCACCAGCTGCAGTTGATCATCACCACACTATTTATACTCACTGCTGTTCTCTCATCCTTGTCAGATCGTTGTTTGGTGTGTCCCTGTCTGGTTATCCTGTTCCTGATCGTCTCGTGTTCCGTGGAGTGTTTATCGTGCTTGGAGTGTGTTCTTCGTTCACCTGGGATTCTTCGCACCGTTTGTCTTCACTCATCGGGTTGACCATCCAGTCCCTGCATCACCGTGTATTCTGGCTACTGCCTTGGACTGAGTTTATTAAAAGTATCTTTCACTCGCATTTGCTTCCTGTGATCTATTGCACCATGACACAATCACCCCATCAAGGTCGGTCAGAAATCTTGGAGTAACATGACCAGCTGACCTTCACAGACCACATTACGAAGATAGCTCAATCATGCGGGTTTGCACTGCACAACATCAGGAAGATCAGGCCTTTCCTAACTGAGCATGCAACACAACTTCTCGTCCAGGCCCTGGCTATCTCTAGGCTTGATTACTGCAATGCTCTTCTGGCTGGACTTCCATCATGTGCAACTTAACCTCTACAAATGATCCAGAATGCTGCAGCTTGTCTTGTCTTCAACGAGCCCAAAAGGGCCCACGTCACTCCTCTGTTCATCTCTCTGCACTGGCTACCACTCGCTGCTCGTATCAAGTTCAAGGCATTGACGCTTGCTTACAGATGTACCACAGACTCAGCTCCGTCCTACTTTCACTCGCTCCCACGAGTCTACATCCCTACCAGAAGCCTACGATCGGTCAATGAGCGACGGCTCGTGGTTCCATCACAAAGAGCCACAAAATCATTCTCCAGAACATTCTCATTCACGGTACCATGCTGGTGGAATGATCTCCCCACCCTCATCCGGAATGCAGAATCCCTGACAGCATTCGAAACTCATCTCTTCCGTGAGCACTTAACCGCATAAAAAAAAAAAAAAAAAATCTTACTTTTTCCTTTAAATCCTCCCTTGTCTGGCTTATGCTACTCTGAGCAGTGCCTGAACTTAGTATTTTGAGTACTTCTTGCGTTGTTTTTGCCTCTTCACGATGACTCGCTTGCTTTAGTCCTCAGTTGTAAGTCGATTTGGATAAAAGCGTCTGCTAAATGACTAAATGTAAATGTAGTCGGAGCTATTGCTTTAGGGTGTGTGCTTCCCCTGCCAAACTACTCTAGTTTTAGCAATAGTTCTGTCATAATACAACATGCTTGTTGTACCAGTTTGTTGTCGCTAGTCAGAGCTATTGATTTAGGGTGTATGCTTCCCCTGCCAAACTACACTAGTTTTAGCATTAGTTCTGCGATTATACAACATGCTTGTATCAGATTTTGCTGCCGCTAGGGGTGTAAGCTTCCCCCAATAGATCCCATACACTGTTAAATTGGCTACAGAAACAATCTTGTTGCAATGTGTCCTTGCTTGCTCCAGCTTGGGGTGATGCTTCCTAGATTGGATCTATAGCACTCAACATTCCACTAACATCAGGATGTATTAACCATTCTATCAACATCAGTCATTTTGAGGGTAGTGCGTAAAAAAAAAAAAAAGGCATCCAGAAAATTCGCTGTCAGTTTGTGTTGGGGGAATTGGCATATGGTTTTGTTTTGGGGGGTTATTGCTGCTCTCCCTGCTCTTATCCATGCTAGCCCAGAACAGAACCATACTGCCGATCCTAACTGTATGCTAATTGTCAATAGTGGTCCTGACAGAAATTAAGCGTTGCGTCTATTCTGGCAGGTCACGTTAGTCAAGCTCGCATCAGCTGACTCTCAGCTGATCCACGTCTACCTATAGGAATACGATGCCTATCACTGTATACATATAAAAGCTCCTTCAGTATTATCAGGAGCGAATTACCCTCCTCCATCCCCAGCTCCTCCTCTCGTGCAGTCAGTATTTAAAAAACTTTAAAATCTTAAATTAATGATATCTGCCATACATTCATGTATGTTCTGTTCTGTTTACCCTAAGGGGGGTTATTGCTGCTCTCCCTGCTCTTATCCATGCTAGGCTGCATTGATGCGCAGGGAGTTCTTGCCCAGAACAGAACCATACCACCAATCCTAACTGTATGCTAATTGTCAATCGTATTTGACGATGGTGGTCCTGACAGAACTGAAGTGCAATCGCACCTGCTGCTCATTATATACCGACGCTGCATGGCAGAGCAGCTGCTGCAAATGATTGCGCGCCAATGTGCATTGGCTCGTTTAGTTTCACTTGAAGTAGATTGGCATCTCTTGCGAGATTCCTATTCGTTGGTCACGACGTACGCCTCCATTCCCTTCTTCAGGGAACGAGGGTTACCAAATGTAACCGAGACGTTACTACAATTGGGCTTACTTGCATTTGTTTGATCTAAGTATTGCGTTTACATGAGGTAAAGTTTAATTGCAATATTGCCAAAATCCCCTTATAATTTCATTATGAGGGTGCATGTAAACGCACTTAATGACAGGTTCTTGAGAAGTACAAAATAGCTTCTTGTAGATACTCATGGCATCACCTTTGCCACAATATTTATATAATATGCCATTAAAATAATCAAAATATTCTTTAGTATTTCATGGTGGGCTGTTGAGTGATGTTTTAGACATGGATAAGGTGTAGTGTGGTGATGCTGCTTCACTGGGTTTATTCTTACAAACAAACATCATTGCATCTCCATGTCAGTACACTGAGAGGACAGCCGACTCCAGCCAGCTTGCCTCCTGTGATGTTATTAGATCTGGCTTAATAGTGCCAGCCTATTTCTCTACTGAACTTCTGTCACCTGAGTTGAGAAATCTTTGTGTGCCATACTGCTGAAAGCAATTCAACAAGTCGCATTTTGAGTCACATTTATTTATTTAGCGCTTTGTACAGATGTTTTAAAGGGATACTCCCCCCAAAAATGAAAATTCTGTCATCATTTACTCACCCTCAAGTTGTTGGAAACCTGTATGAGTTTCTTTCTTCTGCTGAACACAAAGGAAAAGATTTTGAAGAACGATTGGAACTTTGGCACCATTGACTTCCATAGTATTTTTTTTTTCTACCTTGGAAGTCAATGGTGCCAAACAACTTGGTTGTTTGGTTCCAATCGTTCTTCAAAATATCTTCCTTTGTGTTCAGCAGAAGAAAGAAACTCATACAGGTTTGCAACAACTTGAGGGTGAATAAATGATGACAGAATTTTCATTTTTGGGTGGAGTATCCCTTTAAAGCAGCTTCACATTAATAAACAATAAAAAAAAATAAAAAAAAAAGGAAAAAAGGAAATGAACCATATTAATGTTGCAAATTCAGCGATTATGAAACAACTTTAATTTCAGCAATAAAAGCATCTCTACAGAATATAATAGTGTCCTCATTCAGCTCAGTTTAGCTCAGTGTTAATTGATTGAATTAATTAATAACTTTTGTAATGATTTAATAATTTAATAATAAACAGCAGGTATATACTTTTAGGGCTGCATAAAGTAATAATAACAGTAATAATTTTACTTTACAGAAATGCAGGCGGCCTATAACGATAAATCATTAAAATGGAACACTTCAGTACACTACACTAGAGAAACATATATGGATTATCATATGTTACTTGAAATGTTTTCATTCATTATGACGTTATGGAATGAGATTGTAGTAAAAACATGTAGCCTAATGTTTGGCGCGTTTTGCATTTACTGAAGCGATCGAGCCGCTCCTCATATGAAACATTATTGTTACCACATTATAAACTTCTACGTTTGAGCAGATATCCACGAACACAGTATTTTTCATAGTAAATATTGATATAAACATTATAATATTCATCATGTTAGTGTAAACACTCACACTACTTTTATATCATGCTGTGTTTTATATTATCGAGCATAAAAACATCCTTGTGTAGTACATGTATATTTATTTAGCATTGAAAGGTTGCCTACCTGTCTATAGTTCATATTTCAACATGTTTCCGTCGATTTCATACATTTAAGTCTGGGAGCAGTTTAACTAGTACAATGTGAAGTTTATGCAACACGATAACGATTATAAGGAGAATACATTTCTTACCTTAAAAATCTTATCTTCAAATCGCGTTCTTCTTCTTCTGAGGTAAACCCAAGGTAAACTCACAGCGTGTCTTCCAAACTCAATGAAAAGCAGAGGAATGATGAAGTTTGATGTTTTGTTTTGAGGTGATGAGGGCGTTTACAGGTCTGCGTTCCTTTACGTGGACTATTTGCACGTGAATCGCTTGTGCGCGCGTGGGTGTGGTCACATTAGAGTTAATGAGCAGGCGCTTGAGAAACTGGACCTCTCGTTGCTTTCATATGGATTACTTAAACAGAGAACAGAGTTTTTTTTATATGATTTACATAATTTAAAATATAGACACTTCAAGCTTTCTATAGACATATCTACATAACCATGTATGTGAGGCAAGTATTCACTGAGTTACAGTTAATTTTCTGTTGCGTTTCAGAATGAACTTCACACTGAGAGAGATGGCAGAACGCGCATCGTTTATTTTCTTTATTTTACGAAAATCACAACATTTTGTTTTTATTATGAGTGTACACAAATAAATGTAGACATTTAACAGTTTTGAATGATGTAACACTTGCCTGTATGAGTTATTTAAGTCTCTTTCACACTCCGATCCCAGGGGGTTAAGATCTGCTGATCCAACATCTTGACATAACATCAAAAGAAAAACTAAATTGAAGTACATTGAATTTAGCATTTAAGGTTATGATGATGATATCAGCTTTTAAGCAAAGTTTCTAGCAAGAGATTCCTGCCAGTCCTGTTCTCTTTATTGTAAGTCAAATGAGTCAGATTACTGAGACTCTCACCTTTTTAATGGCTCTTGGAGCCTCTGTCCCATTCTTTGAATAGTTTGCGGATTGGAATAGGACTGGTAACACTCTAGAGTCAGGAAAGGGTTCCTATACCTGGATACATCATTTGCATGCCTTGTTTAAGGTCCTCACCCAGGTGCTTTGTCTCCATTTCTAAGCACTGCCCACTAAAATCTATAGAAACTACAATGTACACTACCTTAGTTAGACTTGATGACTGCAGCTACCAACAGCTTGTGTCCTCAATAAAGAATCCTGCTGAAGTTACAACAGAGTCTTCTGGAGCCAGTTGCACCAACAGGGCTTTACTAAGCCTGGTCCTAACTGCTAAGTAGGTCTTAGTTAAGACCAGTCTTTAGAGTTGACCTAACGTCTGTTGCACCAACCAAACTTAAGCCTAGACATAACTACGCCTGGTTTTAGCTATGCGCGTTCCTGTGAATGGCCACGGAACTATAGCGGTTGCCTAGCAACGTGCGTTGCTGGAGTTACGTTGTAAACAATCTTCCGCTTTTTGGTTAACTTGTAGCCGTATCAATGGAGGATCAAAGAAAAAGGAAAGGAAATTTCACCGACATAGAGATACGAAAACTAATAGAGTTGTACAGTCAGCACAGACACACACTGACTGCCAAGCAATCCAACTCTATTACTAACAAGAAGAAACAAACAACATGGAGACAGATAACGGACGCGATTAATGATTGCTCTGACTCCGGCTGCCTTCGAACAGAGAGCGATGTAAGGAAAAAGTGGAAAGACCTCATGAGCAAAGCCAAAAAAGATTTATCTGCTACAAAACATCACCCGACCGGCGGGGGTCCTCCCCCCAAAACTTCCGTGTACAGTAACATAATTGTGGATATTTTTGGAGAGGATTCTCCGGCTTTTATTGGTTTAGTCGGTGCGGAAAGTGGCGGTACTGACCTGGAAAACAATGCTGTCTCTCCAGAGATGGATGTCGATCACTCAAGCGAGAGTGTGAATTGTGAAGGTGTGTAGTCTATATATTAGAGTAGCCTACAATTAAAGTTTTAATAACGTTAGTTGTCAGATAACAGTAGGCCTATGACAAATTATCTATATTTTCAGACTCGATGGAGACCCCAGTTACTCCACAAAGTTCGCATGAAGGCAGCAGCGGTGCACCGCCGGTGAAACGTATGAGGAGGCTGGATAATCTGCAGCAAACACTTCTCGAGAAAGAAATTGTTAGAGTGGAGGCTGAAACAAAGAAATTACAGACCGAGCAGGAAAAACTGGAACTTGAAAAACAAAAACTAGCATTAGAAATACAGTTTCTCCAACAAAAGATAAACAGGTCATCTGTGCCTATTTCTGAAGAGGATGGACGCTCTTTTGTATTTCTGTAAATAAGCCTAATGGCAAATTGAGTGCAATGAATCAATGACAATTATATGTAAATTAAAACAAGTTTATTATAGACCTACTGCACTTTCTTTGTGGCTTATTTTTTATGATTTACAACCTGCAGATAATTAGCAGAATTATTTTAAGCGAAGAAATATTTAACATTTATAAAGTGTTTACAATGCGTGTACGGACTAGTCGTCCACCGACATCTTCATGCCCTGCATGGTCCACAGGGTCGACACCTTCCTCCGGCACCGGCTGATAATGCCTAGGGAGAGGGATCCTCTTGGTGACACAGATATTGTGAAGGACAGTGCACGCTGCTATTACGGTGCAGACTCGCTCAGGGTGCATCCGCATCTCTCCATGAAGACAATGAAACCTAGAAAAAATAGTTAATGACTACTGTAAAACCTAAATGTGTCACTATTTATTTATTTTATTTATATATAGGCCTATATTTTATATTTTTAAATTAAACGTTTTAAAGTCAGTGACCGCGGTATCAGCACCATGGATAGCGGCACAGACACTACGGAAAGGATTTTACCTGCGCTTAAGGACTCCGATGCACCGCTCAACGAGTGACCTAGTGGTAGTATGGATGGTGTTATACCGTCGTTCTTGCTCAGTCCTCGGAGCAATAATAGGCGTCATCAGCCAGTGTTTCAGTGGGTGTCCGCTGTCGCCGAGAAGCAGCCCGTTTACTCTTCCAGCCTCGAAATCCTGATATAACGCACTCTCCCGGAGGATGCGTGCGTCATGGGTAGATCCAGGCCATCTCGCCACCAAATTAAAGATCTTATAATTGGCGTCACAAGCAATCTGCACATTGATTGGTGAGCAGATCGCGGAAGGCGACGGCTCAGTGCCAGTGACACTCTGCGGATGGCCCGACATGCGGTGGATTTGTGGACATTAATCATGTCGCCAACAGTGTTTTGAAATGCACCATTAGCATAAAAACGTAGCGTTATTAACAGCTGTAATGCCGGTGTTAATGCTGCGTTGTGGTCCGACACAAACTGCAAGTCGGGTGACAGCTCTTCAACAAGTTCATATATATCTCTCCGACAGAATCGAAACCTCTCAATCAGCTCCTCATCATTGTAAATGTCCAATGGATTGGTTCTGTCCCTTATAACTCTCTCCCGTCTAAAAGCCCGTTCATTGTAAAGTCTGTGTATAAGACGCGCCATGTTTTTACTGCTGAGTTATCAAGTGGTTACTATAGAAACTTGCCGAGATTTTGAATTTACGCCTGCTACTGACTAGGCGTAAGATTTACGCCCGGTCTTAGCGAGAAGAGGACTTAAGCCTGGATGGTGCAACGGTCGTAACTATTAGGTCGGACTTAGAATGTTGAGTTAAGACCTACTTACCTTAAGACCAGGCGTAAGCCCTGTTGGTGCAACTGGCTCCAGGTCTTTGCTTCTGAGTTTCCTACACTATGTATACACTAGTGTTATTATAGTTTTGCCATGCTACTGAGAGGAGGTCAATGTGAGGTTGAGAATGAATAAGGGAAAGTCACGTGAGAGGAGGCAATGAAATTTATATTTGTTTTTAATAAATAGAACATTACATAGTGTAGAAATACAAAATAGAATTGTATTTTGTCTCTCTTTTTTATGTAATGTTTATTTAACCAGGAAAATTAAGTGTTACAGGGACATAAATTAACATTTGATATATAAAAAAGTGAGGACTTTTGCCTCCTCATTTTAAAACACCACCGCACACCACTGGTTTACATGGACACCTTTTGTTTCCGAATCTGATCGTAGTGTTAACACATGAACGCTAAATAAAGAGATCGGGTTGATGTATGTGTTTATATGTCACAATCTTCAAATCTGAAAAGAGTTTCCCACTGTTCGTTAAATTTTTTTTTTTAAATTAAAACTAAAAACAGACTTAATATTTATAGAATTCACTTTCAGCTGCGCTCACCTGGACATTCTATCAGCTGTAATTCTTCCAGACTGACCAGGCAGATGGCAACCTATATCAGTGAACAGTCACATCTCAGACCTGTGCATAATTTATGTGAAAATAGCTGTGTGTGCGTGACGGCTTGTCGGTAGGAAATCCTACAGCGATAAACTGTGGGGAGCAGCATCAAGGGATAGTGTGTTTTGAAACATTCTTGCAAATGTACTGTAGAAAATTGTTGAAGGCTAAATTAGACCATCTGCACACTGCTCCTGGTAGAAGGTTTGGTGAAGAGAGGTTGTTCGTGAAGAGCTGTGGGGTTGCTTATTGTAGATGTATTCTTTCCTGGGAAAGCTTTGAGAAAAAGTCTTTGAATTTTTCAGTAGATACCCTAAAAGTGTGCTTAATGGGCTTTTGGCTGTTAACAACGCACCCATAAACAGACATGCAAGTTGACTCACACTCATACATATAGGTTGTTGTAGCTTTCTACATAAAAAAGTCTCTGTGCAACGCACTTTCAGAAGTTTGCTCCAGTTTATATGGGTTTAAAGCTTTTAAAATCAAGCAGAAGGACCAATGTATTCTAACACAATCTCAAAGGGAAACTTTGGTCTACGTGCATTTATTTGTGATTCACCTAAATTTAACTCTGTGGATGCTTTTAAGAACATTTCGATAAATGCCATAAAGCCTTTTTTTAATCTTTCCGTGCTGGACACATGAAGCACACGTATATCTGGAAGAGTCACTTTTTAGAGAGTTTTTTCTTCATTACGTCAGTAAATTATCAATATTGGATGCCAGAGCGACATTCAGCAGATGTTTGTGTGACGTCTGGGATTTTTAATGTTTGTTAATTTGCTTTTTTGAGATATTAAATTTTTTTTTGTACACAACAGTTTGGTTAATTTACCAATAAATAATAACCAATAATTTACCAATAAATAATAACTGTAACTAGTCCATCTATGAACTTTTACCTTATGATATATTTATTTATTTATTTAACCAGGAAGGTCCCGTTGAGATACAAAATCTCTTCTACCAGGGAGTCCTGGTCAAGATAGGTAGCACAAGACAAAAATTACAAAGTAGTAGATAACACAATATAATAAACAAACCTAATTAAAACATTTACACCGTTCTATAAAAACAGCTTTTTTAGTATTCATCACTAAATTTAGATTATCAAGAGAAGTCTGAAATGAATTAAAAGCATTCTGTAAAGAGTCCATTGCCACTTTTAAAGATGAAGCCATTGTATAGATGATACATCTGCATAAAAGTGTACATTCACTGTCTATGCCAAGTTCATTTATATAGATGGAAAATAAAATTGGTCTCAAAATTGATCCTCGAGGAACACCTGTCTTTACTATTAAAGGGGTAGAAATATAATTATCTATAGACACACGTTGAATTCTTCCAGCCAAATAATTTGAAAACCACTTTAAAACTGTACTACTAAAACCTACACCTTTAAGCCTTTGGAAAAGAAGATCATGATCCACAGAATCAAATGCTTTGGATAAATCAATAAAAAGTGCAACATGATTTTTTATTATCCAATGCAGTAATAATGTCATAAGTGACTGACATTGCGGCAGTTATAGTACTATGTCCTTGTCTAAAACCTGACTGAGTTTGACTTAAAATATTATTAGCTGACAAATAGTGCTTTAACTATTCATTTACCAGGGATTCAAACACTTTTGCTGTAACAGACAATCTGGAAATAGGGCAATAATTATCCAACAAAGTGTAATTTCTGCTGACTTCCTGGGACTTGGTATCAGACCACTACTTAGACTTAAATTAAAAATAGAAGCAATAGGTCTTGCTATCAGGTCCGCAGATAAAAAATAATAAAAAAAAGGCTCTATTTGATCAGGGCCAGCAGACTTTTTACAATCAAGAGTTAACAGAGCTTTACAAACCTGAGATGGAGAAATGGAAGAAAATTAAAATGGTTTCTTTTACAACTTAAGGGTATAAGTTATATTATCTTTATCATGTACTGGAAGACTTGAATAAGTTGTTGAACTTACATTATTAAGTGCAAATTAAAAGCTTCTGCTAATATCATGTTTATCCTTAATTTCTTCATCTTTGACCTTTAGTAAATCAGGAACTGCTGGAGGGGGCATAGACCCAATGATGATTTGACCAGCTTCCGAAATTTACTAGGGTCATTAAAATGTTTATTTATCATGTTAAGGTAATACACACTTTTTGCATTTTTTATAATTTTAGTACATTTATTCCTTAATGCCCTATATTGTTCTGTTCCCAGTCACTAGCATTATTAGTTATTTTTGCCTTTGCCTAAACAACATTTCTTTCTCTAATGGAAGAAGAGATTGATTTATTAAACCATGGATTATCTTTACCACAGACTCTCAATCTTCTTATAGGTGCATGCTTATTAATCAAGGTTAAAAAATTTGTTTGAAAATAATTCCATGCCAGATCAACATCTACCATTTCACAGACATGGAACACTTCACTATTGTACAGGTCGTGTAAAAAGGCTTGCTCACTAAAATGTTTATAGTTTCTTCTAAAAATTAATTTGGGTTGACATTTAGGAAGTTTACAATTTCTAACACAGGCTACTGTGCAGTGATCACTAACATCATTACTAAATATTCCAACTGAAGAATACTTTTGTGGAGAATTTGTATAAAGTATAACGTTAAGCAATGTAGACTTTTCCATATTTTAAATTCAACCGAGTTGGATAGTTGGATAGTTGATTAATTGCGAAAAATTTAGGCCATCACAGCGTTTGAGGTTTTCGATAACCAGTCCCAGTTTAAGTCTCCCAGTAATACAAAATCATTGTCTGAAAACATTTTCATATATTCCGACAGCAGTGTTAAAGCTTCATGAGATGCCGATGGTGGATGATAGCATCCCATTACTGTAAAATCCACACCGTTGGGAAGATGTAACTTAATTACAGACAATTCAAAACACTTTGCTTTACTGATCGACTCAATCCAAGTGCAGTTCAATGCCGTTTTGACATAGATCGCAACTTTACTAGTGCGATCTGTCCTATAAATGTATCCGTCAATGTTAATCATATTGTTCGTAACTGATGATTTCAGCCACGTTTCTGACAAAACCATAATCTCACAGTCGAATTTGCCCAGACACGACCTGCATCAATTTTATTAATTAAACTGTGCACATTTAAATGAATGAAACGCAATCCACTGCTGTTTTTAAGATCTTCTGGGGTTTCAAGTTATGCCAGTTCAGGGCCTGGATTGGGGTGAATGTTACCTGATAGAAGAAGCAGAAGAATCAACAAGGGTTTCTTAACTGGAGCAGATCTCCGTCCTTGTCTGCAAGCAGCTGAAGAAACAAACTGCCGTGCACTCATTGTTCCTCTACACCGCTGCACTTGCTGCAACCTCCGATCATCATATTGACACAATTCTGCAGGACGCGGTGCTGTAATCCAGTGGTTTGATCCAAATGGAGCCAGATTCGAATGGAAAAAATCCACCGTACAAGGCGCAGTAATCCACATCAAAGCACCCAGTCTGTCGCTATCCTCCGATTTGTCTGCCATTTGCGATGACAACACGATGCTACCCCATAGGTAGAACACATAGTTGAGACTGTTCCCTTTCGAGGGAACTCGCGATGCGTCATCGACGCTTTGGGAACGCCCGCGTTATTTAACGGGTGGGGACACACACGAGCTTTGTGTAGTTTGTTTGGGAGTGGAGCATGCGGTGTCAGCCTTCGAGGGGGCTGATTGCCAGCATTGCGAGATGCTTCCGCTCCGCATGCTCCGCTCTCGCCTGGCGCTTTTCGAGGAAAGTGGCCAGGCTCGCGATCCTCAGGGTGCAGGACCCGCGTCTGCCGAGGCAGCGCGGAGAATGCATTCCTGTGGATCGCGAATAGGATCTCTTTACGGGGTTGGAGACGGGTCCACGGATCTTATCTCCTCCCTTTCCACGAGGGATCCAGTGCTCTCTCGCCGGTCTCGGAAGCCCGCGCTGCGGTCTCTTCCGCCCGGGGAGAGAAATCAATGCTTCAGTGCTCTACCTCCGAGGAGGTAGATGTGCTGGGCATTGAAAGTGACACAATTATGGGGGAAGTGGATTTGCCATCTCTTCCCCAGCGTATGAGAAATATATATAGCCTATATATATATATATATATATATATATATATGATAGTTTATATATTATATATCAAATAAAGTGAATATATATAAAGAATGTATATATAAAAAAATAAATAATAATAAGCTGGTGGAGGTGTTTACTAAGGCTGTAGATAAATTAAATATTTAATGGCCAGCAGAAATAAGGGGGCACTCGTCCTTAAAATAAATTGAACGAGTTTCCTTCCCTCTATTTTTCCACCTCCATCACGGGGCCTTCCATTTTTCCCGATCTGCACAGAGAGCTGTCTAGATCATGGAAAAAGCCTTACTCATCTTTTAGCCCCACATTCATGTATATTCAGATATTTGGGGGTTAAGAGAGTATGGCTATGGGGCAATACCCCGGGTAGAACAGACACTTGCGAGCTATCTGTCTCCCGGTTCACTATCGTCCCTGAAGGCGTCGGCTTCTCTCACTAAACCATTAAAGAAAACTATTTTTTAATCTAGTGGGAAAAGCATATATGGCAGTGGGTCTAGCATGAGCCTGCTTGCACACTATAGCAGTGCTGCAAGCATATCAGGCTGACCTGCTGTGGTATTTGGACAGAAGTGAGGGAGTTTGGCCCGATGGGGTTTGAGAACTCCGTCGGGCCTCAGATTTATCTCTCAGCGATGGCAATTTGATGGGAATCATGGAGAAAGATACAAGATAATCTCTCCCTCGCTATGTCCAACCCCCTGGGGCTGCTGGGCGTGAGCAGCTCCAGCCGGCTAGTTTCTCATACACAACACAGCAGCCAAAGCCTTCAAAGCAGAAGCCGGATCCGAGGACCGTTCTTCATGCTGAGAAGGCTGCGGCTCAAAAGAAAAGGTCTGGCGCCACCGGCGTCAGACCGGTGAGGGCAGCCCCAACCGGGGTGGAATGGTGTACACCTCATTATACGGTGCCCTTTCCATCTCGGTGCCCTCAGGGGACCGTTCTGCCAACCCCGCCACCCTTGGTGCTTCGGGACGCAGCGTTCTCCAGCGAGCTTCTGGCGCAGCGTCAACTCGACATTGCGTCGGACTCGCACCCTCTGAGGGGGGTTCGAAAAAAGGCTGTCTTTATTACACCAGAGGCCAGCCTCGAGGGGCTGGTTCCCTTGGTAGATTTTCTGGCAGCGCGGAAGCTACTGCCAAATATATCTCTATGGGTAATGGTAATCTCTCTGGTAATGGAGCAAGAGGTAAAGGCCCTGTTAGCAAAGAAAGCTATAGAGCAGGTGTACTCACCCGACATTGCGTCGGGTCTTTACAGTCGTTATCTCATTGTTCCAAAAAAGGATGGAGAGCTGCGTCACATACTAGATCTTCGTCTGTTGGAGTGTTTGGTGCTGGAACTCAAGTCCAAGATGCTGACACTCAAACAGATCGTGACTCAAATCAGATCCGAGGACTGGTTTGTCACGATAGATCTAAAAGACGTATACTTCCATATCTCCATCCTCCCTCAGCACAGGAGGTTCCTGAGGTTTTCTTTGGGGCGCCAGGCTGCAGTGTATACGCATTCTGAATTGCATAGATGACTGGCTGATTCTAGCGGAATCAGAACAGTTAGCGGTTCGGCACCGAGGTGTCGTTCTCGCTCATATGCAGATGTTGGGGTTGAGGCTCAATGCCAAGAAGAGTGTGCTTTCTCCAGTACAGACAACCACTTTCCTTGGTGTGGTATGGGATTCAGTGACGATGCGGGCCACTCTGTCGCCCGTTCGTGTAGCTGCTATCCTAACAGCCACAAAAGAGCTGAGGCTAGGCCAGTCACGCACTGTAAAACAGTTCGAGAGACTGTTGGGTCTTGTGGCAGCAGCGTCCAACGGGATACCTTTTGGCCTGCTGTACATGAGACCTTTACAGTGGTGGCTCAGGACCAGAGGGTTCTCCCCGAGGGGAAACCCACTTCGTATGATCAAGATCACGCGGCGGTGTCTCCGCGCCTTGGTTATATGGAGGAAACACTGGTTCTTAGCCCAGGGTCCGGTGTTGGGAGCTCTTTGCCATTGAGTTGTGATCTCGACAGATGCTTCCCTCACCGGCTGGGGAGCGGTATTGGAAGGCCACTCAGCTCAGGGCTTGGGAGGAGTCATCATCTCGCTTGGCACATGAATTGCCTATAGATGATGGTCGTCTTCAATGCGTTGAGACATCTCCTCCCAGACCTGAGGGGCCATCATGTGTTGTTCTGAAACAGTGACTGTTAGGCCTCAGGGCAGCAGCGTTCAATGTGATACCCTTTGACCTGCTGTACGTGAGACCTTTACAGTGGTGGCTCAGGACCAGAGGGTTCTACCTGAGGGGAAACCGACTCCGTACGATCAGGATCACGCGGCAGTATCCCCGCGCCTTGGTTATATGGAGGAAACTCTGGTTCTTGACCCACAGACTTCCATATGTTGGTGGCCTATTATTTTGGTCCCTCAGGAAATTACGCTGTCTGAGGGCAGTGTATATTCCAGGGGGGCCAGAATATTGGAGCAGACACCCTGTCGAGGCAGGGGCTGAGGCCAGGGGACTCCACCCCGAGGCGGTGGAGCAAATATGGGAGTTTTATGGCCAGGCAGAAGTGGATTTGTTCTCGTCTCAGCATACGACGCACTGTCCACTCTGGTTATCCCTCACTCAACCAGTCCCCTCGGGGCTGGTTGCTATGGTGCAGACGTGGCCGAGGCTACGTCTGTACGCATTTCCCCCTGTTGCTCTGCTCCCAGGAGTTCTGGAGTGATTCCGCCAGGATGGAATAAGCCTATTTAGTAGCACCACCCTGGCCGAGCTGAATTTGGTTTGCGGACCTAATTTTTCTCCTCGACGGATCTCCCTTGGAGGTCCCAATCAGGAGAGACCTTCTGTCTCAGGCAGGGGATGCAATATTGCACCCCCGGCAGGGGATTTGGAAACTGTGGGTTTGGCCTCTGAGGGGGCCCAACTCATAGAGAGTGGTCTCTCAACCGAGGTTGTTGAGACCAATTTAAGCTCCAGAGCTCCCGCTACGAGGAAACTATATTCACTATTTCGAGAGTTTTTCACTTCTTGGTGTTACCAGCGTCAGTGGGATCCGGTTAACTGTTCAGTAAACACAGTATTCGAGTTTCTGCAAGAACGCTTTGTATCAGGTCTATGGCGGCCATTGCGGCTTTCCACGCCCTGGTTGGTAGTACATTTTTGGGTCGAGACCCCCTGATCACTTGTTTCCTTCGTGGCACTTTGAGGCTGAGGCCTGCAACTTGCACTAGAGTGATGGCTTGGGACCTTGCAATAGTTCTAGAAGGCCTATCTGGGGCTCCCTTCGAGCCCTTAGATTTGGTCTCAGAGAGGTTCCTTTCTTTTAAGACTATTTTCTGCTAGCTATTTCGTCCCTATAAGAGTCAGACCTTCAGGCCCTTTCGGTCCCCACCTGCCTTGAGTGCACCGGGGATGGCCAAGGCAATCTTACCCGAAACATGGATATGTTCCAAAGGTGCCTACCATTATTCCGAGGCCTATTGTGCTGCAGGTTTCTGTCCTCCTCCTTTTACATCTGCGGACCAGGAAAGGCTGAACCTCTTGTGTCCAGTGCGAGCACTGGATACTTATGTTCATCGGACATCTTCAATGAGGAAGTCCGACCAGTTATTTATTTGCTTTGGATCACCTAAGAAGGGTCTTCCTGCTTTTAAACAGACGGTTAGTAAGTGGATAGTTGAGGCTATTTCACTTGCATACGAGTACTCTGACCAGCCGTGTCCTTTGGCAGTCAGAGCTCACTCTATGAGGGGTATGGCGGCCTCTAAAGCCTTATTATTTGGAGTTTCTCTTCAAGACGTTTGTGATGCGGCAGGCTGGTCCTCACCGCTCACATTCGTTAGGTTTTACAGCTTGGACCTGGATGCTACCCCAGGTTCTCAGGTGCTTAGTGCTTAGTTTCAACAGACTGACACTCAGGTACTTGGAGTTCTGGCGTTTTGGGTATTCTCGTTCCCAAAGCGTCGATGACGCATCGCGAGTTCCCTCGAAAGGGAACGTCTCAGGTTACGACTGTAACCATAGTTCCCTGAGAAAGGAAACGAGACGATGCGTCACCCTGCCATACTTCCTGCATCCCTGTGATCGGCTTGCTTCGACATTTTTGAAGCTAATGCCGGTTTTCACCGGATGTGCTTTATCCCTTCCTGGTCATGACGTCACCCGCCCGTGACGCTCATTCTTTCCATTGGACTAGTTGACATTGATGCTCAGACGCATTCACGCTGGGGGCGTTCCCAAAGCGTCGATGACGCATCGTCTCGTTTCCTTTCTCAGGGAACTATGGTTACAGTCGTAACCTGAGATGAGACGTTTTTTTGCTGTTGTTAATATTGTATCAATTTTTTTTTCTCTAAGTAGCGCTAATTTCACCATAAAATCATAAAACAGCCATCTCAAAACAAACTAAACAAGGTAATCACAAAACACAAGGACGAGAACAACGTGAAACACTTGAATTGATCTCAGCAATAGGAGGATTTTAATAATAGGAATAGTAGAATAATAGAATAATAGTAGGAATAATAGAAATAATAGGAATATTATTTATCAAAAGATAAGGCTTATGCACTAATGGACTGAGCATTTTCTTGCACTCTTTATAATCTTTTTAGGCTAGAGTTGTAAAAATGCGGGTACTTAATAAACTCTCTCATCCTATAGCCATCCATTGTTGTTGTAGCTTGTACCTATTTATAAACATAAAGCTTCGAATTTGAATACATTTTTTGACATACACACACTGCATTAATTGTTTCCTGCTGTTTGGCATACTAACCATTCACCTATTTTGCTTCTTTTCTTTGTTTTAAAGAGCAGAATTAATATTTATATATTTCGGGTCCTAATTAGGAGACGACGAGCACACAAACCGATGTGCCATGCTGCTTATATGCTTATAAGCAGTAAAAACGCCCCTTCTCGTGCCCAAAACAAGGTGTCTGTGGATGACAGTCCGATACAAGGACTGGTGGGAGGTTGTCCTGCTCCACTTCCCAGACAATTAGTGGAAGGAGAATTTTAGAATGACATGACATTCATTTGACACCATTCAACAACAACAGCTTGTTCCATGCGTCATATTTCCCTTAGTGAAAAAAAACCTATACCAAAATGTATACATTTATTTCATACTAAGTATACTTCAAAACCATTAACATATTTACTGACATATTGCTTGAGACTTACTGATATAAATATTATAATTAAACTTTATTTGGAGTACTTTATTGCACAATGCACATTTCTTAATATTAAGTCTTAAAATGTTTTTAATATTACTATTAGTAAGGATAGTATGATCTCTGTATAATAACAGTCATTAAATGCTAGATATTTAAAGTATACTTGCAATAGTTCCACTTTAACACAATCAAATATACTTATATTATACTTATAATATAAATATACTTATATAGTATATATTTAGTTGAACGTCAGCACTATTTCTGGATATCAAAAAGTACATTAAGTACAATTAACAATATTAACAATTAACAATAAGTACAATTCATTAGTCTTTTAAGTATACCAATTTAGTACTAAAAGTACAATTGCAGGGTATTTATATTAACGTACAGGGTATTTATATTAACGTATATGACGTACACTCCGTCTACGCTCAAAGTAAAGCATGACCTGATGGTCAGATTTCTCATAGGGGCCAGGAGGCTAAACCTGCCTCGTCCCAACACTTCCAGGGTCCATTGTTCTAAGGGCACTCAGAGGCCCCCCCTTTGATCCGCTCTCGACAGCCGACCTTCGGCCTCTTTCGCTAAAGACCGCTCTCCTGCTGGCTCTGGCATTGGTCCAGCGAATTGGTGATCCGCAGGCTCTCTCATTGGACCCTTCCTGCCTTGAGTTTGGGCCTAACGACAGTAAAGTGGTCCTTAAACTCAAATGAGGCTATGTGCCAAAAGTTCTCTCAATTCCCTCCTAGAGGACAGATTATATCGGTCTCTGCTCTCCCCTCCGCTGAGGGTCATCAGACACCACACCCACTCTGCCCGGTCCGGGCCCATAGGGTGTACATTGAGCGCTCCAGTCAATTCAGGCAATCGAAGCAGCTATTTGTGTGCTTCGGAGGCCGCTCTAAGGGGCTGCCAGCTACGAAGCAGAGACTTTCCTTTTGGATAGTGAACGTGATAGTGCTAGCCTACAAGTCCCTGGACTTGCAGTGCTCCATAGGAGTGAGGGCCCACTCCAAAAGAGGAATGGCCTCCTTTTGAGCGTGGTCTAACGGAATATCCATGGCTGACATCTGTTCGGTGGCCGGCTGGTCCTCACCGTCCACCTTTATCAGGTTCTACAGCCTGGATGTACTAGCCCTTCAGGCACATGTCCTGTCGGCCTAGACCAGGCACCCCCCTCTAGGGTTTTTCTAGACTTCAGACTCTGGTCAGCAGACCCGAGTCTGCCTTTTCTGGACATACGTCCCTTATTCTAGTAGTCTGCCTCGCTGAGTGCCCCCGGGCTACGGCTTCGTTCTGTGCTAGTAGCACGGCGTTATGCAGCCGTTCACCATAGTGATCAGAAAAGATTCTCTGACGCAATGCGAAGTGAACTGTATTGAAAGTAGGGATGGAACGATTACCGGTTTCACGATAAACCACGATAAAATGTCCTGACGGTTAGTATTATCGTTTAAAATATAATTATCACGAAAACCGTGTTCGATTATCACGATTTTCACGAACTCACAGTAAATCCTGAACAGGCAGCATTAGTTTGCCGCAGCCGCAGCATGCAACGTTGTTTTTGTTTTGTTTTTTTTGTATGAGAAGACATGGCGGGCGGCTGCAGCTTCTCAGTGACGTCCAATATTGTACGTACTATTCTCTGTTATTGTTAAGCCCCACTAAAGATATAAAAAATATTGTAAAGCACCATAAAGTTTTCGTGCACTATATTCCAAGACTTCTGAAGCCATTCGATAGCTTAATATGAGGTACAAATTAATATTTAAGTCGTTAAAGTTAATGGAAA
Source organism: Rhinichthys klamathensis goyatoka (assembly GCF_029890125.1). NCBI lineage: Eukaryota > Metazoa > Chordata > Actinopteri > Cypriniformes > Leuciscidae > Rhinichthys > Rhinichthys klamathensis. The sequence goes on from NW_026606621.1 coordinate 3,599,800, forward strand.
CTCATCTCTCCTCAGTCCTCAGTCATTCTCCATTCAGCAATCAAACAGCGCTTCGCGTTCGGTTACGACAGTAACACGAGGAAACTCACTCCAAGATCAATGTTCCTGTTTTTATACTTTATTTCTAGAAAAAGGTCTATGGTTTTTCATAAAAGTACTTTATCTTGCTGGAGTTTATTTCTGTTTCTAAATCATGAGTCTTTCTCCCGGGTGTCTGTTAGATCACACTGGAGTACGGAGCATTATGAATTGTTCTTTACGCGCACAGTAAATGAAATTTACAACTGTTAAAATAAAAGGCTCAATAAACTGTTGCATAGATATGATACACTAAGCATCAATATCTTCCCCTTGTTTTCTGCACTTTTCAATGTGAAGCGCTGCACGCAATGACTTCATGTTGCTTCAAGCGCATCATTCTGTGGACGGGATGCGCATATTAGGCCTATAATACTTTTGCCCAATGAAAGAATAAGATTATTAATAGTGCTGCCACTAACGACTAATTTTCTAACGACTAATCTTTCGACTAATTTTTCGATTAGTTGAATAATCTAAACGACTAATTTAAAAAAAAAAAATCAAGTGTTTGTTATTTAAGCTTATATAAGCATAAGTATCTGCATTTCCATTAGGCTATACCATATTAGTCAGAGTCCTAATCTAATCCTCTATTATTAACAAACTGTCACAATCACAGACTCCATGACCTCCCTCTCTGGCCGCCAGAGGGCGCCCTCGCCCGAATACTGACTTTCCCTTACGAACTACATTTCCCATAGTACATTCCTGGACTGATCCCGCATCCACTTGCCATCACTGATCACTCACGCACCTGCATCTCGTTCCCTACACACATAAAAACCACACTCACACTACAACCAGTGCGAAGTCTTGTTTTGCTGTTGTGAACATTTCGCCTGTGTTTGACCCCATCTGATCTGATCTGATCTGATCTGATCTGATCTGATCTGATCTGATCTGATCTGATCTGATCTGATCTGATCCAATCCAATCCAATCCGATCCGATCCGATCTGATCCAATCCTCTCGTTGCCTGCCGCCTGCCCGTTGACCCTCTGCCTTGTATTTGGATTTTGTTTGCTTGCTGCCTGCCTCTGAACCTTTGCCTGGATTATACCACGTCTTTGCCTGCCCTGCTCTGTTCATTCTGCCTGTGGCTGACCTTTTCCTGTCGACTATTCTAATAATAAACTTGTTGCAAATGGACCTGACTGATTCTGATGATTCATTACACAAACATGTATGTATTCATTACTTAAATTAGCTCTTTGTTCTGCCTTAAAACAAAATATGAAAAAAGTTTATTTTATGTGTTGTTATACAGTATACTTGAAACACGAGCCTTTTGTTGCCCATATAGTATTATGAAGTGAGAATATGGAGGGAAACACATCTCAATTTTTTATTCAGAGGCCCAAACTGAGGCCATCCTTAAAAATATTTTGGTTTGCAGTAACAGCAAAAAAAAAAAAAAAAGGTCGGTAGGTAGGTCTATATTTTTTTTTAAAAAAATTCAATGAAAAAAAAAAAGGACAATTTTGGTCATGGTGATTACGTCGGTATGAATTTAAACAAATTTGCATATCGTGACGCCATTGACAGTGTCTTCAACCCATGCCTTTGGGCGCACCATTGCGAATCTGATTCTGATACAGGTTATAGACAACAAACAATTTGAAATCTTTGTCAAAAAACATGTTTATTGCATTAATTCCAGCTGCATTCATTTGGGGAAAAAGAGTGGATTTTCAGAGGGAAACAAATAAATTAATGACTAATCTCACCAGCGCCGCGCCGACCAATAAAACAGCGCATTTGGCACTATTCGTTTAAATTGGACCCATAAACATCTGCTATTATTAACGGAAATCAGTGAGGTCAAATGGCTAGGCGCATATTATGGAATGGTCGATTTTCTTTAGTGTAATTTAGTACATTTCGGTATGGGATGTGCTGTTTTATTGGTCAGCGCGGCGCTGGTGAGATTAGGTCGCGCAAGCAAACACTTACTCCCTGCGCTGTCGAGTCTGTCGCGCTCGCGCGTCTCGGTCCATTGAGCCACGCAGATTAGCTACATGTCCGCGCTGCGCGAACTCTGTAACACCCCGCCGTTTCGTCCCACTTTGGGTGTGCTTGGCTTCCCATACTTATGTGTGTTTGTCAGAGCCTGCCGTTGCTGTGTGATGCGCGTTCGCGGCGGCCATATCGTGACGAGCTGCTGGACGCGCTCCGAGAAAAGGCCGTTAACATCTATTCCCTATTTGACGATTAAGAATTTCGATTAATGAGCGACTAAATGTAGGCTCATACAGACGTATTTCACAAGCAGCCGCGCCGCAGCCATCATCACCGAGCGCGAACCATTGACAGTGAATGAAATGAATCGAACGCACAGACCATAGTGTGACATGCGTAAACCAATGGTGTAAACATAATCATCATAGATGACGCCACGGGTTTTTATTTAAAAGAAAGAACGTAGCCTGCTTACTATAATATAATTGATATTTTATTGCATTTGTATTAGTTGTTTGAAGAGTAAAAAAAAATCGATCGGTCTTAATGCAAATTTACAACCGGCAAGTCGGTCGGACTAAAAGGGAAAAAAAATAAAAAATTGGGTCGGTCCTAAATTGACAGGGTCGGTCGGGTTACGGCAAACAAGAATATTTTTAAGGATGGCCTGAGCAAAAATTGCAATTTGGTGGGGTTATTATTTATATGGCCAAAAATACAAATTAATGAGGTTTTTATAAAAGTTTAGCAGATATTACTTGCATAAAATGCAAATATCCTTTGTCATGCTATCTGTCAATAATAGTTCTTAGTAAGATGATATTTAAATGTTTAGTTTTATGATAAGTTCTGTAATTTTTATTGAGGGGGCAAAACACAATGGTGAAAATTGTGATTAAGAGATTAACAAATAAATGTTCCTCAAAAGTCTGTTCTACTATTATTAATTGATACATTTTAACATGATTTTTCTCATGTAGTAGGGATTTCTCACCAATATTTTGTTCATGTTGATGATTTAGAGTCCTATGATACAGTAGGATTTATAGGGTTAAGAGGACAACACATACATTTAACTTTTTGTTTCTCTTTGTGTTCTCTTTTTAAAACTTACAGAGTTCAATGTTTCTTGAGGTCAGAAAAGTAATACAATTGTTAGAAGAATGTTGTCTGTGATATATTTTCACTGCAAAAAACAGAAAAACAGAAATGCCGCAAATATAGCTGCAAATTTTGATAATTGTCAATTTTATTTATATAGCACTATTAATCACAACCTAGGTTGTCCAATGTGCTGCACAATGAAAACAGAACAAAGCAATACAATATAATAAAAACAATAAAAACACAATACAATACAACTTCCTCATTGATTATATGCCAATTTAAACAAATGAGTTTTTAGCAAAGATTTAAAAACAAACAGTGATGATGCAGAGCGAATACAGAAAGTCAGTCCTGGAGGGACTGACAAACATGAGGTTGTCATGGCTCTTTGGAGCAGCAGCAGTACATTTGTCTTGGTGATAGATCTTATCTATGTCTATTAATGCAGCAGCATGTTTTACGTACTCTTAGCACCAGAGTTCTAAGTGATCTAGGAGCTTTATACAGTTTTTTACAGTGGAATCCATTGAAAACACGGTAAGTTTATGCCTAACAGACTCGCTTTCATACCTGTCATAGCGCTGCTCTGAATAAGGTCTATTGTCCATAGGTATGAATTTGTATGTGTGAGTCCCGAACCATGTATTAGGGAGGGTTGGGGAAAGACCTGGAAATCTCACCAAGAAAATTCATGTCCTTTATATATACCATTTTGGTGGTCTTTAATGTGTTCAGGAGCACTTGATAATTACAGACAGGTGTGTTGGATATGAACTCTGCAGGGATTAGAGCTGCACAATTCTGGATAAATTGAGAATCACAATTTTTTTTTGTTTCAAACAGAGATCACGTCTCACGATTCTGAAGACAACTAAACAAAATAACCTGTAATTTACTAGAGGGTCTGACAAAATGTTAATTCCTACAGTCAATTTAAAAATTTGAATGAATGAATGATTCAATGACTTATTCCGCTCTTGTGTTTGCATCCCTTCTCATGAATTTAAGGGTTGCATTCTCCGTAGTAGTTAATAGTTAAGGCGTAGTTAATACACTCCCTATGGTAAGCTACTCGCTTAAGGCTTTGTCAAGCTGCTGACATGGCTAAACATTTCTTTAGAGCTGTCTGCAAGGGATGGAGGAAGGTTGTAAAGGCCGGGACTTCCCTTGCTATATAGACAGAGCATACAAGCTTAGGTATCTTTTCATTACTATTGGGAGGTATTGGCTTAGGGAGTGGCTCCACTAAGCAGCATATGACTGCTCAATTTATGCTATGATCACTATGTTTGTGCATATTCACAGCTTGGTGAGGTAGGCATTCCCAACTCCATGCTTGTTGAAGTTTCACTTCGAAAGGGAGCATCTAGTTTACATGTAACCCGGTTACATGGGGATATATGGGGGTGTATATGGGGATGATTAGGAGGCCATGATGATGGACAGACTCGCATCGGGAAAAAGTGCTCATCTAAAATGAAACTTGGGTCCGGCGTTCCGCAGGGTTCTATCCTTGGGCCAGAACTATTTAATCTGTATATGTTACCTCTGGGTTCTATTTTAACTAAACATGAGGTTTCTTTTCACCTGTACGCCGATGATACCCAAATTTACTTGCCCCTAAAACGTGATGATAAGTCTGCCTTAAAGCCACTACTGGACTATATAGATGAACTGAAACTATGGCTTACTGGTAACTTTTTGAGTCTGAATGAAAACAAGACGGAAATTATCCTGTTTGGCCCCAGTGATCGTAGTACACATGCTTGTGACCTTCAAACGTTGTCACCTTACAGTACCACCTGTATTCGGAATCTGGGGGTCTGGATTGATAACAACATTAACCTTGAAAAGCAGATAAGTGCTGTGGTAAAATCCTGGTAAAATTCTTTCATCTTAGTCTCTTATTTAAGGTTAAGCCATTTTTGTCTGGTAAACACTTTGAGATAGCTATGCATGCTTTTGTAACATCCAGATTGGACTATTGTAATTCTTTATATTTTGGAGTTCCTCAGAAACATATCACCCGTCTACAATTAGTCCAAAATGCAGCTGCACGCCTCCTCAAAGGAAAACGTAAATTTGAACATATTACTCCGGTTCTGATCTCACTTCACTGGCTACCGATTAAATTCCGAATAGATTTTAAAGTTTTGCTTTTTGTTTTTAAATCTTTACAGAATTTAGCTCCCCAGTACCTATCTGAACTGCTTCACCCAGAATCTAAGTCAAGATCACTAAGATCGGGGGATTCGAACTTACTTTCTGTCCCCAGGACTAGATTAAAAAATAGGGGTGACCGTGCTTTCGCAGCTTATAGACCCAAGCTATGGAATAGCCTACCCTATCAGATCTGCCCAAACTCTGACACTTTTTAAAACTTCTCTGAAAACGCACCTCTTTTCACTAGCTTTTAATATACCTTGATGTGTCCGTTTTTTCTCTTTGATGTGTATTTGTTGGTTTCGTGCATGTATTGTCTACCTTTTTTATTGCTTTGTTAAGCACTTTGGTCAACGTCAGTTGTTTTTAAATGTGCTATACAAATAAAATTGTATTGTATTGTATGGACAGAGGCCAATGTGCAAATTTGGGATGCCGGGGTTACACCACTACTCTTTCGAAGGACATCCTTAATGACCACAGAGAGTCATTACAGAGAGACCTCGGTTTAACGTCTCATCCAAAGGATGGTGCTTTTTGACAGTATAGTGTCCCAATCACTATACTGAGGCGTTAGGACCCACACAAACCACAGGGTGAGCACCCCCTGCAGGCCTTACTAACACCTCAGCAGCACCCTAGTTTTCCCAGGAGGTCTCCCATCCAGGTACTAACCAAGCTCAACCCTGCTTAGCTTCAGTAAGCAACCAGTCTTGGGCCTTGCCGGAGTCCTCCCACGGGTTAACAGGTTAAATACTGACTTGATTATTTGGAATATTTAGGGGAAACAAAATCTAATTTAATATGTCTGCTCTTAACACTCATCTTTAATATTTCAAATACTTTGAACTGAACACATTTGGCAGTCCAAAACGTCCAGTATTAACTTCAAAAGAAGTTCCGTTCACTTTGTCCATTTTCTTGGATGAGAGTTGCTCTTTTCGTTGGGGATGCTAGATATGTTAAAGTTTAAAAAGGAAGTCAGGGCTTATTCTTATGTTTTCTGGTTTCTTGTAGATGAAAGATGAAGCTCGGTGGATTTATGCTTCTTCTCATCAATTCAGCGGCCTCCATCAATCTCAAATACATCTCCAAAAGGAACTCAGGTATGCAAGTTATTTTACTCAGGCCAAGACCATGCGCTAAAAAGTTTGATTTAAGCTTTTAGTGTTGCATTTTTGTGGTGGTTAAGCAAAACTAGGTATTTGGTTCAGACTCATGGAATGATGGGAATGTACAGTAAATGCAGTATGTTGTCGCTATTGGTGAAAAAATACACCTTGCTTCTGATTTCTGATGAACTGTTTACAAAAAAAGCAAAGGATTGATTTTTGATGAAATCTCTGTTAAAAAACCCAGGCTCTCTACATGATCACATAACTCCTCCCCCCCCCCTGCTGCATTGTGCGTGTGTTTGTGTGTGGGTGCGGTGTGCGTTGAGCAATTATGTTATCAGCACCAAACGGGCATTTATGTGGGTGGTAAAAACACAGAGGCAATCTTAGCTGTCAGTTTCTCACCCAGCCTGAGATTTTAGAGTTTGGCATGTATGTTTTACTGTGCCACCAAATAAGCAGAAATGTTTCCTGTTTTTAAATATGCACGATTAACATGTGAAACACTAGTTTATAACTATTTTTGTGTAATGCTGCTGTGTTAAAAATTAAGCAGTGGTAACTTATGATACTATCATGTTACCACCATAACTGTATTGTATGTTTAAGGATAAAGGATAATATCTGTTTGAATGCATATGTGCTTTGATTTCTCTCTAAAAATGTCCATAACAGCACAGGGATGATATTACTGATATTGATATGAAACTGATCTTTTTCTGAGGTATGGCATTCTGACTGTGTGACTTTTTTTTTATAGTAGCTTCAATTTCTTTCTTTATTTTTATTGAAAAAAAGTATATATATATATTTTTGCCAAACAGATATTTTTCTGCAAACACCACCTGTCACAATCATTAAAACACACTGTAATTTTGATGCTCATGGTTCCTTTTTAGTGGTTTAATGGAAGGAATAATCCACATACAGAATGTGTCAGCACATTAAATTCTGTAAAAAGAAAAAGGTATTCCCGACCCTCTCTGAAGATTTTCTTTTAAGGCAGTTTGTATGTCTTGAATTTGCATCTCTCACATCAATTTAATGGATCTATCTTGTAGTTGTTCCTTTTACTTGCATCTGGTTCTTGGAGAGTGTTAGTTTTGGACATTGAATTTTGTGTACTGTTGTCTCTGTCTTTCTAGCTTTCTAGCCACGATAAGGCTTAATCAAGACTTCCTTCAGCTTTGCCTTGTTGTGTTTTTGATTGAAACAACAATAACTTAATATTGATTTGGGGGAATTTATGTCAGACTGAAGGGTTTATGTCGGACCCTAATACTTCTGCAATGCACTGATAGCTTTGGTGGAAAGTGGTTGTTCTTGAAAATGTTCTTGCAAATATCACGAATGGCTCAAGGGCCTATACCATGAAGCCGGTTTAGGTGGCTACCCAGTCAACAATTTGATCTCACATTGATCTCGCCATGAGCTTCCAGGATGTGGTAACAATGTGAGGTCACATCAAGCTAAAAGTGTAACCTCACAGCGCACTCACTGTGTGCTCAAACTGTGAGCTTACAGGATACTCATGATGTGGTCACAATGTGAGATCACAGCAAGCTAAAAGTGTAACCTCACAGCGCACTCGTTGTGTGCTCAAACTGTGAGCTTACAGGATACTCATGATGTGGTCACAATGTGAGGTCACAGCGAGCTAAAAGTGTAACCTCACAGCACACTCACTGTGTGCTCATACTATGGTCACAATGTAAGGTCACAGTGCACTCACTGTGCACACATTGTGTGAGCTCACCATGTGAGACCACTGTGATATCATTGTGTTAAACTCTCATTCTGTTAGTTTAGTTTGAGTTCACTGTGATGTAAAATTTCTGTAATATTGGTCAGTTACATCAAAAACATCTTGGAGAAGTTCATCTTTTATTTCCATCAACAAACTATTTAAAAAATTCAGTTTCCTTGTTAATTTTGTATTCTTTTCAGCCTGTATTCTTCCCAATAACATCTCCCAAGGGTAGCATCTACAGGGTGAAAAGCAACAGTCTTAGTACTGAGCCTTACGGTACTCCATAATGACATGTCTTAATTTCCTGCTACAAACTGATAACGGTCAGATAAGTATGATTTAAAATATGCTAATGCAATTCCACTAATGCCAACATAATTTTTGAGTCTATTCAAAAGAATGTTGTGTCCGATGGTATCAAATGCAGCACTAAGATCCAGTAACACTAGTACAGAGTTCTGTCAGGACCACTATCGTCGAATACGATTGACAATTAGCATACAGTTTGGATTGACGGTATGGTTCTGTTCTGGGCAAGAACTCCCTGCGCATCCATGCAGCCTAGCATGGATAAGAGCAGGGAGAGCAGCAATAACCCCCCCCTTAGGGTAAACAGAACAGAACCAACATGAATGTATTGCAGATATCATTAATTCAAGATTTTAAAGTACAATATGATTCAAGAATTTTTTCTGATTCAAGGGGAATCAGAATGCCAAATCCTGAATGACGAGAGGAGGAGCTGGGGATGGAGGAGGGTAATTAGCTCCTGAGAAACTCGACAGCTGGTGATAATACTAAAGGAGGTTATATATGTATACAGTGATAGGCGTCGTATTCCCATAGGTTGACGTGGATCAGCTGAGAGTCACTGATGCGAGCTTGACTAAGTGACCTGCCAGAACTGACGCTACGCTTGATATACAACCATGATAGGATGATAATATCAAATCATTTGTAACTCTAATGAGAGCTATCTCAGTACTATGATACAGTCTAAATCCTGTCTGGAAATCCTTGCAGATACCATTTCTTTCTTTCTAGTTGTGAGGAAACTGCCTTTTCTAGTATTGTTGACAGAAAGGGTAGATTTCAGATCGGCCTGTAATTGACTAATTCTCTAGGATTAAGTTGTGTTTTTTTAATAAGAGGTTTAATAATAGCCAGCTTAAAAGTTGGTGGTAGATATCCTAATGACAAATATTATTTAATGATTTTAAGAAGAGAATCTATGACCTCTGGAAGCATCTCTTTCAGTTGTTTAGTCGGTATAGGGTCTAACATACACTACCGTTCATAAGTTTGGGGTCAGTGAGAATTTTATTTTTATTTTTTGGAGGAAAGAAATCAATACTTTTATTTATCAAGGAATAATTAATTTGATCGAAAGTGACAGTAAAGACATTTATAATGTTACAAAAGTCTTTTGAACTTCCTATTCATCAAAGAATCCTAAAAAAACACAAAAAAAACTGTACAACTGACAGACCAACAACTGTTTCAACATTGATAATAATAATAATGTTTCTTGAGCATCAAATCCTCATATTATACTGATTTGTGAAGGATCATTTGACACTGAAGACACTGACACTGGTGATGCTGAAAATTCAGCTTTGATCACAGGAATAAATTACACTTTACTATATATTCACACAGAAAACAGCTGATTTACACTGGAATAATATTTAATACTATAACTGATTTTTGTTGTATTTTTAATCAAATAAGCGCAGCCATGGTTAGCAGAAGAGAATTCTTTTAAAAGTATTTAAAATCGTACCGACCCCAAACTTTTGAACGGTAGTGTACATGTTGTTGATTTATATGATTGAAAGAGTTTAGACAATTCTTCCTCTCCTATAGCAACGAATGAATGGATTTTTTCCTCAGGGACACTACAATGCACTGTCTGATGCGATACTGTAGTTGACGGTTGCATAGTTATTATTTTTTCCCTAATATTATCAATCTTGCAAGTAACGAAGTTCATAAAGTCATTACTGCTATGCTGTTTGGAAACATCAGAAGTTGAAGCTTTATTTCTTGTTAACTCTCTGGGGTCGGCGGTATCGCCGGCGATACCAGCTCACTTTTTTCCTTATCAGTGCAAAAGAGACTCAAATTACTCTGTTGATTTTGATCTTACATATAAGTGTTATACATCATTCAATCCTGTTAAGTTTGTATTTTTTTTGTGGAACCTCACAATAAAAACAAAGTGTTGTGCTTTTCGCCAAATAAAGAAAAATAAACATGATTCGCGTTCTGCGTTCTCTCTGTCAGTGAAGTCCATTCTGAAACGCGTCCGAAAAATGAACTGTAACTAAGTCAATACTTGTCACAGAGATACGAGACATGTGTCTTTTTAAAGCTTGTATTCTCTTCTTTTAAATGAAGTAATTTATTAAAAAAAGAAATATTTCCAGTTTATGTAATCCGTTTGAAACCAAGGAGAGGTACAGTTTTTTCGTTCTCAGTTCATTATCTTTAATGAGCTGAGGCCGCCACGCCCCCAGCACTTTTCACATGGTAAATAGGTGATCTAACGTTATGCATAGCACACGCCCAGCGATTAATGCCATAACAACACAAAGTTTCTCCATCAGATTCACTGATAGTTCATTGCGTTTTGAGAATGGCACTCTACTCCTTCAGATGATTCTGGACAGCGGGGAAGGATTCACCTTTTCCTCAGAGGTATTTGAAACTCGGACGACCTACGGCTGCATTTTGAAGAACGAATTGACCCCGCCGAGGATACAAGCTCGGAGTAAGTTGTTTAGTGTTATATAATTCCTTTTCTGATTATAGAGCTCAAATGAATTTTCAGACTATATTTTGTCTAGTTTTGGCTAGCTTTTGACATAGGAAAGATTACCTCACAGTCACAATATCCCTATACGTAGGCCTATACGCTCGTGTAAACTTTTTAAATGTGATATTAACCTACTACATATATTTCACTCAGTTTTGAGATTAGTTTATGACACTGATTATCATGCTAAAATACTGCCTTATGCGTAATTTATTTTGTTTGCGAATAACTGCTTAGGTTATATAATGATTTAGTGAAATATATTTCAGCCTCCGGTAAAATATGTGATACTGTCTAAATACAATATATTATTTATGTATAAATGTTCAGTTAGGCTAACTGAAATAAAACCATGTCTATATTGTGAAGGGTAGTCAACTTTAGCATGGGTGTGTTCACTTATTCTCTAAGCACTGTGTGTGTGTGTGTGTGTGTATATATATATATATATATATATATATATAAAATTAAATCACAATTTTAACCAGAAAAATCTACAATGCATGCCCAAAGTCGTGCAGCCATATAGTTTCTCTTGATATCAGCAAGTTCAAAGGTGTTTATTTTTTTTAAAATTTATTTTACAGGGATGAGATGCCACTGATGAGTCCTGCTGACTTCAACATTCAACAGTCTCTGTACATGAACGTGGTAAAATGAAAAATCAAACACCTTGGAAATGACAGGTATGTAGCTACCATGTTTCAGGAATGGCACAAAGTTGTGTGACTGTTCAAGCCTCTGTCTTTAGATCAGTGTGTTTACTAATGTGCTTTTTTGTCCTTTGTTAACCCCAGAGGGTTAATTTAGCCACTGTACCAAACGAATACCTCTAGTTTTGTTTTCTTCCAGCTACGCGCCATTTTTCTGGCTGCTCTCTTGAGGGCCAGAGTGTGCTTGTTGTACCACAGCGTCATACTATTTTTTTTAAATCTTCAGTGTTTTTTTCAGGGGGGGGGGGGGGGGGGGGGGGAGGGGGGACTGCTAGTGTTGCGGAGCGGGCGTGTTACGGATACGTGGTGGAATTTTTTTTTGCAATCAAAAAGCATGTCTAATTAATTGAAATCATGTATTATGAATCATTAAACAATACATTTTTTTTTTAATATATGAAAAAAAATGTCACACTAATTCTGTGTTGTGTTTTTTTCTGGTAATAAAATTAAGACATAAAACACAAATTATATCATTTATCATCAATTTTAATCATATGAAATTAAATAAACTTTTAGTCAAATAACTTGCTGCACAATGAGCTTTACTGTTAAAATTAAAACATGGATTATTCCTTAATTTCAGTTTTGATGATAATTTATTTGGATTAGTGTATTATTACATTGGGACATATCTAAATTCTAATGTACAACAGTAATATATTTCTGTCAAGTTAAACCGAACTTTTATTTTGACGGGTTGCCGTGAAGACCTTTTGAGTTTCTGTGTGTTTATGTCATGATGATAGTTTTTCTCAAATGAAGCGGTGAAATGATCACGAAGTGACTTTCAGAGTGGATCTAGAGCCTGGAGAGGAAGTTCATGCATTTGTGCTTCAGTGTGTGAGTGTGTGTGTGTGTGGTAAATGAAACTGCGCGTCGGCGGCACCATTCATTCACACAGAACATGCAGGATTCGTATTTAAATAGTCTTTGTGTTTTAATATTCACACACACTAGTCTACATCGCGATTTGATTTCAAGTGTACTGAACTGCTTTCTATTTTTTCCTCAAATTTACAAATTCCGTGAAATTCCGCGTTATACACTAAATTCCTTTTTTTATGACTGGATTTCATCAGCATTTTAGGGGGGGCCGGGGGGGGCGTTTTGGGGGGCGGGCCGCCCCCCCAAAACAATGGTAGGGGAAACACTGATCTTCTTTAAGAGACCAACTGTGTCTAAAGTGCTGGAAAAGAGAGAGTCAGTAGTTTTTCTAAGCTATCTGGGATGCTGAGCAGATGAAACTGATCAGGAAGATTATTTCTAAAGCAATATTTAGTGGTAGAAGTTCTACTATATTTGTAACAGAGAGTCGGCTTTGCAGCCTTGAATGAATGAAGTATACATGAGACTAGATAATGATCTGCTATGCCATTGCTCTGCTGCAAAATTTCAATGGCATCAACATTGATTCCATGTCTAGGTTCCTGACACGTGTTGTCTAACTCCAATAGAGTTCAGAATGTTTCTAAATGCATATCCCAGTGCGTCTTTTTCATTATCTACATGGATATTAAAATCACCAACAATTAGGACTTTATCTGCAGCCAGAACTAACTCTGATAGAAAATCTGCAAATTTTTTGATAAGGTCTGTATGGTGCCCTGGTGGCCTGTATACAGTAGCCAGCACAAATGTCAAATGGAATTTATCATTTACACTAGATAGTGTTACATTAAGCACCAACACTTCAAAATAATTATATCTGAAACTGGACATCTCAGTAATACTGAAGATATTACCGTATATACCCGAATATAAGACGACCCTGAATATAAGACGACCCCCCCATTTTCCAGACTTATTTTTGTGGAAAAATAGATTTTTGTGGAAAAAATCTGGTTTTCAACAGAAAATAATTTTAAGAGCAAATTTCCGAGGCGTTGTTCCAAATGCCTTGCATCACCTGTGCCTCGTGTAGAGGCCCGCTCGTCGGCGGAGACCGGCAATCACCCTGCGGGGTCGTCTGGCCGTTTTCGACGACGATCCGGCTCCAGCTCTCTCTCTCTCCCTCTGCTCGAGCCACGCAAGAAAAAGTGCCGTTCACAGAGGATGCCAGAGCGGACGGAGACAAGCGAGCAGAGACCCGCCCCCCCCCCGTTCACATATCGCGTCTTTTGCGCACTCAAGTTCGTTATTTCAAATGTAGGCGCGCGCTCATAATGAAAGCGACGCGCTCGTTTTTTCCAAGCGTGTCCGGGAGAAAAAGGCTATCATTCGATTCCTCCACTCGAATATAAGATGACCCTGAATATAAGACGACCCCCCATTTTTCAGCTTATTTTTAGGACAAAAACCTCGTCTTATATTCGGGTATATACGGTACTATAATCTACAGCAACACGTCCCTCTTTGCCTTTCAGACGAGGCTTATGTTTATAACAGTAATCTTTGGGGGTGGACTCATTTAAAGTAATGTAATCGCTTGGTTTTAGCCAGGTTTCTGTCAAACACAGCACATCTAGTTTATGATCTGTAATCATATCATTAACAATAAGTGCTTTTGAAGTAAGCGATCGAATATTCAGCAACCCGAGCTTTATCATTTGCTCATTTGTATTATATCTATTTTTTATTTGTTGAACATCAATTGAATTTTTACCCTTAAATGGGTTTGGGAGTTTTTTGTATTTCCTAATTCGGGGAACAGACACAGTCTATATATGATGATATCTAGGTGAAAGAGTCTCTATGTGATGGGATTTATCTGACCTCAGTGACGTGAGACAGCTAGCAGATGCTCGGTTTAGCCAGTCTGTCTGCTTCCTGACCTGAGCCCCAGATTGTCATGTTTGAGCTCTAAGACTATGTGCCATATTACTAGAGAGAAGAGCAGCTCCATCCCAGGAGGGATGAATACCATCTCTTTTCAACAGGTCAGGTGTGCCCCAAAAACGTTTCCAATTGTCTATGTACCCTATATTATTCTGCGGACACCACTTAGACAGCCACCCATTGAGTGAGGACAGTCTACTAAGTATCTCATCACTCCTGCGAACAGGAAGGGGGCCAGAGCAAATTACAGTGCCTGACATCCTACTTGCGAGTTCACACACCTCTTTAACGTTCATTTTAGTGATCTCCGATTGGCGAAGTCGAACATCATTAGTGCCGACGTTAATAATAATCTTAGAGAATTTATGATTAGTATTAGCCAGCACTTTTAAATTTGCTTTGATGTCAGGCGCTCTGGCTCCCGGCAAACATGTGACTATGGTGGCTGGTGTCCCTATTTTCACGTCCCGTGTAATAGAATCGCCAATAACTAGCACATTCAACAGGATTCAACAGTGGGTGTTTCACTGAGTGGGGATAATCTATTTGTTATGGTAATCGGAACGGAAGAGCGGTGTTTTGTCCCGCGCCTACAGCGTCTCACGGTCACCCAGTTGCCCTGCTGCACAGGCTCTACAGAGCTCACTAAGCTAGTTGCACCCAAAGCAGTATCTAAAGCCCTTGCATTCTTACTATCCTTGATTAAAGTTTGGATGCGTGTCTCTAGTTCTTCTCCGTCAGCCTAACTATCTCCCTGGATTTATCACATGAAAAGCCCTCTGTGCTGACAGAGAAGGCTATGCTATACATGTGACACGAAAGTTCAAGTGACAATAACAGGAGAAGACATTACTCACCGTGTTTGTTGACTGATCCTACTTACCACAGTTGTTTGATAGACTCGTAAAAAGCGTGAGCCCGCGCGAAAAAAAAAAAAGACGGCAAGCACGGATGTCAGGTTAACAGGCTAGCGAGATACTAGTGTGTTGTGCTAGCGATAACGATTTGGATTAAAACATTGAGAGTAATCCATATAACAGTTTAAAGGGATACTCCACTTTTTTTGGAAATAGGCTCATTTTACAACTCCCCCAGAGTTAAACTGTTGAGTTTTACCGTTTTTGAATCCATTCAGCCGATCTCCGGTTCTGGCGGTACCACTTTTAGCATAGCTTAGCATACATCATTGAAGTGGACAAGACCATTAGCAGTTCTCAAACAAAAATCACCAAAGTGTTTCGATATTTTTCCTATTTAAAACTTGACTCTTCTGTAGTTACATCGTGCACTAAGACCGACGGAAAATGTAAAGTTGCGATTTTCTAGGCTGATATGGCTAGGAACTATACTCTCATTCCTGCGTAATAATCAAGAAACTTCACTGCCGTACCATGAGCGCAGCAGGCGTAATGATATGACGCAGCGCCTGAAAATAGTTCCGTTGTGTTGACGGAAGGTGGCCTATTTTCAGGCGCTGCGTCATATCATTACGCCTGCTGCGCTCATGGTACGGCAGTGACGTTTCTTGATTATTACGCAGGAATGAGAGTATAGTTCCTAGCCATATCAGCCTAGAAAATCGCAACTTTACATTTTCCGTCGGTCTTAGTGCACGATGTAACTACAGAAGAGTCAAGTTTTAAATAGGAAAAATATCGAAACACTTTGGTGATTTTTTTTGTGAGAAATGCTAATGGTCTTGTCCACTTCAATGATGTATGCTAAGCTATGCTAAAAGTGGTACCGCCAGAACCGGAGATCGGCTGAATGGATTCAAAAACGGTAAAACTCAACAGTTTAACTCTGGGGGAGTTGTAAAATGAGCCTATTTCCAAAAAAAGTGGAGTATCCCTTTAAAGAATCATCCAGTTATAAAAATGTATCAATTATCGGAATATTACGTGTCCTTTAATGGTCAAGAAAAAACACAAAAGACACAAATTGGCACTGATTCCTGGAATGGGCAAGCCACAGATTTTCGGACCTCTTGATAATTCATTTAATTCTTTTTAGAAAATGTAATTCTTAATTCTTTCTTGAACCAACCAGCAGCTACAATGTATTTTTGAGTTCTCAACTTCGTAGTTTTGCCAACTGATTTTTGAAAGTTAGACCAAACAAACTTAATTAAATTATTCAAGGAATTTTGGGTATTCCCCTGGCCACAAAGTAATAGATGCAACTGAAGGTGATGATACACATGTCACGATCCACACTCAAGGAAACAGAAGATCCAATAATGCAGTATAATTTATTAGGGAAATCCATTACTCACACAACAGTCTAGGCAGGGGTCAAAATCCATATAAGCAATCCGAAACACAATGAACAGACAAAACTCGAGCATGAACAGACCTCAGAACGTGGTGTGATGAAAGACAAGGACTCCGTAACAAACACTAAAACAGACAGGGTATAAATACACAGAACTAACAACCATGATGGGGAACAGCTGGGTACAATGAACAGTGATGAGAACAGAGGAGCTCTAGTGGACACCAGGGAACATAAACCAACACTGTGACATAACCCCCCCTCTAAGGAGCGGCTACCAGACGCTCCACGACAACAACAAAAAACACAGAAAACACAACACAATACAAGAGGTTCAGGAGGGAGGTGGAACGGTGGAGGATCAGGGGGAGGGAAGGTGGGCCAGGTCCATGAAGGGAGACAGGAACAAGGGGTGAGGGTTTAACCGGGGACCAGGGCAAAACAAAAAGTCTATCGGGCATCCAGAGGGAAACAGAAAGTTCATCGGGAGGCCAGGGCGAGACAGAAAGTTCATCGGGAGGCCAGGGCGAGACGCAAAGTTCATCGGGAGGCCAGGGCGAGACGCAAAGTCCATCGGGCGGCCAGGGCGGTGAAGACCCCTCGGGCGGCCAGGGCGGTGAAGACCCCTCAAGCGGCCAGGGCGGTGAAGACCCCTCGGGCGGCCAGGGCGGTGAAGACCCCTCGGGCGGCCCCGGCTCTGGAACAGACGACACTGGCTCCGGCTCTGGAACAGACGACACTGGCTCCGGCTCTGGAACAGACGACACTGGCTCCGGCTCTGGAACAGACGACACTGGCTCCGGCTCTGGAACAGACGACACTGGCTCCGGCTCTGGAACAGACGACACTGGCTCCGGCTCTGGAACAGACGACACTGGCTCCGGCTCTGGAACAGACGACACTGGCTCCGGCTCTGGAACAGACGACACTGGCTCCGGCTCTGGAACAGACGACACTGGCTCCGGCTCTGTAACAGACGACACTGGCTCCGGCTCTGTAACAGACGACACTGGCTCCGGCTCTGTAACAGACGACACTGGCTCCGGCTCTGTAACAGACGACACTGGCTCCGGCTCTGTAACAGACGACCCTGGCTCCGGCTCTGTAACAGACGACACTGGCTCCGGCTCAGCGGCGGCCATCTTGTCCGGAGACACAGGCTCGGCGGCGGCCGGCAGGGGGACGGCCTCCCGGACGACATTGGGCTGTTCGGGCACGACCTCCGGGACGATAGTCCGGCGGAACGAGACTCTGGCCTGGCGGCCTGGGGAATTGATACCCACTGAGATCCGTGAAATTACTAGGCTATCGGCTGTTCGGACAGATGACAGCGGCTGATCGGCCAGCTTGGACACCAGTCCACTCCACCCTTGGACGTGTCCAAAGGAGGCAGCCGTGCTGGCTGATGGTGCGGTCCGCGGAGGGCCTCGCTTTGCGGCCGACGGAGACACTGGCTCGATGGTGGCCATCCTCTCCGGAGACACAGGTGCCGGGTCCGCCCTCCCGTCAGGAAACGCTGATGTGGACTCAGTCATCCTGTCAGAAAAACCAAACCGGTCTGACATAATCCTCCGGCTACGTCTCTGCAGATAATTAGTGAACCCCCAGAAGTCCAGAGTCTCCAGCCCCATCATATCACATCGAGGTAATGGGTTATCAAGGCAATTATTAAAAAGGTCTTTTAGTGCCGCCTCATTGTAACCCATACCTCTTGAGAGAGTCCAAAAGAATTGAGCTAGTCCACCCACCGACTGTCCCTGTTGGCGTAAAGCCATTAAATTACTGAGTCGTCCCCTCCTTTCTTCCTTGGTGGTAGGGGGACGGATTCGGAAACCCGTACTGCTGGATCCTTGCATGACGGAGTCCTTCTGTCACGATCCACACTCAAGGAAACAGAAGATCCAATAATGCAGTATAATTTATTAGGGAAATCGGTTACTCACACAACAGTCCAGGCAGGGGTCAAAATCCATATAAGCAATCCGAAACACAATGAACAGACAAAACTCGAGCATGAACA
Organism: Rhinichthys klamathensis goyatoka; assembly: GCF_029890125.1. Lineage (NCBI taxonomy): Eukaryota > Metazoa > Chordata > Actinopteri > Cypriniformes > Leuciscidae > Rhinichthys > Rhinichthys klamathensis. The sequence continues at coordinate 3,618,578 of NW_026606621.1, forward strand.
GACCTCAGAACGTGGTGTGATGAAAGACAAGGTGTGATATAAATACACAGAACTAACAACCATGATGGGGAACAGCTGGGTACAATGAACAGTGATGAGTGCAGACAAGGATTGTGGGAAATGCAGTTCTAAAAGTGACTGACACCTGGTGAACAGAGGACCTCTAGTGGACACCAGGGAACATAAACCAACACTGTGACAACACAGGGCAACTTTTTTGAGCAATGTTGCTTGGTCACTTTCCCATTGAGAATGGGCAACAAATTTATATCTGGACACTTTTGATTGGTCGTGGGCCCTGTGTCTCACCTGTTTGCCCGTTGATGGCAAAATTGCCCAGCAACATTGCTCAACATTGCTCATTGCCCTGTGTATCATCACCTTGAGGTTCAAAGTGCTTAGTCTTTATAGCTCTATAAAATAGGGGTGTCACGATTCTCCAAATCTTCGATTCGATTTAATTTTCGATTCTAAGGTCACGGTTCGATTCGATTCTCGATTTTTACATTATTTTTTTTTAAAGCACAGGTTGCTATGCCATTTTTAGACTAGACTTTTATGCAATATAATATCTGACCTTTGTTCGCAATGTACCACACTACATTGTCAAATGTAAAACATTTATTAACAACATAAAGTGCTTATAATATAATATAATAACATATCTTTAGTCAATTGGAAACTTAAGCAAAATAACCTGCCATCTAGTTTCTCTTTTGTAACTGCAGTCTTCTTCACAGAAGATGACATTCAAGTTCACAAAACAAACAGTTGTTGGTTTAACAGATAAATCTATGTTTTTGTGGTGCCTGCGGAGATGCCCTGCCATGCTAGTCGTGCTGCCAGTGGAAGAATATGGTACACGCACATAGCAGAGCTTGCAAACTGTGGCTTTTTTGAAGCGCGAATGTTGAACGCGAACGCGAAAGTTGTCAACATAACTCACTGGAAATCCAAAATACTTCCACAACGGCGACTTCAATGAAAGAGTAGACGGTTCAAGTTCTGTCGTTGGGTCTCCTGCATCTGCAGTTAAACCTCTATATTGTATCCATGCTATCTTTTGACTGGCTGTAGCTAAGTTAGAGGAGGTTGACTCGCAGCACTTCAACACACATTTTTTTTTCCGCTTGGTACGCCGAACGGACGTGACATGGGGCGTGGGAGCATCGACGATTCCATTTTTTAATTCAAGGTTCGAGATTGTGACTTAATTTCAGTCGATTTCGATTTAAAATCGGAATCGTGACAACCTAAATATAAAAGGAAACTGAAAATGTCCACAACATAGACACAGTTCACAGTAATCTTTTGTTGTTTCAATTCTGTTCCTAATTTATTACTGCAACAAGGAAACGGAAATGAATGGGACTGTACCATTACTCTTTCTACATAATTTTAGCACTGTAAAATAGTCAAGGCTGAAAGAAAGGCAATAGTTTTTTCTTTTCTTTGAAGAGCTCCGTTTTTGTCTTGCTTAAAGGCATGTGTGGCTAGAATAAAGAAAGCTGTTTTGTTGGTGGTTCTATTGAAAAAATCGTCTCAGGTTACGTATGTAACCCTGGTTCCCTGAGAGGGAACGAGACGCTGCGTTTGAGACGCGGTGGGAACGCTCTGCGTGATTGCGTCATGAAGCACGTGTAAAATCAGTCCAATGGAAGCCCGATACGTCATAGGTGACGTCATAGACCAGGAAACTATAAAGCACCCTTGAAAACAGACCGCGACAGCTTCTGAAAAGTCTGAAGTAAGTCGATCAGGGCATGCAGGAAGTATGGCAGGCAAACGCAGCGTCTCGTTCCCTCTCAGGGAACCAGGGTTACATACGTAACCTGAGACGTTCCCTTTCAAGGGAACTTCGAGCTGCGTTTGAGACGCGGTGGGAACCCCATACCCACTACGCCATAGTGACAAATGCCCGTTCTGTGTGAAGTCCTTGCGCACACTAAGAAGCAAGCAACCTCGCCCCAGGAGTGGAGAGGTCAAGGTCATAAAACCTGACAAATGTATGCGGAGAGGACCAGCCTGCCGCATTACAAATGTCAAGAAGGGAAACACCCGAAACTAAGGCCGTAGAGGCCGCCATACTCCTAGTAGAATGGGCCCGTACAGCCATAGGTGAAGGCTGACCGGCCGCTTCATAAGCCAATGAAATAGCCTCAACTATCCATTTGCTCATAACCTGTTTCGATGCAGGGCACCCTCTTCTGGGTGACCCAAAACATACAAATAATTGCTCTGACTTACGCCACAGGGCAGCTCTGTGAACGTAGGCATCTAATGCCCGAACTGGACATAACAGGTTCAATTGTTCCTGATCTGGGGTATTAAAAGGTGGAGGATAAAAGGCCTGCAACACTATTGGACCCCCAACATTCACTGGGACCTTAGGTATATAGCCCGGTTTAGGGTAAAGAAATGCTTTCACCATACCAGGTGCAAATTCCAGGCATGAAGGAGCAACCGACAGGGCATGTAAATCTCCAATTCTCTTGATAGAAGAAATAGCAAGGAGAAACAAAGCTTTCAAAGTGAGGAATTTTTCTGAAACCTCTTCAATAGGCTCGAAAGGAGCCAGAGCCAGACCCTCAAGTACAATGGCTAAATCCCAAGCCGGTGCTCTAGAGTGCAGTGCAGGTCTCAACCTCAATGTACCACGGAGAAAACGAATAATCAGAGGATCTCTCCCAATAGAAGTACCCCCCAGAGGGGTATGATAGGCCGATATAGCCGCCACATACACTTTTAAGGTGGAAGGAGATAATCCAGCAGAGAAACGGTCTTGCAGAAAATCGAGAACTGAACCAACAGGGCAGTTAACAGGATCTAACTGACGCTCACCACACCAGGTGGAGAATAATTTCCATTTCAGCGCATAAAGTCTTCTCGTGGAAGGGGCTCTGGAATGGAGAATGGTCTCAACGACCTCAGTCGAGAGACCGGATTCTATGAGCCTGGCCCCCTCAGAGGCCAGGCCCACAGTTTCCATAACTCCGGCCGAGGGTGAAAAATCGTGCCCTCTACCTGGGACAACAGGTCCCTCCTGATTGGAATCTCCATGGGAGAGCCGCCCAGAAGAGACACCAAGTCCGAAAACCAAACTCGAGTCGGCCAGTAAGGGGCTATTAGTAGCAGACGGGCCCCTTCCCGGCGAACCCTCTCCAGAACCCCCGGGAGCAAAGATATCGGGGGAAACGCATACAGGTGTAGCCTCGGCCAAACCTGCACCATCGCATCCAGTCCGAGAGGAGCTGGGTGCGTGAGAGAGAACCACATGGGACAATGAGTTGTATCTGAGGATGCGAAAAGGTCTATCTGAGCACGACCAAATTTCTTCCACAGGAGCTCCACCACCTCGGGGTGAAGTCTCCACTCCCCGGGCCTCAGCCCCTGCCTCGACAGTATATCTGCTCCCACATTCTGACGCCCCGGAATGTAAACTGCTCTGAGAGATAGCAAATTCCTTTCCTGGGCCCACAGGAGAATCTGATGGGCCTGCTTGCAAAGGTGACGTGACCTCAGACCCCCCTGATGGTTGATATATGAAACCACTGACGTGTTGTCCGTACGGACCAACACATGATGGCCTCTCAGGTCTGGCAGGAAATATTTGAGAGCTCGAAATACCGCCATCATCTCCAAACGATTTATGTGCCAGGACAGATGATGGTCCTGCCAAAGCCCTTGCGCCGAGCGGCCACTCATGACCGCCCCCCATCCCGTGAGGGAAGCATCCGTCGAAAGCGTGACGCGTCGACAAGAAGCCCCCAGCACTGGGCCCTGGGCGAGGAACCAAGGTTTCTTCCACATGACCAAAGCACGAAGGCATAGCCGCGTGACCTTGATCTTGCGGAACGGATTTCCCCTCGGAGAAAACCCCTTGGTTCTGAGCCACCACTGCAGGGGTCTCATGTACAGCAGGCCAAAAGTAATCACGTTGGACGCTGCTGCCATGAGCCCCAACAGTCTCTGAAACTGTTTCACAGTGAGTGACTGGCCTAGTTTCACATTTTTTACGGCTGAGAGAATCGCAGAGATGCGAGCAGGAGATAAACGAGCCTGCATTGTGGTCGAATCCCAAATTACACCTAAAAAAGTGGTCCTCTGAGTAGGGAGGAGAACACTCTTCTTGGTGTTGAGCCGCAACCCCAACTCCTTTATGTGAGACAGAACGACATCTCGATGCCGAACCGCCAACTGCTCTGACTGAGCTAAAATCAACCAATCGTCGATATAATTTAAAACGCGAATGCCCTGGAGTCTCAAGGGAGCCAGCGCTGCATCCACGCATTTTGTAAAGGTGCGGGGTGATAAACCTAGGCCAAACGGCAGAACCTGATACTGGTATGCTTCGCCCCCGAAAGCGAACCTCAGGAACTTCCTGTGATGAGGATGGATAGATACATGGAAATAAGCGTCTTTCAGGTCTATTGTGACAAACCAGTCCTCGGACTGAATCTGTGAAACAATTTGCTTGAGTGTGAGCATCCTGAACTTGAGTTTCTGAACTCTGCTGTTTAGTTGGCGCAGATCTAGAATAGGACGCAACCCTCCATCCTTTTTCGGAACAATGAAATAACGGCTGTAAAACCCTGACTCTCTGTTGGGAGGAGAAACCCTCTCTATTGCTCCTTTTTTTAGAAGTGTCAGAACTTCCTGCTCCATAACCAGAGCCTGCTGTGAGTCCACCACTGTGGGAAGGACCCCTTGAAATCTGGGCGGACGAGAACCGAACTGAATTCTGTAACCCTTTTCTATTATGTGCAGGACCCATAAAGAAATATTTGGCAGAAGTTTCCACGCTGCCAGAAATTCTGATAAGGGAACCAGTCTCTCGAGACTGGCCTCTGGGTTTGATTGAACAATCATTTCGGCGCCCTGAATCGGCGAACCGGCAGGGAACAACCGAACTGACCGTTCTACAACCCTCCTCAGAGGATTGCACGGGGACGCTGACACCTCGGTGCCCTGAAACGGCGAACCGGCAGGGAACAACCGACGTGGCAACGCTGCGACTCTCCTCGGAGAATCGCCCCCCGGAGGGCGCCAAAGAGAAACGGTTCCTCGGAATCGTTCCTCCTTGGAGGGGACCACCCTCAGAAGCCTGGCACACTTGGCGTCAGGACTTCTTCTTAGACCAGGCTCTCTTGGAGATGACATGCCTCAGATCTTGTCTACCCACAACAGGCCTGGACTGCGAACGCCACTCGGGAACCCCAGACTGTGGAGGAGCCCGAGCAGCGACGCTCTGTTTCTGCTGAAATCGGTGTGCGGAGCTCGTAGACGGACGAGGCTGCTCAATTTTCACATTACGTGCAGCCTCGGGGACACTGGACCGGCGAGGAAGAAACCTCTGAAACGCAGCTGCTTGTTTTTTATTTTCTTGAAACCTATCGACAACACAATTTATAGCATCGCCGAACAGACTTGTAGGTGAAAGCGGTGCGTCCAGAAGAACAGATCTATCTTTATCCTTAATTTCAGAAAGGTTTAACCATAAATGACGTTCCGTGGCCACCAGGGCTGCCATAGAACGGCCCACAGATTTAGCCGTCTCCTTGGTGGCCCGGAGAGATAGATCAGTAGTGCGACGTAGTTCACGAACAGTATCAGCACTAACTTCCTCACATTGATCCATGTCCTTCAGCAGGTCAGCCTGATAAGCTTGTAATATTGACATAGTATGTAAGCAAGCTGCAGCCTGACCTGCTGCCGAATACGCTTTACCCACCAGTAAAGATGTATTTTTTAATGGTCTGGTGGGTAACGTCGGGGCTTTCAGTGATGACGCTGACTCGGGGGAGAGATAGCTCGCGAGCGTCTCTTCCGCACGAGGCATCGTCAAATAACCATAATCATCAATCCCTCTAACTTTGCTGTAATTATTAGTTTGAGGATTATGAACTCTGAAAGACGCCGGTTTATTCCAAGATCTGGACACCTCAGTGTGAAGATCAGGAAAAAACGGGAGTTCCCGACGAGGAGGTCGTGATCTAGATGGTAAAAATCGTTCATCTAAAAGACTCTTTCTTGATTCAACATCAATATCATCAGCTGGCCACTCAATATTTAATTTAGTAACAGCACGAGATAAAACCTCCATAAGCTCCTCATCAGCAGGGGTATGAGCTGGCGAAAACTCAAATTCCCCCATATCCACGACATCCAGTTCCTCAGAACTGGATAGCCGCAACAGTGGTGTCTCAGCCTGGGGAGGAGAAACCGCAGAGCGGGCTCCTTCCTGGGCTGGGACACCGGATCCAGCAGGTAAGGGCTGAGAAAGGGCTGGGCCCGTCTCAAACCCCGCTACTAGATCCATATGTGAACCCCAAGATGAACGCCGCCGCAGTGCCTCGGCAGCTGCGGGACCCGCACCTCGGGGAACACGAACCGAACCATCATCATCAAAGAATGCCCGGCGAGAGCGGAGAGTTTTCATTGACAAACTCATGCAATGCTCGCAGTCAGCCCCCTCAAGGACCGACTGGGCATGCTCCACCCCCAAACAAGCAACACACATCTGATGTGTGTCCCCACCCGTAATGAAACGAGGGCAAGGGACAACACAACGTTTGTAATCTTGCTTGCTCGCCATAGTGATATATATATATATGCAATGATCGGACAGACAACAATAAATAGACAAGGACAGAGTCACAGAGAGCGCTTACTGAAGACAACAGAAGCTGTCGCGGTCTGTTTTCAAGGGTGCTTTATAGTTTCCTGGTCTATGACGTCACCTATGACGTATCGGGCTTCCATTGGACTGATTTTACACGTGCTTCATGACGCAATCACGCAGAGCGTTCCCACCGCGTCTCAAACGCAGCTCGAAGTTCCCTTGAAAGGGAACCACTCCCTTATGACACCAACTGTGCTGGCTTGAATAGTTTTCATATTGGGTTGTAGCTCTAAATGCAATTAAAAACAGTTTTATTTTACAATCTCAATTAGCATCCTTTATTGGCCCTGAAACATCATCACATAATATGAATACAGTAAATGTTGTTGTTATATTACTTGTTTTAAGCATTATTTGCACATGTTATGCTTTTGTTATGAGAACAATCAGAAACACTTTACAGTAAGGTACCATAATGTATTAACCAACATTAACAATGAGAAATACAATTGTTAAAGTATTTGTTCATCCTTGTTAACGTTAGTTATACAACTGTTCATTGTTAGTTCATGCATGATTAATATTTTGCAGGTTATTTTTTTATTGTTTCTTATTTAAAAATCAGGTCGTTTTTAACACTTCAAATATCTGTAACCCAGATATATAGCAGATATTTTTCTGCTTCAAGTATTTTTTGCTATTTGTTACCATGGTCACGTTTCTGTCCAGCTGTGTTATATTAAAGCTGCAGTCCGCAGTTTTTCCTCTTTGCCGCCATCTCTGTTCGAAATCTGCAATTGCAGTTATTCGCGGAATTATCAACTTTACGTGAGTTGTGCCTCGGCACGGAACAACGCGGATGAATCCGATGTTTTGAGGAGAATGTGCGGCTGTCAGACGCCGCGCCGGTGTGGATACTGGCATTCAGAATCACAGATTATACTTTTTGGAAGTATGACCAACATACATTTTTTTACCAGAAAATGTAATCTGAACAAGTAAGTAACATCCACTTTTGTTCTGACCAACTAAGGGAAAAAAGCATTGCAGTAAATCGCGCTGATTAAATCTAACGATCGCTTATCATATCACGTAAAACTGTGCAAATTATACTTTCTTCTCAAATTGTAATGTTGATAACATCAGCATTGCGTGACTACATTTAATGCCCTTCCGATATTATCCTTGTTTTCGCACGGGCCCGGTTGCAGTCTCTTTTTTTCTGTAGCCACTCCAAAGTCCAAAGTCTTTTGCATTTTACAACGGGTGAATCTCCAGTTGTCACTGGTGATTGTCGTTTGAACCTTTCTGGATCCACCATCAAATTAATAAGTTTAATTATAGTTTAATTTAATTAAGTTTAATTATAATTATAAGTGCTGTGAGAAAAGGCTATAAAGCTCCACCTCTAACATCTTCGCAATATAGCTTAAACTAGCAGAGACACCTTCTTTATGTGTACAGATGTGACGTAATGATGCAAAGACATGCTCGAATTTCCCGCGGAAATCCACCAGTACCACTGGAGTTAAAAACATTATTACAAGCTTACCGTTTTGAAATGAGGTAAGGCAAAAGCAGATTGCGAACACTGACTGGATATGTACTTGCTCAAATTTATTTTGGATAATTTTTAACCCCAAAAATCTACAGACTGCAGCTTTAATTACCTTGTTTGTATTTACTACTTAAATTGTATCTTCCTTTCATTCTGTGTCAGGTCACCGTTGCTTTAATGTGTGTTGCTCAGCATGTTTGTTGGATTATTATTAAAACTTTGTGTTGGAACTCTATTCTTCATCTTCGTCTGTTTGCCTGCAACAACCCGTGACACCTGTATACACTGAATACACTACTAGTCAAAAGTTTTGGATCGGTAAGATTTTTAATGTTTTTAAAAGAAGTCTCTTCTGCTCACCAAGGCTGCAGTTATTTGATTAAAAAATACCAAAAAACAGTAATATTGTTAAATATTATGACAATTTAAAAAAAAAAAAAAATTCTCCCTGTGATTTAAAGCTGAATTTTCAGCATCATTACTCCAGTCTTCAATGTTACATGATCCTTCAGAAATCATTCTATGCTGATTTGATGCTCAAAAAACATTCATTATTATTATCAATGTTGAAAACAGTTAGGTACAAATTTTTTTTTTCAGGATTCTTTGAATAGAGTTAAAAAGAACAGCATTTATTTGAAATAGAATCTTTTGTAACATTATAAATGTCTTAACTAACTTTTGATCAATTTAATTAATCCTTGATGAATAAAAGTATTAATTTCTTTGCCCAAAAAGTTAATAAATTCTTACTGACCCCAAATTTTTGAACGGTAGTATTATGTTACAAAAGCTTTCGATTCAGATAAATGCTGTTCTTTTAAACTTTCTATTCATCAAAGAATCCTAAAATGTAACTAACTGTTTTCAACATTAAGTGAGAAATGTTTCTTGAGCATCAAATCATCATATTAGAATGATTTCTGAAGAATCATGTGACACTGACTCGAGTAATGATGCTGAAAATTCAGCTTTGATCACAGGAATAAATCACACTTCTTTACTATACATTCACAACAGCTGTAATATTTCACAATATTATTTTTTTGTTTTGTTTGTATTTTTAATTAAATAAATGTAGCCTTGGTGAGCAGAAGAGACTTCTTTTAAAAACATTAAAAATCTTACCGATAAACTTTTGACTGGTAGTGTATTTGTATATATATGTATCAACCAAAAATTATTCAGACACCAGATATAATTTGAATTTTTTTTTTTTTTTTTTACTAGTCGGTGCATGACACTAATTGTTCATTTATTAAAGCGAGGATCGCAAAATAAAGTGAATTGTGACATATTATACCCCAAAATTCTTCATACAGTGGACTACCTGTAAAATTGATAAAAATGTGGACCAAAAATTATTTTGACCTTACACTTTGACCTTACCATGTTTTGCTTAAGTGTTTTTTTCTTTAATTGCTAATGTGAACTTTTTACACCACAGATTGAACAAAATTAAGCATTGCTTGATACTTTGTTGACTTAAAATAGTATTATCTAATTGTGTACTTAAATTTAACAGCTGACAGATATTCAACATAATTCCTTTGTGAGACAGTCTATCAGAAGGATGGCCAAAAACATTGAAATATCAACTGATTTGATAACTCTGAGATCTTGTTTTATTTTATTTTCTAACTATAGCTAATAAACTGTGATAATGTGAGAAATGTTGAAGGAGTCTGAATAAATTTTGGTTTAACTGTGTGTATATATATATATATATATATATGGGGTTCAAATAACTTCATACATGAAGTTTTGTTATGGGCAATATAAGTTTATACGTAACTTTAATTTAGGCTTTTTAACTGGGATCCATTTCTGGTCCCACTCTATATTAAGTGGCTTGAAGTACTATGTACTAACATCGAAAAATAAGTACAATATACTTATTGTGTTCAGGTTGTATTGTAAAACACTGCTTTTGAGGTGTGATACGGGTAAGGTTAGGACAGGTGTGGTGGTATGGGTAGGTTTAAGGGTGGGTTAAGGTGTAAGGGAAGGGTCAACAGTGTAATTACAAATGTAATTGCATACATTAATTACAGCTGTAATTACATGCAGGTATTTTTAAAATATAAGTACAATGTAAAAACATGTATGTACACAATAAGTCTATTGTATCAAATTAATAATTTCAATGTAAGTACATAGTACTTAAAGCCACTTAATATAAAGTGGGACCTATTTTTTTGCTGTAAAATACCAAAATTGCACAAGTCAGGATTTTAAACTACACTTAGTCATTTTGGGAGCAGGGCTGCACAAAGTGTAAACTTCATATAAAATGAATGAGCTAATACAATATTTAATGAAACCTACTGAGGCTGACAATCAACATTTTCACCTCCTTTCAGAATCTGTTTGCTGAAAAAAAGAAAATGCCTTTTATTTAGATCTACATTAGCCAATAGATGCATGAATGCTGCAAATAATACATTTAAAAATGAAAAGTGCTTTTTCCAATAGTAAATTCAATGTTTAGTTGTTTTTTGAAACAAACTAACAAACATCTCCCTATAGGCAGCATTCCAATGAACACACAATGAGAGTATTTCTTTTTATAGGTCAGGTTTCTATGTGTACTGTCCGATAAAATCCTGTAAGAGGTGTTACGCATTTGTCACACTTATTCAGTTATCTTGTGTTTAATTGTCTTGAACTTTTAATTTGCTCAGCATTGTTTCCTCTTTCCTTTGTTAATTTTTCCACCACTTGTTTGTTACTATGGTTACAGATTAATTTGATCACACCTGTTAGTATTCTGTTCATTATCTGTGTAGATTTAAGTTCCTCTGAGTTCTGTTTAATGGGCTCTATGCACGGCGGTATTTCCGGTGAAGGTCTAAGGATGCTGGATTACTTCCGCCGATCGTAGAGTCCAATGCTATACCGAGAACTTATATTGGTTTTTATACTCTATTGCTATACTAAAGAAACGTTAGTCACAAAAACAGACAAAACAGACACCCCTCATTTTGTTTATGCTTCTTTGTTTATTATATTAAATAAACATAACTATATATAAAATTACATCTAAACGTATTAAAGTTACGTTTCAAAGACGAGAGGACAGTAAATTTGGAAGACTCTGCCAAAATCCCGTTTTCCTCGGTTTTCCTCCGCTTTAAATCTCCCCAACCGGAAACGCAAGAGCATCCTTGCATCAAACGCGGAAGTTATGCGTGCATATAGCCCATTCTTGTGTTTAGACTGCTGTCTAATAATGCTGTCTTTCTTGTGGACTTTGACTATCTGAGTTTGTTTTCTTATTAAATCCTTTTTTTTTGGAATCTCCTGACTTATCTATGTACTTTTTTAGCAGCATGTCAGCATTTAGTCCAATGAGGATGAAGAAGATCAAAAGATCAAATGGTGTTGTATTTATTATATAAAGTAAACTTGGCTAATCACAAAGGCACGACAATACCGGACAATGAATAAAAGGAATTGAGCAACTTAAAGGCACACTATGCAAGAATTGTACCTTAATATAACAACTTCAAAGTCATTTCGGTGGTAAACAAACTCATAGTAGGGCGAATCATCCTGGTAGTAAAGCTTGGGGGGGGACGCCGCTGGAAAAACCAGCAATGCAAGTTTGAGAGGAGCGCCCCCGACAAATCTCGCGAGAATCACGACATGCTTTACGGCAACGACATCACACACATCAACAACAACATATGAAGCATGAAGACACTTACGCGCATTTCAGACGTGATACTCGACGATAGAAAAAGCAAAGAAAACGTGATCGGAAGAGACGGAAAAGTAAAAGAGAATCTGACCGCGTGAGGAACCAGACAAGAATCCCACTCGGTCAGGCTTTTCCATAGACGGGGCTTTTCACTCGTTGGCGCGAGCTAAAAAGCAGCACTGGATGCAACAGTGATGCTGACCTGGCGATCTTGTTGATGGACTAGTAAGTAAATCTTTCTAAGTTTGTGTGCATTTTATTTTGTGATTTCACCGGAATGAATAGAGAGTCTCCGCAACGGCAATAGATTGAAGAGCGCGTCCGAGTGGAGACTGCGCGCGCGGCGCCACATAGGGTGACCAGACGTCCCGAAAAATTCGGGACAGTCCCGAAATCTAAGCTGTTGTCCCGAATCCGGCCCCAATTGTCCCGAAAATTATACTAAAGCAAAATCTTGAGTAGTTATTGTCTGATAAAATATTAAAAACTGTCCGTGGAGGTTGAGTCGGCCCCCGCCGGCGGCTCATTGGCTGCAGCATTTTTTCTGTTTCTTTTTTTGAAGTTCTACAAAGATGTAGGCGCGAATTTAGATATACATTGATAAGCAAATTTTCATTCATTCGTTTCGTTGACATGGCTGGTGTACCGGAACCACAACACGCCGTTTTTTAGTGGTAGACTAAAGACTAATGACTGACTGTTGATCTTTGAAAAAAAATGTTTGGTTCAGGTTTGAAATTCATTATCTTTTTATAGGCTATGTAGTCTAATATCATAGTAGGCCTACCCATAAACACCCCCTAGATCTCTTATTTAAAGGCACACTATGCAAGATTTGTACCTTAATATAACAGCTTCAAAGGGGTATCAGGCCGTGAGTGCAGAGACGCTCTGCGTGAGTGGTATTTACGACAGTAACATTAAATACAAGTACTCCACAGTGACTCTAGGGGTCGCTGTTTGACAAAAACAAAATTCCTGCATAGTGTGCCTTTAAAGGGTTAGTTCACCCAAAAATAAAAAATGATACCATAATTTACTCACCCTCAAGCCATCCTAGGTGTATGACTTTTTTATTTCAACCAAACACAATCGGGGTTATATTAAAAAATATCCTGGCTTTTATGAAATTTGGGAGATGTTTTCAGAATTTGTTAAAGGAGATATTGAAGAGGCTATACTGATGTGTGAAGTTATAGTATACATAATGCTTAATAGGAGTGTATGATATAAAGCGCTGTATGTTTAAGGATTTTATTTTGTCTTTTTTTTTTAACCGACTGCCAAGGTTATTGTGGAGGGGGAGGGATTTGAGTAAGTTATGTTTGTACTTAAGTGTATGTTATTATGTCAGTTTGTTAAATGTGTTGTAAAGTTCAATAAAGATATGTAAAAAAAAAAAAATGGAGGGTGAATAGTAACTTAATAGTAGGCTAAGCCCAAATAAGCACATCCATCCATCATAAAAGTTATCCATATGGCTCCAGGTGGTTAATAAAAGCTTTCTTAAGCGAAGCGATGCATTTTTGTAAGAAAATTATCTGTATTTATAACTTTATAAACCATAATCAGTGGGTTCCAGTAACGGCTGTACACAATTCGAGTTCCGGTCGAAGAGTGACCTTTAACCCGACGTAGGAGTGGCGTAAGCCAGTGTTAATTTCGTTAACGAAAACTATGACGAAAAATGTTCGTTGACAACCTTTTTTTCCCTGACTAAGACAAGACATTGAGAGATGACACCCACGTCATTAAACGATAACTGTGACTATATCATCACATGCAACATCGTTGACGAGAGTGAAATGTGTTAAAAGAAAAAAAAAAACTTGACCAAAACCACGTGTTTTTGTCGAATAAAGGAGACAACACATTACAGACTGTTTTTACAGGCGTTCATTTCAATAATTTAAACTCCCAGTCAGAGCTCTTTTTCTGTTAAAAGAACACGTTTTCTACCCGGTCTTTTCAATAGTATCTGCCAACTGTCGCTGTCTACACTGTTGAAGAAGCGTGGATGATCTGAAAACACAGACAAGTAAGCTGGAGTTCAGCGATCTTCATTTGGGATTTTCTACTTAAATTAAAGTGTAATTCAGTCGGTCTTTGTTCTGTCACGAGCCGCTTGCGTTGTTTGTGCGACTGAATCTGTGATCAAAATGCAGGCTGATATCCAGCAGTTTTTAATGTTGATCATATTAAACGAGCAAGAATGCAATGTATCCAGATGATTTCAAATGTGACATTGATTTTATACAGTTCAACAGTTCAACAAACAAAAGGGTAACTTTTGTTAAGTGATGTACTACATTTAAAACAGTATTGTCAGTAGGCTATATCATTGCTCTATTTTGCAACTAAAGCCATAGCAGAACTGCAGCACACAGCGGTGATTCGTGAACGAATCTGTGGCTTTGAACGAATCGTGAGATTCAATAACCTGTTCATAAATACAGCCACTTGCTTAGTTACTGAATGAATGAATGACTCAATGACTCACTCATAAAGACAGTGACTTACCGCCACCTACTGGCGATTTTAATTTAATATTTAAAAGTATCACTTCGTTTTTACCATCATTGGATATTTATTGAACATTGTTTTATTTAAATCATTATTTATTTTATAAAGGTAAAAAATGAACTAGAAAAATCGATTAAAGGGGGCAAATACTGTCCCTTAATGGAAAAGGTGTGACTGCAGTCTAAGTGGAAGAGAGGGGGTACTCTAAAAAAATGGAGAACTTCTGAACTAAGGGAAAGGGATATGTAAAATTGCACAAGTGCTACTGCTAAAGAGTGCATTGTCAATACAGCCTGTTACCTTGATTCTAATTTCTCATAAGCTTAATTGAATTGGCCTAGAGAGAAAAATTATAATGACATTTTTAATAAAGAGAAGACTACATATAAAATAGCTACCAAAATGCATGTCGGTAACTGCAGTTTGACTTAAAGTAATGACTAAAAGTTGACAAAAAAATGCAATGACTTTTCGTCAACTAAAACTAGACTAAAGCTATGAAAGACAAAATGACTAAAATGTGACTAAGATCAATAAGCATTTTCGTCTGAAGATGAAGACTAAATCAAAAGTGGCTGCCAAAATTAACACTGGCGTGAGCTTTTAGGTAGGAAGAGACGCCTCTCGCGGTTCAAACGAATAGGGCTGGGCAACAAACTCAAGCTCCTCTGACATTTCTCTTTAAAAATTCTCATTTTAGACTTCTAATTCATGACCGGTGTTTTGTTTTGTTCTATCCTCTGCGCTTCCGCGTTCATCAATATGTCATGCGTCGGGTCAGAGTTCACTCTTCAGCCAGAACTAGACTCTCGTACGGCCGTTACCAGAAGCCAGGGATTCTAGTTTATAGTTATAAATATGGATATTTTTCTTACAAAAACACGTTGCTTTGCTTCAGGAGGCCTTTATTAACCCCATGGAGCCGTATGGATTACTTTTATGATGGATGAATGTGTTTTTTGGGGCTTCAAAATCTAATTTACTCTTCACTCACATTATTAAACTTTGAGGAGCCAGGATATTTTTTTAATAATACTCCGATTGTGTTTGGCTAAAAGAAGAAAGGCTTGAGGGTGAAAATTATGGGTTAATTTTCATTTTTGGGTGAACTATCCCTTTAAATACATGTGGTGAGTGGTGAACTTAAATACAGGTGACAACTAATGAATCAAATGATGAATAACCATAGTAAATAATGACAAAAAGGAACAAAGGAACACAGGAAACAAATGAGTGAACTAAAAGTCCTTGAAAATGAAACTAAGGCTGCGTTTACACTTGTCATTAACATGCGACCTGTATCCGGATGTTATCCACATACACATTGAAAAGACAAGTGTAAACGCACTTCTGATCGGAATGTTATCCAATCAGCATGTCCAGGTTCGGAGGTAGTCGAGGACGCATTGTGATCGGATCTCAGTGTAATGTAAACGCAATCCATCCATCGTGTCTGCATTTACAGGTGGACGTCATATAAATCCCTGCCCAGCGTGGCTGTCAGAAAACAACGGCCAGACGCAGTTTAGACAAGAAATTAAACTTATTTGATCCTTACAATAAACGTCAATCTTTAAAACAGTTTATTTAGACTTACATGATACTATGTGTGTCATTTTTTATTTTAATTGTGCAACATTATCTGAACGAGGTGATCGCCTGTACAATCACAGTCAGTCATGAGATCTTAATGAAGAGCTGCACGCTGCTTCGCCAGAGGAATAATCGGAATCTGATTTTTTAAAATGTTTTAAATGTTTTTATTGTTTCAGCATGTTTATCAATCTCCCATTTCTGTCAATATAGTCATTGCACGCTATAACCTTAAACCCAGATGATCGATGATGTGACTTGTTTAACATGATCAACCCAGTTATTTTTGTATAATCAACTCTGGAAGTATTCCTTCATTCAAAAAAACTTAATTTGATCTAAGACTGGAGATTGCACAGGAATGTAAAGTGAGTGAGTGAAAGCAATTGGTACATTGTTTAATTGGTATCATCTTTACTGTTAATCTGGTGTCGTGCCACAGACCTAATTTAAATATTATGCAGGAAACAGAAATCCGATCGGTTATCCAGATACAGAGGCTACTTAATGTGAACAAATGTAAAGCTGTTATCCATGTCCTGATTGGCTAATGATCCGATCTGCTTGAACACGGTGATAGCATGTTAATGCAAAGTGTAAACGCAGCCTAAAACAAACTAAACAGAACGTAATTGTGACATGAGGCTGCTTCCCCAAAATCTGGATTGTTTTTCAAACGACATTTTATGTATTTTCTCAGCATTGATGCTGGTGGGAAAATATTAGATCATTTTTGCTCTGCAAGGCTTTCATGGTTGAAGGATCATTCAGCCATGGCCTGGTGCACTGAGGCCTTAGTATCTGTGAACATCTGTAGCCTCCTTCCCTTCTGCCAATGAGCTCTAATATCCAGCTGATCAACCTTGTTTACTTCCTCTTGACTCAAGCGAAAGGTCTTCAAGGAATTGGGAATTGTCATACTGCCCTTGATATAAGATGCCTGACATTGTTGGATGTTTCCAACGCAATATTTCATATGCACTCTTCTCCACATTTTGAGACACCATGGATTTCAAATGGAGATATTATTTATGCACTCTGACTATCACTGATAGACAGTTCCCAAACAGCGTCTAAAGTAAGTGATTACAGTGAATCATCTGCTTGAAGACAAGAAGAGAGGTAACCACCATAAATGTTTAAGGAACACTTTACTGGATTGTGTCAATTGAGAGTAAGTTTTTATTTTATTTTTTTATTAGTATTAGTTTACTATCGTTGCCCAGAGTTTAAAGCATGTCTTAGAGAGCATACTACATTTAGCCAGGCATTACTGTGCTGCTGTCTTATTCCTTAGAAAGTGTTTAACCAAGAGGAAATAATTTGTCTTCCAGCTGAACAAGCTGCAAGATAATTCAGGTTTTGTTTTCCTCTTCTGTTTTGTAGTACTGTTTTAAGAGTGCAGGAGGGAGGCAGGGAGATTATAGGCCAGACAAAGAGCTCCTTCTCTGGCACGGAATGTAACATGCCAGAAGATGCTCTCTTGAAGAGTGCACAGATATTTTCTTCTTCTCCTGACTCCCCATAGCAATTTTCTGGCTGTCTTAATAAATAGTAGCAATATGATTTTTGTGAAAGTACAAGCACTTAAAGTCAGCATGGCTCATTGCAGGTGGGGGATGGGGGAGGGTTGGGAGTGCATATACCATTTTTTTTTACAAAAACGGTTAGGAAACTAGGGCAAAAATGAAGAATTCACTATTATTTGGAGAGTGTAGTGTGTGGCAGAAATGAATGCCAAACCCAGCAGTATTCATCTTGCCTCGAGAGAGGCAGCCGGAGATGTTCAATAGCACATGCATAATTGCTAATTAATCCTTCAGGTACTGCGGACAGTGTTTGCCAGACTTAATGGAGGAGTGGCGGAGTGGCAGTGCACTTGTCCTGAATCCCATTCAAGTGAGACCAGTGTTTTTCTTGTCCACTATGAGAGGAGGTCAAATCTACCTAGGGTTCACATAGCTAAGATGCTTACATGTGATTTTGTTGTACTTTTTACTAAATATAGCTGGGTTTCTTTTACCCTCTAATAACACAGTAAATAATCCATAAATATAAGATATATTAGGTATTAACAATAAAGGTGTTCGAAGTCTACCAACAGCATCTGTTAACTAATGACAATAATTTTGACTTATTTTGTTTGAGCAATTTTGTTTTGTTGAAGCACTTACATGAAATCATCCCTAATAAAGCCGTAAAGCTCAGTGGTGGGAGGATGATATTCTGGTTAGCTGTTCAGCATTACACTAGTCTCGTGTTCATATTGCTAACTTGTTGTTTTTGAATGTTTATTATTGCCTTGCCTCATAGACTTCTATTATACAGTAACTGCAATAAAACAAGATTTGAGACATGGGTAAAAAACAATCTTGGATTTTTTTCTCACGTCACATCTGTTGTGATGTTGGACTCGTGTCGCAAAGTGGCTTAAACTCAGGGTTATTCGCTAATAGTTTGCTGATTCAAACCTCACAAAGTGCGATTTGTTTTATAAAACACTGGGACCGAAAGATTTTCAGGATGTTCAATTCTTTTAACAATTCTTGAATGTCTGCAATCTTCTGCCAGTGTGAACAGAACGGCACAGTGTGTCTGAATTGAATTAACAGCGTAAAATAAACAACAAACGACGAAAATATTTCAGTGTCCACACACTGGTTGCTGGTATTTTATGTATAGTGTATCAGAGCTTGTTTGTAAAGTGCAGGATACATGCCGGGTGATGGTGTGTGTGGAAATGGACTCCTGCCAAACGTCAGCCACAGAGGATGTCATTAACAGCGGGAGAAGATTAAATGCTCGTTTTGAAATACAGATGTTATGGATAATTACCTTTGGGTATAATTGGACCTAATGTGAGAGCACACATCCAGAGAGCTCTCTCATGCTCATCTGTTCCCTGCTATGGCTGAAATCACCCCGCTAAACAACTTATGGACTCATAAGAGGGATAAAATAAGAGTCTTATTTGTTTGACTGAACATCATGAGTATGGTGTAGGGTATGGTGCAGCGCTTCATGCTGAACAATGTAATAATCACAGTTCTAATCTAATCACAGGAAAGCATGTCAAAATTACTATTCCAAAACTGTAAATGGTTTGTTCATCCAAAAATACAAATTCTGTATTTACTCGCGCTCGTGTTGATTTCACGCATCACGCAATTTTTAAGTCCGTGTTTACTACAGTATGCGTACATTCCTTGTTAAACATTGTTCATTGTAACATTGTAAAACTGTTCATGATATAAAGCCTTCGTGCCTCTTCAGACGACGAAGCGAAGACGCCTTCAAGCGAAGGCCTTGATATACTTCCAGCGAAATTGAAGAACGAACTGATATGACGTCATTTAGAACAAATTAGGCCAAAATTAAGTTTGTTTTGTGTTCATTTCAGGAGTTCGAAAACGGCTTGCCAAAGCGAATTTTCCGGAAAAGATTTCTGATTGTGGTTCGGTAGCATTCAGATATTTCCTCCAATTCCTTTTGCTTAAAGATCTGGGCTGAATTTCCCAAAACCCTAATTATTAATGCTATGTCATTCTTAAGTTATACCTTAAGCTGTACCTTAACGTTGATATCTGTTTCCCGAAACGTTCTTAGTTAAGTATACCTTCTGTTAGTCATACACTTGTAAGGTTGGTCTGGATCACTCTTATAGCTATACTTTATCACTGTTGACAGTTCACTCCCCTAGTGGCCACAACTCTGCAAAAAGTTTCTTTACATTTCAGTCTATACGAATATAATTCTGAAGTTATAATACACCCAGTGTACAATTAGGCTAATTGAATTTTTTTCATGCAAAGAATAAAATTGTCATTACACTAATGGTTGTTAGCTTTTTAATTATATTACCTAAAGGTACTACATCAGCTGGCAAACCATTATTCAGTAAAGGCTTAGGAGTCTATCTAAAGGGAATGATTATGGTGGGGAGTTTGGTCAAACTATGGCAGCGATACAGCGAATAGTTGTGCTAAATCAAAGATGGGACCGTCCGCGGAGCCATTTATTGTATGTGCACTATTTCATCCGTGAAAACTTTAGTCCCCTGGCTACCATGTCAGAAGCTGCAGACAAAACACCATGTCAGACAAACTCGACGAAACAACCCCCTCCCTCCCGAAATTCAGCTGCTGAGGGCTCTCCTCTTTCTGTCCTTTTTCGCTGCCATAGTAGCTGTTGGTTATATGTTTTGCGTGTGGTGTTTTAATTGAGTAGCTCATCCAATAACAGATATTATTGATTTACACCAATAATGTGATGCGGCTGCTGGGCAATCAACCCTGGTTCGAGAGTAAATGAAGACACTATGGCAAATATATTATGATAATATAAATGACCCTTTCAAAGGCCAGTGAAGGCATCTGACAGTTAGTGTAGCAGGTTGAGGCATGGCACATGAAAGGGGCGGCAGTGGCTCAGTTGTTTATGTAGGTTGTCTGCGAACCGAAAGGTTGGTGGTTCAATCCCCAGTTCCACCTGACCAAGTGTCGAGGTGTCCATGAGCAAGACACCTAACCCCGGCTGCTCCCAACGAGCTGGATGGCGTCTTGTATGGCAGACACCGCCGTTGGTGTATGAATGAGTGTGTGAATGGGTGAATGTGAGGCAAATGTAAAGCGCTTTGGTGGCCATTGGGTCTGTGAAAGCGCTTTATAAATGCAGTCCATTTACCATTTGGGCATCAGGTTTGCGCATTATTCGCAGATTATTTTTATAATGCAATTTCAACTATTTCTGAAGTGCTTCTTTTACAAAGAACAATGCTTTTTCTATCTTAACGCATAGAGTAAATAATCGATTCTCGAGCCATCAATATCAACCAATTCAGCACCACCGTCATGGACAGCACCTGGTAACGTCGCACATAAGAAGGTATACCTCAAGCAACCTCCTAAGGGGAACACACCTAGAAAAGGTATACCTTTAGTTAAGGTATACCTTTAAAGTCTTCATAGCGTGCTAAGAGACAACGTTATTGGGAAACCCTGCCCAGATTTGTCATGCCAGTATGGAGATGAAGCTGGCCATAGGTCTGTGCACAGGACTTGTCTGGTTCTTGTGGTCATTGCTGAGGATCTACGAGGCCTTCACAGGATATTGTCTAGTTGACAGGATCTTTGCTGACATTCAGGGCTGCGTAGTGGTACTGTGTATAGGTGCAGGTCCACCATCTGATCTATACACGGACCGTATACAACTGACTACGGTAACCTCGGAATAAACAGAGAAACTAATATTAGCGTAGATGCCTTTTTTTTTTTTACGATGTAACAAGTACATCGAGTGATCTTGGAAGTCTTCCCGGTTGCGGTTGACCTATTTTATGCAGCCTAACAATCCTTTAACGGATGTGAATTATAGAAATGCGATAGTGTTATGTGTATGCCAGGTTAACCCTTTAGAACCTGAAGCTAAAATAGGCTAGGTGTTTTTCTCACATTTAGATTTTTTGACTGTAAAATTCTAAAACAATGTGCTATCTGCCTCATGTGCAAGGTGTCATCTTTTTCAGAAAAAGATTATCTTTCAACAAATTACAGTTATTGACCATTATTGTGTGTGGTGAGTTTGTAAATAGAATTTAAATAGACAAAAATAAAAAAAAACGAGAATAAATTTACTGATTTTTATTTAGAAAAAAGTAAAAAAATCATGAACGAAAGAAACTTAAACTTTTTAAAGTTGAAAAATTAACTATAATACATATATACAAGTCTTTTTGTGATATTGGATTGCACAGTTCCCTTTCGAGGGAACTCGCGATGCGTCATCGACGCTTTGGGAACGCCCCCAGCGTGAATGCGTCTGAGCATCAATGTCAACTAGTCCAATGGAAAGAATGAGCGTCACGGGCGGGTGACGTCATGACCAGGAAGGCATAAGAGCACATCCGGTGAAACGCGGCATTAGCTTCTGTGTCTCAGCAAGCGATCTGTGTCATTTTGTCTCTGTCTATTTACTGTTGTCTGTTGCGGAAAAGGATGGAAACGAAACAAGTGTACAAACAGTGTGCTTCTCCCTGCCCGCGTTATTTAACGGGTGGGGACACACACGAACTTTGTGTCATTTGTTTGGGAGTGGAGCATGCGGTCTCAGCCTTCGAGGGGGCTGAGTGCCAGCATTGTGAAATGCTACCGCTTCGCATGCTCCGCTCTCGCCTGTCACTCTTTGATAAAGAGAGTGGGCAGGCTCGCGATCCGCAGGGATCAGGACCCGCGTCTGCCGAGGCAGCGCGGAGAATGCATTCCTGGGGATCGCAAAAGGATCTTTCGGAGGGGTTGGAGACGGGTCCGAGGGCTCTTTCTCCTTCCTTACCCGAAAGATCCAGCGCTCCCCCCCCCGGTGTCGGAAGCACGCTCTGCGGTTACTTCATTGCTCTTCCTCCGAGGAGGTCGATGCTATGAGTTTGGAGAGTGAAAGCACACACATGGGGGAAAGAGATTCACAATTTATTTCCCCAGCATATGATGAGCTGGTGGATGTTATGTCGCGGGCTGTAGAGAAATTAAAGATTGAATGGCCATCTGATAATAGGGGCACTCGTCCTAAGAGTAAATTAGATGAGCGCTTTTTATCTTCTACTGCTTCATCTCCACCACGAGGGCTTCCATTTTTTCCTGATCTTCACAATGAGATTTCTAAATCATGGAATAAGCCATACTCATCACGACTTTTCAGCCCTCAAGTTAATATTTATTCGAGAATTAGAGGGCTGAAAGAGTATGGTTATGAGGCGATGCCCCAGGCGGAACAGAATTTAGCCAGCTATCTTTCCCCTGGTCCCGCATCGTCTCTGAAAGCCTCGGCTTTGCCCACTAGACCGCTCAAAGCCACGTCGGTGTTAGTGGGCAAAGCTTATACGGCAGCAGGTCAAGCTGGAGCATGTCTGCATACTATGGCAGTGCTTCAGGCTTATCAAGCTGACCTGCTGGGGGATCTGGATAATAGTGAGGGAGTCAGTCATGACGATATTCGTGAACTTCGTCGGGCTACCGATCTTTCTCTCAGGGCTACTAAAGAGACCGCCAGAGCAATTGGGCGGTCTATGGCAGCTTTGGTAGCTACTGAGAGACATTTATGGTTGAATCTTTCTGAGATTAAAGAAAAATATCGTGCTTTTTTGTTAGATGCTCCGCTTGAACCTTCTGGTCTCTTTGGTAACGCAGTCCACACGGTCGTCGAGAGATTTCAGGAATCAAAAAAAGCAAGCGGACGCTTTCAAAAAGTTTATCCCTCGCCGTGTCCAGCCCCCTGGGGCTGCTGGGCGTGAGCAGCCCCAGCCATCAAGCTCATCATATCGTGTGCATCAGAAAGAGAGTGTTGCGTCTCGTGCACCTCCACGTGGAAACTGGAGACAGACGCAACCCTCTCAGCCGAAGTCTTCTAAGTCGAAGCCGGATCTGAGGACCGCTCTTCAGGCGAAGAAGACTTCGGCTCAAAAAAAAAAAAAACGTCCTGATGTTCATGCATCAGGCCTGTGAGGACAGCCCCGACCGAAATAGAGTGGTGTACACCTCATTATACGGTGCCCGTTCCATTTCGGGGTCCTCACGACTCACGAGACCGTTCTGCCAACCCTGCCACCCTCGGTGCTTCAGGGCGCAGCGGTCTCCAGCGAGTCGCTGATGCTATTGTTACGGGTGTGGTGCAGGCAGAGGAAGAGGCAGCAGTCAACAGGTCCAATTCAAATATACTTTACTCAAACAAAACAAGGAACACGGGAAACAGCAACACACCATACACAAACGTTACATAAACGAGAACCGACAAGGAGTGAGGGAGAACACAGGGTTTACATACACAGAGAACAGATTATGGGAACAAGACACAGCTGGGGCAAATTAACTAGACACAGGTGAATAAACTAAACACTAACGAGGAGCGGGAAACTGGAAACAGGACTGAACCAAATACACAAAGAACGGGGGAAACACAGGACATACATGTAACATTAGCTCCCCCTCCTGCAAGGCGCGTCCTCGCGCCGAGTAACATCAATAAGGGTGGGGGGGTGGGCGCCCTGGAGGCTGACGAGGGAGTGGCCTACCCGGAGCAGGAAGCCTCCAGGGCGGAGCAGGACATGCAGGAGGCCAGGGCGGAGCAGGACGTGCAGGAGGCCAGGGCGGAGACTTTCCCTCGGGTGGCCAGGGTGGAGACTTTCCCTCGGGTGGCCAGGGTGGAGACTTTCCCTCGGGTGGCCAGGGTGGAGAGGCCACTTCAGGTGGCCAGGGTGGAGAGGCCACTTCAGGTGGCCAGGGTGGAGAGGCCACTTCAGGTGGCCAGGGTGGAGAGGCCACTTCAGGTGGCCAGGGTGGAGACTGTCCCTCGGGTGGCTTATATCCCCCCCCCAAAATTTTCTTGGGGGGAGTGACGGGTTCAGAGACAGGCTTGGGGGAACTGGACGGGACCAGCGGAGAAGGCACGGGAGGACTGGACGGGACCAGCGGAGAAGGCTCGGGAGGACTGGACGGGACCAGCGGAGAAGGCTCGGGAGGACTGGACGGGACCAGCGGAGAAGGCTCGGGAGGACTGGACGGGACCAGCGGAGAAGGCTCTGGCAGGCAGGCGACGGGCTCAGGCTCTGGCGGGCAGGCGACGGGCTCAGGCTCTGGCGGGCAGGCGACGGGCTCAGGCTCTGGCGGGCAGGCGACGGGCTCAGGCTCTGGCGGGCAGGCGACGGGCTCAGGCTCTGGCGGGCAGGCGACGGGCTCAGGCTCTGGCGGGCAGGCGACGGGCTCAGGCTCTGGCGGGCAGGCGACGGGCTCAGGCTCGGCAGGGCTGCAGGGGAGCTCAGGCTCGGCAGGGCTGCAGGGGAGCTCAGGCTCGGCAGGCGTGCAGGGGAGCTCAGGCTCGGCAGGCGTGCAGGGAAGCTCTGGCTCGGCAGGGCTGCAGGGAAGCTCAGGCTCGGCAGGGCTGGACGTGACCAGCTGTGAAGGCTCGGCTGGGCTGGACGGAACTAGCTGTGAAGGCTCGGCTGGGTTGGACGGAACCAGCGGTGCGGGCTTGGCTGGGCTGGACGGAACCAGCGATGAGGGCTTGGTTGGGCTGGACGGAACCAGCGGTGCGGGCTTGGCTGGGCTGGACGGAACCAGCGGTGCGGACACGGCGTGCCATGGGAGAAAGCTCTCCAGACATCTGGAGAGTGCCTCTCTCCAGTCCAGACCAGAGAGATCTGGAAGTTCCCTTGGGTCGACCACCTTGGCCCCTCGCCGGTAACACGCCTTGATTATCTCATCGCCCAGCGAGCAGGAGGCAGCGAGTGGAACAAAGCCCCAGGTAAAGTGGAACAGATCACGGCTATCCAGCGCCAAAGCCGTGATCTGTCCCACGAGCTCCCAGATCTCCATCTTCCTCTTCTTTTTTTCCTTTTCCTTTTTGGTCGGTTCTTCTGTTACGGGTGTGGTGCAGGCAGAGGAAGAGGCAGCAGTCAACAGGTCCAATTCAAATATACTTTACTCAAACAAAACAAGGAACACGGGAAACAGCAACACACCATACACAAACGTTACATAAACGAGAACCGACAAGGAGTGAGGGAGAACACAGGGTTTACATACACAGAGAACAGATTATGGGAACAAGACACAGCTGGGGCAAATTAACTAGACACAGGTGAATAAACTAAACACTAACGAGGAGCGGGAAACTGGAAACAGGACTGAACCAAATACACAAAGAACGGGGGAAACACAGGACATACATGTAACAGCTATGCTGCGGCACAGCATCGGTTTCGCGCCCTCTGAGGGGGGCTTTAGAGCGGCCAGTTCAGGTAGTTCCTGCCATTATGTTTCAGGCTCCGGAATTGGCTGTCTCGATAACACCAGAGACCAGCCTCGAGAGGCTGGTTCCCTTAGTAAATTTTCTGGCAGCGTGGAAGCTTCTGCCGAATATTTCTCGTTGGGTCCTGCAGATTGTAGAGAAAGGATACAGAATCCAGTTTGGTTCTCGTCCTCCTCGTTACAACGGGGTGCTGCCCACAGTGGTGCATCCCGAGCAGGCTCTGGTAATGGAGCAAGAGGTAAAGGCCCTGTTAGCAAAGGAAGCTATAGAACAGGTGTACTCACCCGACAGAGAGTCGGGTTTTTACAGCCGTTATTTCATTGTTCCAAAAAAGGATGGGGGGTTGCGTCCCATTTTAGATCTTCGTCTGTTGAATCGGTCAGTACAGAAACTCAAGTTCAAGATGCTGACACTCAAACAGATCGTGACTCAAATCAGATCCGAGGACTGGTTTGTCACGATAGATCTGAAGGACGCTTACTTCCATATCTCCATCCTCCCTCAGCACAGGAAGTTCCTAAGGTTTTCTTTCGGGGGCAAAGAATACCAATATCGGGTTCTTCCTTTCGGTCTAGCTTTATCACCCCGCACGTTCACGAAATGCGTGGATGCAGCTCTAGCCCCTCTCAGGCTTCAGGGCATACGTATTCTGAACTACATCGACGACTGGCTGATTCTGGCGGAATCAGAGCAGTTGGCGGTTCGGCACCGAGGTGTCGTTCTCGCTCATATGCAGATGTTGGGGTTAAAGGCTCAATGCCAAGAAGAGTGTTCTTTCTCCAGTACAGAGAACCACTTTCCTTGGTGTGGTATGGGATTCAGTGACGATGCGGGCCACTCTATTGCCCGTTCGTGTAGCTGGTGACAGCCACCAAAGAGCTAAAGCTAGGCCAGTCACACACTGTGAAACAGTTCGAGAGGCTGTTGGGTCTCTTGGCGGCAGCGTCCAACGTGATACCTTTTGGCCTGCTGTACATGAGACCTTTACAGTGGTGGCTAAGGACCAGAGGGTTCTCCCCGAGGGGAAACCCACTTCGTATGATCAAGGTCACGCGGCGGTGCCTTCGTGCCTTAATTATATGGAGGAAACATTGGTTCTTAACCCAGGTTCCGGTATTGGGAGCTCTTTGCCATCGTGTTACGATCTCGACAGATGCTTCCCTCACCGGCTGGGGAGCGGTAATGGAAGGCCGCTCGGTTCAGGGTCTGTGGAAAAGTCATCATCTTTCGTGGCACATCAATTGCCTGGAGATGATGGCTGTCTTCAATGCGTTGAGACAGTTTCTCCCAGACCTGAGGGGCCATCATGTGCTTTTACGAACAGACAACACATCAGTGGTCTCTTATCTGAACCGTCAGGGGGGTCTGCGGTCGCGTCCGCTTTGCAAACTGGCGCACCAGATCCTCCTGTGGTCTCTGGGGAAGGTACTCTCCCTGAGGGCAGTGTATATTCCTGGGGACCAGAATATGGGGGCAGACATCCTGTCGAGGCAGGAGCTGAGGCCAGGGGACTGGAGACTCCACCCCGAGGCGGTGAAGAAAATTTGGGAGTTTTACGGCCAAGCAGAGGTGGATCTGTTTGCGTCTCCGCATACGACGCACTGTCCACTTTGGTTCTCCCTTACTCACCCAGCCCCCCTGGGGCTGGATGCTATGGTGCAGACGTGGCCGAGGCTACGTCTGTACGCATTTCCCCCAGTTGCTCTGCTCCCAGGAGTTCTGGAACGAGTCCGCCAGTACGGAATAAGCCTACTGCTTGTAGCACCACGCTGGCCGAGTCGGATCTGGTTTGGGGACCTGATCCATCTCTTAGACGGTCCTCCCGTGGAGATCCCGATCAGGAGAGACCTTCTGTCTCAGGCCGGGGGCACAATATTTCACCCTCGACCAGAGATTTGGAACCTGTGGGTTTGGCCTCTGAGGGGGCCCAACTCATAGAGAGTGGTCTCTCAGCTGAGGCTGCTGAGACCATCCTAAGCTCCAGAGCTCCAGCTACTAGGAAACTTTATGCGCTTAAATGGAGAGTTTTTTCTGTATGGTGTCACCGACATCAGTGGGATCCAGTTAACTGTTCTGTGAACACAGTACTCGAGTTCCTGCAGGAGCGCTTTACGTCAGGTCTATGTCCTTCCACGCTCAAGGTCTACGCGGCGGCCATTGCGGCTTACCACGCCCTGGTGGGGGGTACATCGTTGGGTCGAGACCCCCTGATTACACGTTTCCTTCGTGGCACATTGAGGCTGAGGCCTGCAACTCGCACTAAGGTGCCAGCTTGGGATCTTGCTATAGTACTAGAAGGCCTGTCTAGGGCTCCGTTCGAGCCCTTAGATTCGGTTTCAGAGAAATTTCTTACCCTCAAGACTTTCTGCTAGCTATTTCTTCCCTTAAGAGAGTTGGAGACCTTCAGGCCCTTTCGGTTTCCCCCACCTGCCTTGAGTTTGCACCGGGGATGGTCAAGGCATTCTTATATCCGAAACAGGGATACGTCCCTAAGGTGCCGACCTTGATTCCGAGGCCTATTGTGCTGCAGGCTTTCTGTCCTCCTCCTTTTACATCTGCGGACCAGGAAAGGCTGAACCTCTTGTGTCCAGTCCGATCACTGGATACTTATGTTCATCGGACATCTTCAATGAGGAAGTCCGACCAGTTATTTATTTGCTTTGGATCACCTGAGAAGGGTCTCCCTGCTTCTAAACAGATGGTTAGTAAGTGGATAGTCGAGGCTATTTCACTTGCATACGAGTACTCTGACCATCCGTGTCCCTTGGTGGTCAGAGCTCACTCTACGAGGGGTATGGCGGCCTCTAAAGCCTTGTTATTTGGGGTTTCTCTCCAAGACGTTTGTGATGCGGCAGGCTGGTCCTCACCGCTCACATTCGTCAGGTTTTACAGTTTGGACCTGGATGCTGCCCCAGGTTCTCAGGTGCTTAGTGCTTAGTTCCAACAGACTGACACTCAGGTACTTGGAATTCTGGCGTTTTGGGTATTCTCGTTCCCAAAGCGTCGATGACGCATCGCGAGTTCCCTCGAAAGGGAACGTCTCAGGTTACTACTGTAACCATAGTTCCCTGAGAAAGGGAACGAGACGATGCGTCACCCTGCCATACTTCCTGCATCCCTGTGATCGGCTTGCTTCGACTTTTTGAAGCTAATGCCGCGTTTCACCGGATGTGCTCTTATGCCTTCCTGGTCATGACGTCACCCGCCCGTGACGCTCATTCTTTCCATTGGACTAGTTGACATTGATGCTCAGACACATTCACGCTGGGGGCGTTCCCAAAGCGTCGATGACGCATCGTCTCGTTCCCTTTCTCAGGGAACTATGGTTACAGTAATAACCTGAGACGTTTTCATTTAGGACACTTTTTTTCATACACGCACTCACACATACATTGGTGGTGGTTGAGGGGATTCACCCTTCCATGTAAAGCGCTTTGAGTACCTAGAAAAGCGCTATATAAATGTAACGAATTATACAAATGCGTGTATTTATAGGCACGCACACATACACATGCACACACCATATGCTAAGATACGTGAAAGAGTAACGGCCATCCGCCTCCCAAGTTTCATTAAAAATCATCCCAATCCCCTCTTCTGCTGTCTACCACTTCTTTCGCCATGTATTTGTTCGTTTCTTCTATTATTTTATGCAATCCAAAACACTCTAACCTGCCGCGCTTTGTATCTGTGCAAAAAATCCTTCCTTCCCGCTCTGCCAGAAAGCTGCTGTCATTTGCTGAATTAAAGCATGAAATTACCGTAAAAGCCGTATATTGCCGAAAAGCACATTTTGAATGGTTTTGATAGTGCAAACGGTTGAAGAGTTACGGTAAAATGAATACAGCTTGCTGGTATGTGTCGGCGACGACACAGCCGGTTCTAAAGGGTTAAAGAGACTTTAACTGACAGAGAGTGTCTGCTTCCCAAACAAGGCTAGGAAGACTGTTCCAGAGTTTGGGTGCTAAATAGACAAAGCATCTACCACCTGCATTTGTTTTTGATATTGTAGGTATTATCAACTGGCCAGATGACGACTTGACAGAGCAGCTATCAAGTGTTAAACAGTTTTCTAGGTTATTACGTGCAAAGGTTTTTGGTCCAATAAATAAAACTATGTTTTTTTCAGAATTAAGTAGTAGGAAACAACCAATTTTTTTACATCAGCTATATATTCCGTTCGGGCAGTTTGGCTCCTCAGACGATTGTCGCCGCGGCATCGTCTAGGCCTCCTGTGCCAGCGATGTCGCTCTGCGCCCTGAGATCCATCGGCTTTGCCTCCGTCGGTCGTCCCCCAGTTGACGTCATCCACCTTGGCTCCTCCCTCCCTTGACTGTGCCATGACTGTCGTCTCTGGGTTTGTGCTTTCGGACAACTACCGTCATCGCCGCCGGGGTCTCGTCGTCCGTTTGTCACCATTCCTACACTGCCTGCTATCACCATCCCTTCGCCTGCTCCTCGGCCTGCTAAAGCCGTGAGGTCACGCCTTCTGGGAGGGGGGAGTACTGTCACAATTCTCAGTCACCAGACCAGTCACCTCACTACGTTTCCCATAATCCTCTCTGGCTACCACCTGTACACACTTAACAATAACCAAAGCATCATCGGTTCCTCCATAAAGGCCAGCACCAAAAAAAACCTCACATGTTTGTCTGGGCTCGTCGTTCCTCCCTGAACACTTACCCAATGACCAACCTGTGGATACATACCTGTGTGCTTCCGTCTTGAACTGTCCAGTCTTCTGTCTTCCTCAGTCTTCAGTGATCATCTCGTCTTCAAGCCAGCGAGCCTTCCAGTCAAGTTATATCCGCCGGCAAACAGATAAAAACAGTCATTACTCTGCCAGTATCATCTCAACGATCTACTATCCAGTCACTCACCTGTTTACATCCTGTGTTTGTCTCAATAAAACTCTGTTTGGATTCTATTGCTTACCTTAGCATAGACACTGAAACTGACAGTATTGACGTAATGACAGAATCTACATTTTAAATAATTTACCTCTCCATGTTAAACTAGTCCCGTCCGAATAGGGCTATAGATGGCTAACGATGCTTTTGGGAAACGCACCCCAGGTTAGGTGGATTGGATATGCCAAAATTGCAGGAGTATGTGTGAGTGTGAATGTGTCCCAGCACTCTTACTGCTGGGTTGTGGCAGAAAGGGCATCCGGCGTAACACCTGTGTCAAATCAAGATGTGTGTGAAGCGGTCCCTGCAAATGAGCAGGAATAACGTTAGGATGATGTTGATGATGAGTGTTTAAATTTGTAAATGATTAAACTGACACACAACTGTTACAACTCATCCTATGTTACAACCATAAGCTATGTTTCCATCCATCTATTTTTATGTGTATTTTGGGATATCGCAGAAAAAAAAACGCTGGATGAAAATGCCAAGATGCGCATAAATTCTAAAAATTTGCATAAAAAACATATGCGCTCAACTGAGTCGGATAATTTTTTTTATCCGACAAGTAAATGTGCATAAACTATAATGGAAACACATTTACAGAATATATTTCTTGATGCGCATCAAAAAAGACATGTGACTGACTTTGCGATGGGATGGCATAACTGGACCAATCAGAGGACTGATCTTGTTGCACAGCATCTGAAAAGCTGGTTTCGTCATTCTGAAAAGCCTATGTGTTTTTAGTCTAGATTTGAACTGACAGAGTGTGTCTGCTTCCCGGACAATTTTTAGGAAGATTATTCCAAAGTTTTGGTGCTAAATAGGAAAATGATCTACCGCCAGCAGTCGTTTTTGATATTCTAGGTATTATCAACTGGCTGGAATTTTAAGATCGCAATAGACGTGAAGCACTATAATGCGTCAAGATCTCGCTCAAGTACTGCGGAGTTAAACCATTTAATGCTTTGTAAGTAATCAGTAAAATAAAAAAATGTATACGATGTTTAATAGGGAGCCAATGCAGTGTTGACAGAACCGGGCTAATATGGTCATACTTCCTGGTTCTGGAAAGAACTCGAGCTGCTGCGTTTTGGACCAGCTGTAGTTTGTTTGTTAAGCGTGCAGGGCAACCACCCAGTAGAGCATTACAATAATCTAGCCTTGATGTCATGAACGTGAACTAATTGTTTGTGAAAAAATTTGGTTTGTTAAGGTATATTGCGTTGCATTGAACTGTTTGTTGTATGCGAGAGTTTATTGTTGCAGTAGGCCTATAAAATATTCCCATTCCACTGACATTGCTTTAAAAATGCCGACACACTGTCATTTACATACATACTCCCACTGTTTCAAAGCACTGCACTGGTCCCAGTTCAAAACACTTTAAGCACTACCCTCTCCACAAGCACCAGTAATTATAAAGAACACTTCTTACAATGCTCATTAAGCAAAAAGCCGCCATAAGCCTTGCCCATCTGGGCTACAGTACATTAT
Source organism: Rhinichthys klamathensis goyatoka (assembly GCF_029890125.1). Lineage (NCBI taxonomy): Eukaryota > Metazoa > Chordata > Actinopteri > Cypriniformes > Leuciscidae > Rhinichthys > Rhinichthys klamathensis. The sequence continues at coordinate 3,650,782 of NW_026606621.1, forward strand.
TGGTCTGTATTTGGCTACAGATTTACGATAATCGTGTGAAATTGTGTGTGTGTGTCTTTGTGCGTATGCACCTGCATTTATTTACGTCCTCTATTCATAAGTTTTATTTGTTTACAAACAGGAAAAATGTCCACATCCACTATACAAAATCTCTTTATTGTTTTGAGTTACTAGTATGCAATGGAACCGATTGTTGTCATGTATTTAATATATTGATTCATTCATTTATTCATCTATACATTCATTCATTCATTTTTGCTTCTAAGATTAATGCCTTGGTCGGTTGTGAAACATTTCGCGACACATATCGCGACACAGTGCTTTCCCTCACTTTCACCAGCAGAGGTCCTCGTCGAGCTCTGATTTGAAAAGCTCTGAGTAATGAACCTTTTTCCGATACAATTGTGTTGAAAGCTTCGCTGGTTCAGAAAGCTTCACTTCGCCATCACTTGTAATTACCTGATATGCCAATGAAAACAGAATAACAACAATAAAAAGGGACATTACACATTGATCAGAGTTAAATTTTAGTATTCTCAGTGCATTTTAGCAAATTCGTGTGTACATCATGGCAGAATATTAGCATAAGCATGATGGATTTTAGTGTATATTAAAATTATATTGTTACCAGTGTTGGGCAGTAACGCGTTACTAGTAACGCGTTACTGTAACGCAGTTACTTTTGACAGTAACTAATACTGTAACGCATTACTTTTTAAATAAAGTAACTCCGTTATCGTTACCATATGGTGCGTTGTCCGTTACTTTTTTAAATTAATTAGTTGCTGGAGCGGCTGAGAAGTGTGCGCTGTTACACAGTACGAGATCACTGAAGAGACTGCTAGCATTATACAGAGCGAGAGGACACATAAACTCACTGGCTGAGTTGTTTACGTTAACACGTGAGGCAGCGCGAGCACGGAGATTACAAGCTGCACGGAGAGCGCTGAGCACTTCAGATGCGCATTTAAAACACAGACAGCGAAACGGTATGAATACAGAACACTCAAGTACACATTGCCATATCATTATAAAGTAATATTTTGTCTAGATGCTGCATCAACAGAGAAAGAACAGAAGCTTGCCGTCGAGTCTGAGAGGAATAACATTAGTAACGGCTAACTTACCTCAAGCGATTAAAGCAATGTGACCAAAACACACGCAGACCTGACCCAGATGTTTTATGTCGCAATTGTTACCATCTATTTGCATTAGTTTATATCCAGCTGGTCACTGTTATGCATTCATTAGCCGGCGAAGTTGTATTTTTAAAGCTGACGTGATTGCTTACATTGATATGTTCATGCAGCGACATCAAGTTTCCTAATCAAGTGTTCTAAAATTTAAGCAAATAAAGTGAAAGACTATACATGTAATATATAGGTCTACATTTATGTAATTTTAATGCTCTGGCCTTTGCAGATATTTAAATATGGCCATCTTCTATAAGCTTGAATCATATAAAATGGTAACACTTTACAATGAGATTACAATTTTAGCATTAAATATGGTTAATAAATGTTGTAGAAGTATCATTCATTGTTAGTTTTTTAATTTCAACATTTACTTAATACATTTGAAATTGAGTTTAAATTGTTATTGTATCTGTTATTACCTTAGTTAATTAGCCTACTATGAACTAACAAGAATGATCAAGGTACAATTGTATTGCTCAAATATTCATTCATGCAGTAAAAACGTATTACTGTCAGCTGCATGAACATATCAATGTTGAGAAAGCAAACACATCACTAGCTTTACACATGCTTGTTTTGTTATTTATTTCAGAAATCCTTGTGATATATTCAGTTTGTGCTGGTCTGACTTAAATAAAATAGTGTTTAAAAATTACTTTCTGTTTAAGTCAGTTTTGTGTTTGTATAGACCATAACGCATAAAAGGGCATTAATGGGAACATTAAAGAACTTTCTTTAAAAAAGTAACTAAAAAGTTACTTTTCACAGTAACGCATTACTTTTTGGTGCAAGTAATCAACAAAGTAATTGAGTTACTTTTTGAATGAAGTAACTAGTAACTGTAACTAGTTACTATTTCTTAGTAACTAGCACAACACTGATTGTTACTGGTGTGTGCAGGCAGGCAGATGAAGACACAGAAGATTAAGGTTCCAACACAAAGTTTACTTATAATCCAAACGGGTAGCAGAAACACACATAGGTATAAACGTAAACAGACATGGAATGACGGTGAAGTAGGGGTGGGCGCTATACCGGTATGAACGTGAATACCGGTATTATGTTGTGCCATGATATGGATTTTGCGATACCGAGGATACCGTATTCATAAATTCAAATTTTGCAGTTATATTGTTTTGTTCAATTTGGTACTCTTTACAACTGTTAACACTAATGACGATACAGAATCGAATACGCTGTTTAAGGAAATGGCTGATTTGGCGCTTCATAAGCGTGAAGTTGCTGAGGCGATTAACCGCTGTCCTGTGACGCGTTCAATGAAGGACCGTAACGTAGAACACATCGCTAGTGCTAAGCGGCTGTTCATAAAGGATGCATCTTTTGCGGTGGAATGGGAAATAACAATGTAATGAGACGCAAGTTTGACTTTTAACTTGAGCGCAGCATTTTTAGAATGCCGTTTCATTTGCGAGACGCGGGTGCAACACCAAAACAAGTTCCTCAAGCACAAAAAAACGTTAAAGTTCTAGGCTACTGTATGTTTGAGATGTCATGTTTTCATGAAGGTTGAAAGGCTGAAAGCTGCTATTATTATCTTTGTTTTTACAAAACATTTACTGCTAATAATATTATCCACATGGAGACATTTCCCCGCAATGTAACGTTAGGCTATGGATAACAGGACACGACACACACATAAGCGCGCGCATACACACGACACACACATAAGCGCGCGCATACACACACACTGGTCCACTATCTTTGTGGGGACTCTCCATAGACGTAGTGGGTTTTATACTGTACAAACTGTAGGCCTTTATTCTGTCTCCTTACACTAATGAATTAGTTTGTATGCAAATTTTCATTGTTTTTTTTCTTGTATACTTTTAAGTTTTATTTATTTGGAGCTTTATTCAATCTCAAACCATTATTTTATTTTTATTATTAAGATGTCTGCACAAGAGTTAACTGTAATCTGTGCAAACATTAAACTTAAATTAAACGTCTCGCTTTGGTCTACACTGGAAGTGTTCTGCTCGCTCTGCTAAAGCTAAACTATAATTACTAAAACTGAAACTAAATAAATTAAAAACTATATAGAAATGTGTTTGCAAAATAAAAACTAAATAAAAACTAACAAAACCATTAATGAAACTAGCTAAAACTAAACTGAAATTTAAAGCAAAATTGAAAACGATATTAAAATAAAAAGATTAAAAACTAATTCAAAAAAGCAAAACTATAACAACAGATATTCCCGGCGGAGACAGAGCACACCCAAAGACGGCTCTCACTCAGAAATCAATAAAGTCTTCATTCGCTGCCGGTTCTCACTATGTGGAAAGTGGAAAGAGTGGAAAAAGTGGAAAGACATAACAAGTGCATTCAGGCCTACCTCATGTTGCACGTTTGCACTTTTTGAGAAAAAAAATGGCAAAAAAAAAAAAAAAAACATTTCAGCTCTATGTCCAATGAAATGCCTCACCTTTTTCTAGTTATCTACTGTTAAAATACATATTTTGCCTGTGATTTAACTAAGGTGTACTAAAATGTGATTCCATTTTTTTTTCTCATATCGCGATATAATATCGATATCGTCCGGACAGTGCAAAATATCGTGATATGATTTTTTGCTCATATCGCCCACCCCTACGGTGAAGGAGGAACTTATAGTGAATACAAACGAGGTAATTAATGATATACTGTATAGCTCATACACATGAACTCATAATGACAGAAACCATGACGACCAAGGAGTGGTCGGGAAAATGAACAAAGGGAGACAGAAACTAATGAATGCAAACTAAAAGTCCATGGTCACATATATAGCCTATTTTTTAAATAAAGGATGGAATCATCAAAATGATGATTGCCACGACTAAAGCTTTGCTTTGGTATTTAAAAAGAATAAAATAAGTAAATAAATAAATAAACAAACCTCTTTCCAGAAAGCACAATACCATGTTTAATTAATTTGTTGATATCTAAAGGACAGTAATAGATCTCAGCCTATTTTGAATAATCAAATTAGTATTCTAATCACACCAATCACCATCTCAGTTGTATTATGTACTGTATAAAATTGAATACAAAAAAAAAAAACAATACTGGGAATGTCATTAAACCTTTATTTAGTTCACATAATTATATGGTAAGGTGTCCCAAATTCAAATTTATATAACAAAAAGGCAGTGATGTATAATATTTTTGTTGTTGTTTGGTAATATATGTGCTCAATTACCAATCCACTTTGGATTTTTTAGTATTAATGTCTAGTCAAGTCAAGTTGCCTTTATTTATATAGCACTTTATATAATACAGATTGTTTCAAAGCTGCTTTACAGTGATAAATAGGAAAATAATGATTCAAGGATGCAAAGAGAATTTAATTCTGCTGTAAAGTAGGTCTAAAAAGACAGTCATCAGTCTAAAGTAAACAGTCATTAGTTAAAATCAGTTTAGTGTTGATTCAATTTTGTCAATAACTTTATAAAGTTCAAGCAGCTGTGGAGAAAACAGTGATGTCATCATCACCAGCTCAGTTAAGTTCTCATCCAATAGTGTCTGTGTATTCAAGTCAATAATATTGCCTCTAGGAACAAAATTGAAAAATAAATATACAATAAACACATCAGACCAAGTCTGTATTAAATTTAGTTTATTTTTGCATCATTCTCTGGATTAAATAAAATAAATAAAATATAAGTATGGCATGAAGTGAACCTAAGCTTATAAAACAGTCATAACTTAATATTTTTCAAATAAAACCATATTGTATCGGATCAGTAACTTTTTATTAATGGGTGAATGCACCTCATTTTCAAAGTTTTAAATGTTATTGTGTTTTTACCATGCTATCACTACATTTACCCCCTTTATACAGGGGCACGGGAAGTAGGGGTGCTGTACAGAATTGTAAATGCAACTTAAATTTTTGTTAATTTACATGTATTCACTTTTAGAATTTAGTTATTTATTTGTAATAAAAGCTTTGAATGTACATTGTAAGTGGGCTATAAACCTGTGTTATTTCTGAATCGGATTAATTTTACATGTGGTGTTTTCTTTCTTGAAACGGGATTAGCCTATCCTAATTCTTCCTCTTGAAACTTAATTATTGCACACACATAATCCTGGCAAGCAGTATCAGACATGAACTGTACACAATGTAAACAAAATTAACTATAACAAACAACATAAACATTCACAACATAATGAATTAATTTGTCTGCTCTAATACGATTGTTGTACTTTGTGGTGTTTTGACATGTTTTATAGACTCTTAATCAGAACCTTATATTTATATCTTCTTAATCAAATGTGTGAGTTTTTTTTTTTTTTTTTTTTTTGTGAACTAGTGTGTTCAGATTTGGACACTGTGCACTCAAAATCTGTGAAACTTTCATTGCTTGAAATATCTCAGATGCTCTAAACCTCTGCACATAAGTGCACAACCAATATGGCCAAACAACTGCAGTCTGAACAGAAAAAAAACTTTCATGTACGTAAATTGGAGAAAAAGAACATGAAACAAATTACAAATATAATTTTAAAATGTAAGTTGTATTGCTTGCCGAAAATGTAATTAAATTAACCACAATATTGAACAATGCATGTGCAGAGGTTTGTGAACAATAGGGAATCTAACTCATTTTGTGGAAATCTTTCTGCGGCTGCAGATTGTATGTGGACTGGGTCATGGTGACACAAAAAGAGCCGAACAGTTTCCAGTAGACTGAAATAAAGATGTGCATAAAATGCCAGCATGCTTTGGTTTCATTTGGTATCTAAAAGGATTACAGCTATCATTTAATTAGACTTTTAATTAATGCCTTTGAAAGCATTCTTGTTCTATCCTCTCAAAGCACACACTCTTGCATTTGGTGGTGCAGATGTGGAAGCCCATGGAGCATGTGTGCATGTGACTCAGTGAAGGGAGTGTGTGCTTCTCCTAAGACATGCCTCTAATGAAGCTTCTTTAATTACATTTTAATGTACCTGAGCACAGCAGCTGTGCCTCTCCTCACCCACAATACCACTGTTAGTGCAACACACACACACACACACACAGTCCTCACTAGTCGGTTGTCATAATATTTCACTATATAAGTGAGGACATTTGGCCCTCACAAGTATAGCCAAACCTCTACACACCCACCCACAAACACAGACAGACACACACAGTGCACCACAATCCTGCTAAACAGACTGCACTCTGCTACTAATTACCACTGATTAGTAAGTAAGATGATATCTTTAAAGTCCAAGAACAACAGATGCGGCATAAAAAAAGTAAACAATCAAAATATAGTAATTTAAACATTGCCAATGTTGTTTGAGTGAAACACTCCTGAAGAATTAACAGTTACTAAAGATTGTACTTTGAATAAAAAAATGAATTGGTATTTGACAGCATTTTATACATTTATAATTTTTATTTATTTATTTGTTTGATTGTTCGAAGTGCTTAAGCGAATTTTATTACTAAAAAAACAAAACAAAAAACAATGCTAAACCATGAAAATGTACTGAACGTATTAAATGAAATAAATAAATAAATAAATATATATATATTAGTGCTGTCAAATTGATTAATCACGATTAATCGCATCTAATATAAAGGTTTGTAAATGTATAATATATATATATATATATATATATATATACACTCACCTAAAGGATTATTAGGAACACTTGTTCAATTTCTCATTAATGCAATTATCTAATCAACCAATCACATGGCAGTTGCTTCAATGAATGTCAGAATGGGAAAGAAAGGTGATTTAAGCAATTTTGAGCGTGGCATGGTTGTTGGTGCCAGACGGGCTGGTCTGAGTATTTCACAATCTGCTCAGTTATTGGGATTTTCACGCACAACCATTTCTAGGGTTTACAAAGAATGGTGTGAAAAGGGAAAAACATCCAGTATGCGGCAGTCCTGTGGGCGAAAATGCCTTTGTTGATGCTAGAGGTCAGAGGAGAATGGGCCGACTGATTCAAGCTGATAGAAGAGCAACTTTGACTGAAATAACCACTCGTTATAACCGAGGTATGCAGCAAAGCATTTGTGAAGCCACAACACGCACAACCTTGAGGCAGATGGGCTACAACAGCAGAAGACCCCACCGGGTACCACTCATCTCCACTACAAATAGGAAAAAGAGGCTACAATTTGCAAGAGCTCACCAAAATTGGACAGTTGAAGACTGGAAAAATGTTGCCTGGTGTGATGAGTCTCGATTTCTGTTGAGACATTCAGATGGTAGAGTCAGAATTTGGCGTAAACAGAATGAGAACATGGATCCATCATGCCTTGTTACCACTGTGCAGGCTGGTGGTGGTGGTGTAATGGTGTGGGGGATGTTTTCTTGGCACACTTTAGGCCCCTTAGTGCCAATTGGGCATCGTTTAAATGCCACGGCCTACCTGAGCATTGTTTCTGACCATGTCCATCCCTTTATGGCCACCATGTACCCATCCTCTGATGGTTACTTCCAGCAGGATAATGCACCATGTCACAAAGCTCGAATCATTTCAAATTGGTTTCTTGAACATGACAATGAGTTCAATGTACTAAAATGGCCCCCACAGTCACCAGATCTCAACCCAATAGAGCATCTTTGGGATGTGGTGGAACGGGAGCTTCGTGCCCTGGATGTGCATCCCACAAATCTCCATCAACTGCAAGATGCTATCCTATCAATATGGGCCAACATTTCTAAAGAATGCTTTCAGCACCTTGTTGAATCAATGCCACATAAAATTAAGGCTGTTCTGAAGGCGAAAGGGGGTCAAACACAGTATTAGTATGGTGTTCCTAATAATCCTTTAGGTGAGTGTATATATATATACACACATACATACACACAAGCACCCATATCAATCAGTGGCGTGCAGCGGTGTTCTGAAATAAAGCAAATTCCCCACAGTTTTGTTTTTAGAAATCAAAAGTAAATTCATGTCCCAGTTACTCTTAATGTTGTCCCATTACTTTACATTACATTACATAAAAAAGAGAAAAAAATAAAGAAACAATGTAATTAATGTTCTATTTATTAAAACCAAGTATAAATCACATCATATAGTTATAGGATATAGGAATATAGGAGAATATAGGAACCGATATAGGTCAAGTCAAGTCATCTTCATTTATATAGCGCTTTTAACAACGTAGATTGTTCCAAAGCGGCTTTACAGTGATAATAGGAAATTAAAGTAATAGAGATTGTTTTGGCTTTATGACAGCTCTAGAATAAAGTTATTTTCCAGCTAAAGTTAGTTTTAATTGATTCACTTCCGTCGCAACGACCACTAGCCATTAACTCAGGGCTAACACGACACCGTTCCAACAGAAAACTCTTAAGTTCTCTCAACGCAAACTTTAAAAACGCGAACCTGTGAGAACGCCGATGGCGTGCACATGTGCATTAAGAGTTCATTCTATAGGTATGCACGTTTGAATATATGTGCGCAGGCATGTAGTCCTTCCCTAAAAAAACTAACCCTCAACAAACTACTTGTCTGACCTTAAAATGTATAATACAGAATTTTATCGCTTCGGCGTAGCCACGTGAACCGGAATTATCCAGACAACGATTATCTGTACAGAGGTAAAGGGAAGGAGGCCTTCACAGGGAGGACTAGTGACACTTCAGGACTGCGTCGTCGTCGCGTCCAGACGCAGGCCCTTCATCAGATCTGGATACGGCCTGGATCCGGCGGACTGCGGTAAACCTCGGGATAAACAGAGAGCCTAATATTAGCGTAGATGCCATTCTTCTTATGATGTACACGAGTACATCAGGATTTATGGGAAGTGTTCCCGGTTCTGGCTGACCTAATCTATGCAGCCTAACATTGAATTATAGAAGTCTATAGTGTGTTATGTGTATGCAAGGTCAAAGAGATGTGTTTTAGTCTAGCTTTGAACTGACAGTGTGTGTCTGCTTCCCGGACAATGGTAGGAAGACTGTTCCAAAGTTCTGGTGCTAAATAGGAAAAGGATCTACCGCCAGCAGTCGATTTTGATATTCTGGGTATTATCAACTGGCCGGAATTTTGAGATCGCAATAGACGTGACGGACTATAATGCGTTAAGTAATTTGTGCTTTGTAAGTAATTAGCAATATTTTAAAATGTATATGATGTTCAATAGGGAGCCAATGCAGTGATGACAGAACCGGGCTAATATGGTCATACTTCCTGGTTCTGGGAAGAACTCAAGCTGCTGCGTTTTGGACCAGCTGTAATTTGTTTATTAACCCTCTGATTATCTTCATTTGTGTCTACACTAGTTATCTTTGGGGTCTCCAGGGACCCCAGACAATAACATTTAATTTTGTAACAGAATAAAATCAGTTTTTTTTTTTTTTTTACAAATGTAATTTTACTCAACATTTGTGCAGTTTTGGGAGGATTAAAGATATCTTTTAAATTTCTGTAAATAAATAAATATTTATTTAAATAGCCTTTTTACAAAAAAAACAGCATTTTATGTAAAATTCACTTTATAAAAGACCCAGATTTCTAACTTTTATTCATGGAGATAACATGGATACTTTTACATGGTTTAATGTAAGATTTTTAGCCATTTTTTGGAAAATGCAGTTAAAAAAAAAAAAAAAAATCACTTTAACCACTAGATGGCTATAGAGCTCCACTATATGCTATTTGCTATTTGACAAATCAAAATATATCTTTTCACAAGTTTTTCCAGTTGGATTCATATCTAAATATTATAAAATCACAATTATAACAAAAAAAAAAAAACTTTGTGTAAAAAATGGAGCATTTTTTGTACTGACAAAAGTTTTTCAATAATGTTACATTATGATTAGAATCAAACCTGAACAAGATGTTACAAAGAGAAATGTTGGAGTCTTTAGATTTTATCATTTATTTTCAATCATCTGTTTTTAATATAATTCTACAATTTTATTCAACATTTCAGTTACTAACTGTAACAGAACAGAAACGAACAGTTATATTACATATTGAGTAAAAATACATGACATGAACATCAAAATGCAATGAACTGAACAGCAATAACAAATGATCAAATAGAGCAGTAAAAAAATAAAATTTAGTTAAAAAAAAACAGTGAATGGGAAAAAAAAAATCGAACAACTAGGAACAATAATTGGTGGTCTCATCTCATACAGTCTTGTTTACAGTGCACTGCAGGTGTTTATGCGTCAGTGCACTGCAGGCAGTATGCATAGTTTAGCCTTACAAATGTATTCCTGTGTGAGAGTGTGTGTGTGTGTGTCTTTGTGTGTGTGCGCGCATTGTGGATGTTTTTTGCTTTGTTGGAAGTGTGCCACTTTATTTCTGTCTATGTGATCTGCGTTTTTTCTGATTTTGATGATGAATTTTGTATATTTACTATGCGGGGTCTCCAGGGACCCCGAAGACAACTAGTCACTATTTTTTTCACGCTAACATAAAAACAGATATTCCAAATTTTTTTTTTTTTGTAGATCTAGAAAGTGTTTAGAGCCGTAGAAAGTTTCACACCATTTGGACAAAGAGAACATTTTTTTTAATTTGAGTAAAAGTCATTTGCGGGTTAAAAAGACCCAGAAGATAATCAGAGGGTTAAGCGTGCAGGGCAACCACCCAGTAGAGCATTACAATAATCTAGCCTTGATGTCATGAACGCATGTACTAATTGTTCCGCATTCGTCAATGAGAGCATATGACGTAATTTGGATATATTTTTAAGATGGAAAAATGCGGTTTTACAGATTCACGTGACTTTCAAATGAAAGATTGCTATCAAAGAGCACACCTATGTTCCTAACCGACGACGAAGACTTGACAGAGCAGCCATCAAGTGTTAGACAGTATTCTAGGTTATTATGTGAGGAAGTTTTTTGTCCAATAATTAGAATCTCTTTTTTTTCAGAATTTAGTTGTAGGAAATTACTAGTCATCCAATTTTTTATATCTGCTTTGCATTCTGTTAATTTTGTGAATTGGTGCGTTTCGTCAGGGCGTGAAGAAATATAGAGCTGAGTATCATCAGCATAACAGTGAAAACTAATGCCATGCTTCCTAATGATATCTCCCAAGGGTAGCATGTACAGAGTGAACAGCAAAGGTCCTAGTACTGAGCCTTGTGGTACACCATACTGAACTTGTGATCGATAAGACATCTCTTCATTTACTGCTACAAACTGATAACAGTCTGATAGTATGTTTTAAACCATGCTAATGCAATTCCACTAATGCCTAGGGATGGGCGACATATTATCGTTTGCGATATACCGGTAAATTTTTTTCCTCACAATAAGAATTAGTCTTCCTGCGATAATAACGATGAAGCCTATGACGGGCCCCATTCGCAACTCGCGCGCATGGCGGAAGGCGGACGTGAAGCTGAGGCGAAGTTTATCGCTAAACGAGTAACTACCTCTACAATCTGGAACTGGTAGGCCTACACACAGATAGATTTTCACCCGCCCATCTCGCCGAACACTTGACTGAGCGCTTGAGAGTTTCGCTCTCCGTCAAGTGATCCGTAAAGCCCACTAAATCAGTTCATCTCAATGAATGCACAGTGTATTTGACGCGCAGTAAACACTAGTGTGAGGCGCACGACTTGCTGTCACTTTGCTGAGAGCGCTCAGTGTTTCTCACACACTCGATGAGAGAGAGTGAGTCTTACATATCACGCAGAATTGAAGTGTACATGACGTCTACATGTAAATGATATTATTTGTTGTATTTTCCTGTAAAAATAATGGAGTTCATTTGGAATTATTCAGCTTTTATGAGCAAGCAGAAACTAATGCGCAAACTCAGACGTGATAATATTCATGAACCCAGCAGCTCATCAATCCTTAGTGCGGTTTATATTGTTATTAGTATTAGAATTCGTAGTAGTATTAGTATAACTATTCGTTGTTAGTTTTTTTACATTTCAAACTTAATTTATTTTTGGATCATCATTTATTTACCCTCATGCTCCATAAACACTGGTCAAGGACACAAAGATTTATCTTAAATTTTCTAATTTTGATTGCTCAAAACCCCCTAAGTCATCATGTTTTCAGGCCATTTCAAGTTTGATTTTGGCATGATAAAGCAGTGATATCTAAGTGGCTGAGCTGTTTATTTACTTTTTATTTAGTCTTCCCATTAACGCCAACATTTTGTTCATTCGGACCGGTTGAGATTTAAGAGGCGGGATTTAGCACGTGAACCAATCAAAGGCAATAAAAACCAATCACATCCAATCATAGCGTGATAGAGACATCGCCTCCTCTCACGTGACTTTCCCCCATTCATTCTCAATTACCCCCCACTAAACCCAGTGCAAGTTATGCGAACAAGGGTGTGTGAGGGTATGTAAAAACATGTTGACAGATGTTATTATTGGACAAACATTTTACAGTGGGAGTCTGCCCTGACTGAGCCCATTGAGTTATATTTTAATTTGTTAATTGCCTTTTATGCATCAATAAATCAAGCCTGTGACTAAACAATCAACTTCACATTGTTTTCACATTCTTAGCAGCTTTAAAATATTCTGTTATTTGAATTGTGATTTAAATAATATTGAAAAAGTAGGCAAAGAACACTTCCTTTATAATCGGTGTGATCAGTGAGTGAGTTATGCACTTTCACCAAAATGTTTTGGGGGTCTTAAGTTTTCAAAAGAGTTCCACGTGTAATACTTATTTCAGATGCAAAGATGTTACCTAATCATAGTAGTGGGAGTTTACAATGAAGTCTTATGAAGTATTTAAATCAAAGAGATAAAACCAAAAGGCTTTTATGACCCAAAATGACTGTTGATGTAGCTACTCTAATTAACTCTAGATCAGCTGCTCTCTTTGTTTTAGCTTCAGGATCCAGAACCCAAAACAGTAAAAAAAGAAAAGAAAAAGAAATAACTATTAACACTTATTTAAATTAATAATATTAAATAACATATTGATTAAATAGCTAATTAAAATAAAACTTTTTTTCTCTGTGACTAGATGTGAATCACTTGTCTATAACATTCAAAAGGCAAACATAACTTTACATGTTTACTTCCCAATTGTCTGCTTTCCTCTACTGCTAAGTATCTCAGCTATAAACACTAATTGGCCACAATGGGCAAACATGCATTTGCCTGCCAATGCAGATTGCATTAACTGAATGACTAAATGTCCACCTGGGGCTTTTTGAAGTCTCACTCTCATACAGTGTTTTGGAGCATTGACATTTCATTAAAAGCTCTCCAATGATGAAAACAGTCAACTATTGTTGTCACAAAACAGTTAGTGTTGGATCGATTGCTGATGGTAGGCTGATACTGTCTGCAGCTCCAGATGGTGAAGGTGAGAATGAAAAACAGATAAAAGTAGCTGCTCTGGAGCAGAATGATGAATTGTAGGGTATAATAAGGGTGAAGAACAAAATAGATATGCAACTTCTTTACATGAGCTATAACTCCATAATCATACCTTCCTGCAGACTTCAGTTCCAACCTGGGGGGTATTCCAGAAAGCAGGTTATTTGACATACCCGGGTATGTTTATGGGCAAGTAAGCGGATAACCTCAGCTTTAGGTTAACATATATAATATAAATTATAAATATAAAATATATAGCTAATTATAAAGCACTATTATAACTAGGGCGGTCAAATGATTAATCGTGATTAATCACATCCAAAATAAAAGTTTTTTTTACATAATATATGTGGGTGCACTGTGTATAATTATTTTATATATATAAATACACACACATGCTTGTATATATTTAAGAAATATTTTCATGTATATACGGTATATAGATTTATATATAATTTACACTCACCGGCCACTTTATTAGGTACACCTGTCCAACTGCTCGTTAACACTTAATTTCTAAGCAGCCAATCACATGGCGGCAACTCAGTGCATTTAGGCATGTAGACATGGTCAAGACAATCTCCTGCAGTTCAAACCGAGCATCAGTATGGGGAAGAAAGTTGATTTGAGTGACTTTGAACGTGGCATGATTGTTGGTGCCAGAAGGGCTGGTCTGAGTATTTCAGAAACTGCTAATCTACTGGGATTTTCACGCACAACCATCTCTAGGGTTTACAGAGAATGGTCCGAAAAAGAAAAAACATCCAGTGAGCGGCAGTTCTGTGGGCGGAAATGCCTTGTTGATGCCAGAGGTCAGAGGAGAATGGCCAGACTGGTTCGAGCTGATAGAAGGGCAACAGTGACTGAAATAACCACTCGTTACAACCGAGGTATGCAGCAAAGCATTTGTGAAGCCACAACACGCACAACCTTGAGGCGGATGGGCTACAACAGCAGAAGACTCCACCGGGTACCACTCATCTCCACTACAAATAGGAAAAAGAGGCTACAATTTGCAAGAGCTCACCAAAATTGAACAGTTGAAGACTGGAAAAATGTTGCCTGGTCTAATGAGTCTCGATTTCTGTTGAGACATTCAGATGTTAGAGTCAGAATTTGGCGTAAACAGAATGAGAACATGGAACCATCATGCCTTGTTACCACTGTGCAGGCTGGTGGTGGTGGTGTAATGGTGTGGGGGATGTTTTCCTGGCACACTTTAGGCCCCTTAGTGCCAATTGGGCATCGTTTAAATGCCACGGCCTACCTGAGCATTGTTTCTGACCATGTCCATCCCTTTATGGCCACCATGTACCCATCCTCTGATGGCTACTTCCACCATGTCACAAAGCTCTAATCATTTCAAATTGGTTTCTTGAACATGACAATGAGTTCACTGTACTAAAATGGCCTCCACAGTCACCAGATCTCAACCCAATAGAGCATCTTTGGGATGTGGTGGAACGGGAGATTCGCATCATGGATGTGCAGCCGACAAATCTGCGGCAACTGTGTGATGCCATCATGTCAATATGGACCAAACTCCCTGAGGAATGCTTCCAGCACCTTGTTGAATCTATGCCACGAAGAATTGAGGCAGTTCTGAAGGCAAAAGGGGGTCCAACCCGTTACTAGCATGGGGTACCTAATAAAGTGGCCGGTGAGTGTATATTATATACACTCACCGGCCACTTTATTAGGTACACCTGTCCAACTGCTCGTTAACACTTAATTTCTAAGCAGCCAATCACATGGCGGCAACTCAGTGCATTTAGGCATGTAGACATGGTCAAGACAATCTCCTGCAGTTCAAACCGAGCATCAGTATGGGGAAGAAAGTTGATTTGAGTGACTTTGAACGTGGCATGATTGTTGGTGCCAGAAGGGCTGGTCTGAGTATTTCAGAAACTGCTAATCTACTGGGATTTTCACACACAACCATCTCTAGGGTTTACAGAGAATGGTCCGAAAAAGAAAAAACATCCAGTGAGCGGCAGTTCTGTGGGCGGAAATGCCTTGTTGATGCCAGAGGTCAGAGGAGAATGGCCAGACTGGTTCGAGCTGATAGAAGGGCAACAGTGACTGAAATAACCACTCGTTACAACCGAGGTATGCAGCAAAGCATTTGTGAAGCCACAACACGCACAACCTTGAGGCGGATGGGCTACAACAGCAGAAGACTCCACCGGGTACCACTCATCTCCACTACAAATAGGAAAAAGAGGCTACAATTTGCAAGAGCTCACCAAAATTGAACAGTTGAAGACTGGAAAAATGTTGCCTGGTCTGATGAGTCTCGATTTCTGTTGAGACATTCAGATGTTAGAGTCAGAATTTGGCGTAAACAGAATGAGAACATGGAACCATCATGCCTTGTTACCACTGTGCAGGCTGGTGGTGGTGGTGTAATGGTGTGGGGGATGTTTTCCTGGCACACTTTAGGCCCCTTAGTGCCAATTGGGCATCGTTTAAATGCCACGGCCTACCTGAGCATTGTTTCTGACCATGTCCATCCCTTTATGGCCACCATGTACCCATCCTCTGATGGCTACTTCCACCATGTCACAAAGCTCTAATCATTTCAAATTGGTTTCTTGAACATGACAATGAGTTCACTGTACTAAAATGGCCTCCACAGTCACCAGATCTCAACCCAATAGAGCATCTTTGGGATGTGGTGGAACGGGAGATTCGCATCATGGATGTGCAGCCGACAAATCTGCGGCAACTGTGTGATGCCATCATGTCAATATGGACCAAACTCCCTGAGGAATGCTTCCAGCACCTTGTTGAATCTATGCCACGAAGAATTGAGGCAGTTCTGAAGGCAAAAGGGGGTCCAACCCGTTACTAGCATGGGGTACCTAATAAAGTGGCCGGTGAGTGTATAAATATATATATTTTATATATAAATAATATTTTTTTCTTAAATATACATGCATGTGTGTGTATTTATATATATACAAAATAATTATACACAGTGCACCCACATATATTATGTAAAAATTTTTTTTTATTTTGGATGTGATTAATCGTGATTAATCATTTGACAGCCCTAATTATAACATAAAGCAATGTTTATTTTACTCTATTTATTTGAAATCGCCCCCTATACCCTCATTCACTTTTCCCTATTTTACTCCATATTTCACTTGAAGGAGTGAATGAAAACGAGTGAGTGAATTCGGACACTGAGTGCACCAGAAGGGCTGCCGCTTTTTGCTTGCTGTTTAGGCTAATAATTAATTGAAACGTAGCAAACTGGCAGCTCCAGTAGTAATGAATGATTTATCCCGATCTCTCCCATGGAAACTAGCATGTATACACTGCAATTAAACAATTTAATAATCAATTAAAAAGGAATTTATACCTGTGTGATATTACGCAGGACCAGCGCGGTTTGGAAAATGGATGGATGATTGATTCAGCGGCGGCGGCATCTCCTGGCAAGACGCGGGAATTCATTCAGTGCGCGACTCTCACAGTGCATTTTGGGTATTCTCTAGACATTGAGCATACATCGGTTGTACACTCGTTATTGCGGTGCATTGTGGCAGTGGCGGTTCTAGACCACGGTAACTTGGGGGGATGATAAACATATTTTCAAAGCGTTCAATAGCTGTAGAATCAAATTTTCTAACACAGCGAGAAACACAAGATTTACTTCTCTCATGACTGAAGGGAATCCCAAAAGTGACCGATTTATAATCTGAGAAAGCCACATCACCTAATGCAATGTTGCACACTGACAGACCATATGATAGTACCTTACCTTATTCGTATGGTCTATACGAATAAGGTAAGGCTATTTAAATAGCATTTCCAAACAATTTTTTTTTAAATACAATTAAGTTAGTAAGGTATGAGCTACCACAGTCATTTAAAAATACACAAAAATGACACAAAGTTAAGTTAAGTGGCATTATGGGGTAATGGGTATGGTAAACAACAGTTACCATAGTAAATACACAATACTAACATGAACTGTTAATTAAACATATGGACACTTATCCTGATGAATAGAATAAACATCATACCCACATGCAAATCCTTCCCAGCTAACACACAAAGTACAAGTTGCGTCATTTATTGGTACTTTTTGGTAATTTCATGACTTACTAATTGACAACATAACTACGGCGTTGCATGCTTGTAATTTATTTTGCATTTTATAGTGAAGTAATATACAGTGCATGCCTCCTCATTTGCACGAACAATTGAAGAGTGCCCGCTACGAGCACAGAATAACGTCCGACAGGAAAGGAAAGTTTGTTTCAGGAAAGTCTCTTCTGAAGTGAGAGACTTTTTATTTTGCAATGAGTGTACAA
The DNA here is from genome assembly GCF_029890125.1 of Rhinichthys klamathensis goyatoka. Taxonomy (NCBI): domain Eukaryota; kingdom Metazoa; phylum Chordata; class Actinopteri; order Cypriniformes; family Leuciscidae; genus Rhinichthys; species Rhinichthys klamathensis. The sequence continues at coordinate 3,668,613 of NW_026606621.1, forward strand.
CTGATATACACTCAATGGCTAGAGAAATCCCACAAAGCACAGTGAGAGTCGCATGGCGAATGATTTCCCGCGACTGACCTGAAGCTCCGCAGCTAAATTACCCATACATCCATTTTCCAAAGTGCTGGTCCAATGTGGCTACAGCATAATATTATTTTTAACTGATTATTAAATTGTCTAATGAAGGTTTATACATACTGTAGTTCCCTTTCAGTCGAGAACGTCAGACGTAGTCGACGTCGACTGAATGGGATCACGCCAGGGAGCCAGTCCATACCTGTCCACCCTCACGGTTTTCCCGGGATTCTCCCGTATTTTACCTTGCTATCCCGCTATCATCCCGTTTAAAGGAACACGCAGACTTTTTTGGAAATTTAGCTTATTCACCGTATCCCCCAGAGTTAGATAAGTCCATACATACCTTTTTCATCTCAGTGCGTGCTGTAACTCTATCTGACGCACCCACCGCTAGCCTAGCTTAGCACAAAGACTGGATGTAAATGGCTCCAGCTAGCATACTAATCCCAATAAGTGACAAAATAACGCAAACATTTTCCTATTTACATGTTGTAATTTGTATAGTCAGAGTGTACAAATAACAAGGTCATATGAGACACAGCCATCTTTTAACCGTATAAATACTGGGAACTGTATTTTCCCGTATTTTTAATTTTTCTATAAAAAAAGAAAAAATCCCACTGGGCGCAAACCAGTTAAGCGGAAATCCCGCCCTGCAGCAAATTTCATTGGTTAAGGTTACGGGTAGGTTTAAGGGATCAGTGTTTGGTGTAGGCAATCAGTACTGTGATTCACATGACCAATAAAATCTTTAGAATCGGATGCAGGGCGGGATTTCCGCTGAAGTAGTTTGGGGGAAAAAGATCGCGCGAAGAAGAACAGGACGAGGATGGACGAACATGAGAGAGATGGCATTGGAGACTATGTATGTAATGTAGGCTATTATGTATGTAATACAGAGATTATGCATTTATTTATGTTAATATCTGCACAATTAATGTTTATTTAGAGATCCTCGTCTCCCCCTAAGGCCTGTGAGTTCTCGTCCGTTCTGGGGTGGCGGTGCCGCCGGCTTTGGCCCTTTCATCGCTGCTCGCAGCTATATTTATATATATATATACGCATATACACTCACTAGTGTTGTTTTTGGCGGCCTGTTTTAATTTTAGTTTTAGTCTAGTCTTTGTGTCAAGCTGTCATTTTAGTTTTGATTAGTTTTAGTCACGTTCATACTCTTTTTAGTCTAGTTTTAGTCGACGAAAACTGATGACATTTTAGTCTAGTTTTAGTCGACAAAAGAAATAGTCTAGTTTTAGTCAATGAAAATTGTATTTTAGTCTCTTTTTAGTAATGCAATTCTATTTAACCCAGTCAATATAGTATAAGTACCTAGTAGTATAGACGAAACCAAAATTTTCTTTTAGCCAAACCCATTTCAAACAATCTTATTATATTATTGTTACCTTATAGACTCAAGAATGCATCCATTCCAGACACGGAAGACGCTCTGATTTGAATTTACAACATATTTATTTTACCAACCAAACATGTTAGAAGTAGCCTACACACATGATGAAATGAAAGTTTTTCCAAATGTCATGTCTTCTTTTTCTCCCAAAGACGAATCCCTTTCTCTGTGTCAGACTTGTTTGTTGTCGTTTATGCTAACGCCTGTTTCACATACTCCGTTTGCAGTGCGTATGTGGTGCGTATTTTCCCCCGCACCCATGTTAATAGAGCCTATGGTTAGAGCGCTCACACCGCACGCGGATGCGGTCCGGCAATGCGCTCCAGGAACGGTGCGTGCATAACAGCAGAGATCTACACAGTACCTCAACAACACGACATAATGGATGTAGGCTAAAAATATTGATTTGAAATAAAAAAAATAGAGAATAAATGTTGTGATTGTGGTACAGCCGTAGATCAGTTGCGCACTGCAAACGGAGCACATGTGAAAGCACAATAGCGCCTGCTGCTCCTGCATACACACCGCAACACGCACCACATACGCACTACACACAGAGTATGTGTGAAACAGCCGTAACTCACACAGCTGCATCTTCTAAATAATGGGAGTGGGGCTTGAGGATGTGAAGTCACCTGCGTCTGCGCAGTGCGATCTGATGCAGCCCCTGAAGTGACACAGGAAACAGAAATGCTGCATAATAGGCCTAATAATAATGCAAGTAAACGAGTAATACAAATAACGTTAAATAACATTTCGTCTCGTCTCGTTTTGGTCAACGAAAATGGAGACATTTTAGCATAGTTTTTATTTTGTAAACCACATTTAGTCTCGTTTTTATTCGTCAACGATATTGCATTATACATTTAATTATAGTCATCGTCACATGACCAGCATTTACGTTGCGTCTCGTCTCGTTTTCGTCACGTGATAAAGGTTCGTTGACGACGATATTTAGTCATAATTTTCGTTGACGAAAGCAACACTAACACTCACCTAAAGGATTATTAGGAACACCTGTTCAATTTCTCAATGCAATTATCTAATCAACCAATCACATGGCAGTTGCTTCAATGAATTTAGGGGTGTGGTCCTGGTCAAGACAATCTCCTGAACTCCAAACTGAATGTCAGAATGGTAAAGAAAGGTGATTTAAGCAATTTTGAGCATGGTTGTTGGTGCCAGATGGGCCGGTCTGAGTATTTCACAATCTGCTCAGTTACTGGGATTTTCACGCACAACCATTTCTAGGGTTTACAAAGAATGGTGTGAAAAGGGAAAAAACATCCAGTATGCGGCAGTCCTGTGGGCAAAAATGCCTTGTTGATGCTAGAGGTCAGAGGAGAATGGGCCGACTGATTCAAGCTGATAGAAGAGCAACTTTGACTGAAATAACCACTCGTTATGAGATGGGCTACAACAGCAGAAGACCCCACCGGGTACCATTCATCTCCACTACAAATAGGAAAAAGAGGCTACAATTTGCAAGAGCTCACCAAAATTGGACAGTTAAAGACTGGAAAAATGTTGCCTGGTCTGATGAGTCTCGATTTCTGTTAAGACATTCAGATGGTCAGAATTTGGCGTAAACAGAATGAGAACATGGATCCATCATGCCTTGTTACCACTGTGCAGGCTGGTGGTGGTGGTGTAATGGTGTGGGCGAAGTTTTCTTGGCACACTTTAGGCCCCTTAGTGCTAATTGGGCATCGTTTAAATGCCACGGCCTATCTGAGCATTGTTTCTGACCATGTCCATCCTCTGATGGCTACTTCCAGCAGGATAATGCACCATGTCACAAAGCTCGAATCATTTTCAAATTGGTTTCTTGAACATGACAACGAGTTCACTGTACTAAAATGGCCCCCACAGTCACCAGATCTCCAGTCACCAGTCACCAGAGCTTCGTGCCCTGGATGTGCATCCCACAAAAATCCATCAACTGCAAGATGCTCTCCTATCAATATGGGCCAACATTTCTAAAGAATGCTTTCAGCACCTTGTTGAATCAATGCCACGTAGAATTAAGGCAGTTCTGAAGGCGAAAGGGGGTCAAACACAGTATTAGTATGGTGTTCCTAATAATCCTTTAGGTGAGTGTACCGTAAAACTTCAAATAATAGTAGAGTCCCAAATAGACGCCTGTCTCTTTTACACGCCTGGTGTGGCTGCAGGTTTGGGTAAATAAAGGCCGGTCTCAAATAGAGGCCGGGTCTGTTTTTTAGTTTCGGGTTGTATTTAATCCTCTAAAACCGTCAGATCGTCCACTTTTTGGCGGCCGCCAAAGCTAATTTTTGTCCCTCCAAAGCCTTTTTTGATCGATTAGTGATGTAGAATAGAATGACTGCTGCGCCTGACAGGGCGCATAACGAGCAGAGAGAGAGAGAGAGCGCCCCGGTCGCGCACTCTCACATCTTCAAACACCACGAGCGCTGTCTTGCTCTCTCTCCCTCACGCATATTAATCAAAATCAATTGACGCGATAGTAAAAGGTCGGAAGACCGCAGTTTCACGTGGTGCATTTGGAGATTTTTAGAGATTAGAGACAGGCCTATACACTCAATGAACAACATCTCAACACTAAATTATAAAGGCCTGTCTCATATAGACGCCTGTCTCAAATACAAGCCGGTGCAGTTCGACGATTTGGGAAAATAAAAGCCCGGGCTACTATTTGAAGTTTTACGGTACATACATATATATATATACACTCACCGGCCACTTTATTAGGTACCCCATGCTAGTAACGGGTTGGACCCCCTTTTGCCTTCAGAACTGCCTCAATTCTTCGTGGCATAGATTCAACAAGGTGCTGGAAGCATTCCTCAGGGAGTTTGGTCCATATTGACATGATGGCATCACACAGTTGCCGCAGATTTGTCGGCTGCACATCCATGATGCGAATCTCCCGTTCCACCACATCCCAAAGATGCTCTATTGGGTTGAGATCTGGTGACTGTGGAGGCCATTTTAGTACAGTGAACTCATTGTCATGTTCAAGAAACCAATTTGAAATGATTAGAGCTTTGTGACATGGTGGAAGTAGCCATCAGAGGATGGGTACATGGTGGCCATAAAGGGATGGACATGGTCAGAAACAATGCTCAGGTAGGCCGTGGCATTTAAACGATGCCCAATTGGCACTAAGGGGCCTAAAGTGTGCCAGGAAAACATCCCCCACACCATTACACCACCACCACCAGCCTGCACAGTGGTAACAAGGCATGATGGTTCCATGTTCTCATTCTGTTTACGCCAAATTCTGACTCTAACTTAATTTCTAAGCAGCCAATCACATGGCGGCAACTCAGTGCAAACTTAGAAATTAAGTGTTAACGAGCAGTTGGACAGGTGTACCTAATAAAGTGGCCGGTGAGTGTATATATATATAAGGCCTGTGAGTTCTCGTCCATTCTGACGGCCAGAGCTTACAAAGCCTGTGGGCAAGCCGCCTCCTCTTTGCGTGCCATGGCGCTGCTACAGGTCTATCAGGCCAGGGCACTCGTGGACATGCACGAGGGTAGCCCAGTAACGTTACGCCTATCTCCGGAGACTGTAAGGAGATCCATCCTCGAGTAACAACGACGACTGCTATATTCATTCTTACATCCAACAACAATAACACCTCAGTCGCTTTAGAAGACATTCTTATCTACAGCTTCTCCGGCGTCGAAACAATGGCGGACTGTGTACAGCTCACTCGGGGCAGGCCTACTCTAAAACCGCAGTGTCAGTCAACAGTCGTGGGCGGGGCTTGTGCAAAAGTATGTCACATTGCCCCTAATCTGAGAACAGCTTGTTCTGAGACTGTGCTAATGATTTATGGGGATTTTAAAAAAAGCACTTGGTGGATTTCTATCATTATAGGGTGGTTGTGTACACACACTGCCAACACACATTTATGTTCAAACGCCATGTAAAAGTGAATTTTGCATAATAGGTGGCCTCTAAATCTGAGGTAGTAGACATATTTCTCTCGGTTGTTTAGTTTCCTTAACTTTATATCACGGCGCTGTGCTGCAGTACTGGGGGTTCCATCAATAAATCATACTCTAGGATTCCCCTGCTGTCGGGACACTTAACGTAGCTTAATGGACTAAATACAGTGACATAAAAGACCAAACTCACACCTTATTGGGAATGTAGGCTATACTATATAGGCTACAGGCAAGCAGATGTACTCAAAATATGAACGTAACACACAAAGTGTCATGCTAAGCGTCCCAGTGAAATACTAGCATAAAGTTGGCTTGTCGTTTGATATTTACAAATTTATAGGGACGGTCTCTAAAGTTACATACGACATGGGTATACAGGTTTCTAACTTCAATAGAATTGTAGTGGTGATGGTGCAGTGGATAAGACACATGCCTTTGGTGTGAGAGACCCGGGTTCGAATCCACTGTGAGACACCAATGTGTCCCTGAGCAAGACACTTAACCCCTAGTTGCTCCAGAGGCGTGCGACCTCTGACATATATAGCAATTGTAAGTCGCTTTGGATAAAAGCGTCAGCTAAATGAATAAATGTAAATGTAAATAGCATTTAAAAAGAATGACAGTCATAAAATCAACTGGAAAGTGTTCATGTAGGTGTCAGGCATGATGTGTTAGGCACACCTTTTAGATTGTTGCAGCTCATGCAGTAGTGAAAAAATAGCAATAATTTTTTAATAGTAAGACTTGACCATGAGCAGACTTGACCAAAATACTCACCAACAGCAGGTTACAATGAACAAAGCTAGATAAAGGAACACTGAAACATGAGGGCTATTTATACAGAGACTAATGACCAAACAAGGAACACCTGTGAACAGTAAGGACAAAGAACCAATGAGAAAACAGAACTGAGAAACACACGACTAAATCAACCAATGAGAACATGACACACACACATGGCAGATAACATGAGGTTAATGTGAAGCACATGACATGAAACCAGAAGGGGGTGTGAAGTAACAAATTACAAATACTCACGTTACTGGAATTAAGTTTTTTTTTTTTTTTTTTTACTTTTTTGAGTAGTTTAAAAATTGTGTACTTTTACTTTTACTTGAGTACATTTTAAGTGATGTTTTACTCCGCTATTTTCCTTCCGTGTGTGGTCGTTACTCGTTACATGCTTGTTTTATTTGTATTTTTATCCATCAACGTGACTGGATCGAATAATCGGTCGTCAAATCAAATTCTGCATAGAGAACTTTAACCGCTACCTGCTGTTAATTATGGCTGTTGTGGAAGTGCATTCTTCAAGCATTAAATTCAATCGAGATATTAGCGTCTTCCTCTAATATGCTAAGGTACATTTCACATTTCTGCTTACTAAATTATCTTGGTTGCCGATCTACAGGACCTGACATTTGGTGTGAGGTTGGGGGTATTGTGTACAGTGTTGTTAACTCCCTCAAGTGCCACGTTCATAATGCGGTGAATTCCCGCTCCCTTCATATATAGAGAGCCGAGCGATCTGCGCACTGCTGCGTCTCTCCCTCACGCTCGTCATGCCGTGTCACTTGGAGAAGTCGGCAGCTCGTTGACTCTTGAGGAGTTTAGTATGAGTGAAGGTATGTTGGGGACACTTTAAAATGCTTAATGTGGAAAAACACCTTTTGTACTAAAATTGGAGGACCAAATTCAGTATGCAGTGCACCTTATGACCCATGGCGTTAACTTGTACTGCATTTCTGTCAGTCTGTGACTATAGCTGGTTAATAAACAACGTTTTTTGATTGATCCATTTCACACAATCCACCATGTTTCATTCAGATTCATTGTTAAAACAGCTTTGCCGACACTGGAAAGAGTGTTTGTGTGTGTTTATTTTGAAAAAGTTTCCCCGGAAATACTTCCCTATTAAATGCACAATTTTCCTTACAAATTATATTATCAGAATAACAATGCAGCCATGTAAAATGTAAGGGATGATGCCCCCCTTCTAGAACAATGTGCAATACGTTTAAATTGTAACATATTTAATGGCATGAAATTACAGTGTAATTAGTGTTAGCTCACTATCTTAGCCTTTTTCAGTGCATTAGGTGAGGTAAACTGATAATATTAGTGATTCTCATTTCTTTATCAAACACTAAAACTGGTACCGCTTTGGAGAGAAATTGGCTCTTTTTAATCTCTCCATTTAACCCATCTCATGGTGTCTGATGCTGAACTCTCATTTGAGTTTCTAAAGGTTTTTGAATTCATTGCACAGTTCTGAACATTGATATTTTATGTGGAACAATGGCACCTTACACCTAATCTTTTTTTTTCAAACAATATGATTTAAATGGTGATGTTCTCATCTCTGTACTAGTCTTTCCGTGTTGTTTTGATGCATTTTAAAAAGATGAATGATAGATATTCTTCAATCTTTCTGACAAGAAACAAAAGATAATGTGAATTACAGTATATACAATGTTTTCGAAATGTTTTAATTGTAGTGTACAGGGGTAGAATCCACAGCTCAGGACTCACTACTATTATACTCACTACTACTCACTACTCATGAGTACTTTTAAATAAGCTACTTTTTACTCTTACTCAAGTAGTTTTTTGGACAAGTACTTTTTACTCTACTCACACTACATTTTTTGGAATGTAATGGTACTTTTACTTGAGTATATTTTTCCAGTACTCTTTCCAAACTATAAACATGAAACAAACAAATGTGTCTTGAGTAATTTTTCATGGGACTTGAATCAGAGCTGTTAAAGCAGAAGAGCACTTCAGTAAGCATGCTTTGACTGTTTACTCTCTCAAAACCACCAGAGATCTGAAAGTGTGAAAGTTAATCTGTGATATCTGCCTGTGTGTGAAGGTTATAAAAGCTTTTATTAAACTGAAGCTGTGGTCATGTCTTTACTAAGAGACACTCTCTAAGTGCTTCTCAACCCTCTGTATGGTCAAAACTCCACTGAGAAAAACGACAATTCATATTAAATGCTATTGTCATGTTTTAAAATCATCAAATATATTTTTCTTGGCTGATTGCTGAGCAAACGGGACAGTACAGCATGGTGGTTAAGACCCTGAATTTGTCCTTTGGCTGAATTATATTGTTGGATTTTGCACAAAATCAAGGTCACTCGTGGCAAGATGGTTACATGAAATTGATCCTTGAAGTCAAGGTCTACCACATTAGAAATGAAACAATAAGCCCTTTACGTCAGCCCTTGGTGAAAATTGAACCTCAGACTGTCCAAGCTTTACCTTCACCACCAACAGGTTTACTACATTAGAAAAGCACCAAATGAAAGCATTGTTTAGATTTTGTGCTTTATACAGTATCTGTTGCAGAATCATATCACAGGATCAGTGTTGGAATCAAAAATGCTTTGAAACACATGAGCATCTTCAGTGTTGGACTTTAGACTGTAAAACATTGATGTATTAACATTTTTAATGAATGGAAGTGAATATACATTTTCTGTTTAGTGTCAGCTGTTTGATTTCAGGTACTTGTCAAACAGTTTGTTCGATAAAGCAGAAGAGCACTTCAGTAAGCATGCTTTGACTGTTTACTCTCTCAAAACCACCAGAGATCTTTACGTCAGCCCTTGGTGAAAATTGAACCTCAGACTGTCCAAGCTTTACCTTCACCACCAGGTCTAATAATTCTATAGCACCTCTAGCTCTGAAGCTAGTTAGCATTCCTCATCATTATCTGTCAGTTTGTGTAGTTACATAGTTTTTAGTGTGCATGCTCCAAAATTGCATTCATATTGTATAGAACAGGGTTTCCTATGTTGGGGTTTGTGAGTTTATTGTATAACTCTAACCGATCAAAATAAAATAGAAAGTCCAATATAGCTTATCGATTTATCAAATCAAAGGCTGATTTATTTAAATAAGTATATTTTGTTGCGCTGTGGGTTTCAGAGTGAAGAGTGGCACTGTACTGTACACACATACAGCTTTAAAGTGTTTCTGCATCTTAAAGGTGCTCAGTTCACAGTAAATGCTGCTTTTCATGAACTCCATCTCTGTATGAGCTTTGAGTTTAATGTGTATTTTAGGAACGCAATGTGGACTTGTCTGGATTGAATTTTACAGAATTTCTTCAGTATTCTGTCAAAAATAAAAGCTTGAGTATTTGAAATGGTAAAAGCTTGAGCCATATATATATATAGACACTCACCGGCCACTTTATTAGGTACCCCATGCTAGTAACGGGTTGGACCCCCTTTTGCCTTCAGAACTGCCTCAATTCTTCGTGGCATAGATTCAACAAGGTGCTGGAAGCATTCCTCAGGGAGTTTGGTCCATATTGACATGATGGCATCACACAGTTGCTGCAGATTTGTCGGCTGCACATCCATGATGTGAATCTCCCGTTCCACCACATCCCAAAGATGCTCTATTGGGTTGAGATCTGGTGACTGTGGAGGCCATTTTAGTACAGTGAACTCATTGTCATGTTCAAGAAACCAATTTGAAATGATTAGAGCTTTGTGACATGGTGGAAGTAGCCATCAGAGGATGGGTACATGGTGGCCATAAAGGGATGGACATGGTCAGAAACAATGCTCAGGTAGGCCGTGGCATTTAAACGATGCCCAATTGGCACTAAGGGGCCTAAAGTGTGCCAGGAAAACATCCCCCACACCATTACACCACCACCACCAGCCTGCACAGTGGTAACAAGGCATGATGGTTCCATGTTCTCATTCTGTTTACGCCAAATTCTGACTCTAACATCTGAATGTCTCAACAGAAATCGAGACTCATCAGACCAGGCAACATTTTTCCAGTCTTCAACTGTTCAATTTTGGTGAGCTCTTGCAAATTGTAGCCTCTTTTTCCTATTTGTAGTGGAGATGAGTGGTACCCGGTGGAGTCTTCTGCTGTTGTAGCCCATCCGCCTCAAGGTTGTGCGTGTTGTGGCTTCACAAATGCTTTGCTGCATACCTCGGTTGTAACGAGTGGTTATTTCAGTCACTGTTGCCCTTCTATCAGCTCGAACCAGTCTGGCCATTCTCCTCTGACCTCTGGCATCAACAAGGCATTTCCGCCCACAGAACTGCCGCTCACTGGATGTTTTTTCTTTTTCGGACCATTCTCTGTAAACCCTAGAGATGGTTGTGCGTGAAAATCCCAGTAGATTAGCAGTTTCTGAAATACTCAGACCAGCCCTTCTGGCACCAACAATCATGCCACGTTCAAAGTCACTCAAATCAACTTTCTTCCCCATACTGATGCTTGGTTTGAACTGCAGGAGATTGTCTTGACCATGTCTACATGCCTAAATGCACTGAGTTGCCGCCATGTGATTGGCTGCTTAGAAATTAAGTGTTAACGAGCAGTTGGACAGGTGTACCTAATAAAGTGGCCGGTGAGTGTATATATATATATATAGAGAGAGATTAAAAGAAATGAAATATTTTATCTTTTTTTGAATGTCATGTGACATTAACTAAAATAATCATGAATATGCAAATGTTTTTAAATTATTAAAATTTCTAATGATTAAAGTTTGATTAAATGATTAAACATTGACAATCTAATTGTATTATTATTATTATAATAATATGTAATGTATTAATATAATATTGTCACATCTAGTTCCCTTTCAAGGGAACTCGAGCTGCGTCAAACGCTGTGGAAACACCCCTGCGTGAGTGCGTCATGAAGCACGTATGGAATCAGTCCAATGGCGAGACGGAACGTCATAGGCGGGTGACGTCATCGACCAGGAAACTATAAAGCACCCCGAAATCAAAACCGCGACAGCTTCTGTGCCTTCAGCAGCTGTATAGAAAGTGTGTTCCCCCCTGTACTTGTTATCTCACAGGATACACACAATCTATGCGTTGTTTGTTTGGGAGTGCAGCATGCCCAGTCAGCTCTCGAGGGAGCTGATTGCGAGCATTGCGAGCGTTTTCCTCTAAAAACGCTCCGCTTCCACCGATCACTCTTCGAGGGGAGTGGTTCGGTTTGCGCTCCCCGCGGCTCGGGTCTGCTTTTGTCGAGGCAGAGCGGTGGCGCTTGTTGTGGGGATCGCAAATGGATCTGACAGCGGGGTTTGAGACGGGCCCAGCCCTATCTCAGTCTTCACCTGTCAGATCCAGTGCCTCTGTCCAGGGTTTGGAAGCACGCTCTGCGGTTTCTTCCGCCCAGGCTGAGGCACCAGTGTTACAACTATCCAGTTCTGTGGAGCTGGATGTTGTCAGCATTGAGACAGGGGATACTGAGGACTCATCACCTCATTCCCCTGAACATGAGGAGCTGATGGAGGTGCTCACTCGTGCTGTTGCTAAATTGAGCATTGAGTGGTCAGCTGTTAGGGAGGAGTCTGTTTCTAAAAGTAAATTGGATGAGAGATTTCTGCCCTCGTGTGTTCAACCTCCACGCCGGTGCCTACCATTTTTTCCCGACCTCCACACCGAGGTGTCGAAGTCGTGGAAAAAAACGGTATCATATCGTATTTTTAGCCCCCAGACTTCTACTTACTCTAATATTTTGGGGGCTAAGTTACATGGTTATGGGAGAGAAGGCGATGCCTAAGGCAGAGGAAGCACTCGCTAGTCATCTCTCTGCTGAGTCTGCATCATCTTTTAAGGCACCGGCTTTGCCCTCCAAGCCTCTCAGAAATACTTCGGCTTTGGTGGGCAAAGCATATTCGGCGGCAGGTCAGGCCACTGCACGTTTGCATACTATGTCCATCTTGCAGGCATATCAGGCCGATTTATTGAAGGATGTGAGTGAAAGTGAGGAGGTTAGTACTGACGTGGTTCGAGAACTACGTCAGGCTGCTGATTTGTCCCTGTGTGCCACCAAGGAGTCGGCCAAACTTATGGGCCGTACTATGGCAGCCTTGGTGGCCGCAGAGAGACATCTTTGGTTGAATTTGTCCGGTATGAAGGAGAAGGAGAAGGCTTTTCTTCTGGACGCTCCGCTTTCTCCCTCTGGTCTGTTTGGTGACGCTGTTAACACTCTCATTGAAAAATTTCAAGAGGAAAAGAAACAAGCTGCAGCATTTTCAAAAGTACCTCCCGCTTAAAATTCACGTCCCAGGGACTGCTGGGCGGGGGCAGTCCCGCCGTCGACAAGCTCCTCGCACAGGGCGCAACAAAAACAGAGTGTCGCGTCTCGTGCTCGCCCTACTAAACAGTGGGACCAGACGCGGCAGTCTCAGGCGAAGTCTTCTGGTGGTAAAACTGATCTGAGGACAGTTATTATGGCCAAGAAGGCTTCGTCCAAGAAGGCTTCGTCCACTGGCGTCAGGATGCTGAGGGTAGTCCCCACCGTGAGAGAAAGGAGTTCACCGCATCAGACGGTGCCCATTCTCTCTCAGTGCCCTCAGATGTCGTCCTCGCGCACATCAAGAGATTGGGGTTGAGGCTGAATGCCAAGAAAAGTGTGCTATCTCAATCGCAGAGGACCTCTTTTCTGGGGGTGTTGTGGGATTCGGTAACGATGCGGGCTCGTTTGTCTCCTGCCGCATCACTTCGATTCTCTCAGCCGTAAAACAGGTGAAGCTAGGCCAGTTGCTCACTGTAAAGCAGTTCCAGAGACTGCTGGGTCTTATGGCGGCAGCGTCCAACGTTATACCACATGAGACCGTTACAGTGATGGCTCAGGACCAAGGGGTTCTCCCTGAGGGAAACCCACTCCGCACAATCAAAGTCAAGCGTTGCCTCCGTGCTCTGGTCATGTGGAGGGAGTCTTGGTTTCTGTCCCAAGGGCCTGTGTTGGGAGCTCTTTGTCGTCGTGTAACGCTAACGACAGATGCTTCCCTTACAGGTTGGGGGGCGATCATGAGTGGTCATCCAGCCCAGGGTCTGTGGCAGGACCATCATCTTTCGTGGCACATAAATTGCTTAGAAATGTTGGCGGTGTTTCAGGCTCTGAAACACTTCCTCCCAGACCTGAGAGGCCATCATGTTCTTGTCCGGTCCGACAACACATCGGTGGTCTCCTACATAAACCATCAGGGGGGTCTGCGTTCGCGCCCGTTATACAAGCTGGCTCGCGAGATCCTTCTATGGTCTCAGGGGAAGCTTCTTTCATTGAGGGCGATCTATATCCCAGGGTATTTAAATAAGGGGGCGGACATCCTGTCGAGGCAGGGGCCGAGGCCCGGGGAATGGAGACTTCACCCCGAGGTGGTGGAGCTCCTTTGGAAGCATTTCGGTCGTGCCGAGGTAGACCTTTTTGCGTCCAGGGAGACATCACACTGTCCACTGTGGTTCTCCCTGAGCCATCCAGCCCCTCTGGGGTTGGACGCTATGGTCCAGGCGTGGCCGAGGTCGAGTCTGTACGCTTTTCCCCCGATCGCTCTGCTCACAGGAGTTCTGGAGAGGGTTCGCCGGGACGGGGTCAGTCTACTGTTGGTAGCCCCGTACTGGCCGGCACGAGTTTGGTTTGCGGACCTAGTGTCTCTCCTCGACGGCTCTCCTCTGGAGATTCCGATCAGGAGGGACCTTCTCTCTCAGGCAAGTGGGTTGATCCTTCACCCCCGCCCAGAACTATGGAAACTGTGGGCTTGGCCTCTGAGGGGGCCCAGCTCATAAGTTCAGGTCTCTCAACCGAGAACTTTTCACTTCATGGTGTGGTGAACACCGGTTGGACCCAGTTAACTGCCCAGTGGGTGCAGTGCTGGAGTTCCAGCAGGAACGTTTCTCCACAGGGTTATCCCCCACCACACTAAAGGTGTACGTGGCGGCACTAGCTGCTTACCACGTCCCTTTGAGTGGAGTCTCTTTGGGGAGACACCCACTTATAACACGCTTTCTTCGTGGTACTTTGAGGCTGAGGCCAGCAGTTCGCACAAGGGTGCCGACCTGGGATTTGGCCGTTGTATTAGAAGGTCTCTCCCTGGCTCCTTTCGAGCCCATTGAAGAAGTTCCTGAGAAGTTCATCACTCTTAAAACTATCTTTCTTCTCGCTATCTCGTCTCTTAAGAGAATTGGAGATGTTCAAGCACTCTCGGTTGCTCCCTCGTGTCTGGAATTTTCGCCCGGTATGGCGAAGGCCTTCCTCTATCCATGGCCAGGTTATGTCCCTAAGGTCCCTACTAATGTTGCTAGACCTATATAGTACTGCAGGCTTTCTGTCCTCCTCCATTTATGTCGTCGGACCAGGAGAAACTTAACTTACTCTGCCTAGTCAGGGCTTTAGATGCTTATGTCCACAGAGCTGCCCTGTGGAGGAAATCTGAACAGTTGTTCTGAAATCTGAACTTCACCTTTGGCTGTTCGAGCTCACTCTACTAGGAGTATGGCTGCTTCCAAAGCTCTTTTGTCAGGAGTTTCCCTTCATGATGTTTGTGATGTGGCAGGCTGGTCCTCATCGCATACATTTGTCAGGTTTTACGACCTAGACCTTAGCTCCACTCCTGGGGCGCGGGTGTTTTCGTCTGAATGTGCGCTTTGACTTCACACAGTCGGGCACTTGCTCTTATGGCGACTTGGGTATTAGCGTTCCCACAGCGTTTGACGCAGCTCGAGTTCCCTTGAAAGGGAACGTCTCGGTTACGTATGTAACCCTAGTTCTCTGAATAGGGAACGAGATGCTGCGTCGTTCTGCCATACTCCCGGCATGCCCGTGATCGACTTGCTTCAGGCCTATCAGAAGCTGTTGCGGTTTTGATTTCGGGGTGCTTTATAGTTTCCTGGTCGATGACGTCACCCGCCTATGACGTTCCGTCTCGCCATTGGACTGATTCCATACGTGCTTCGTGACGCACTCACGCAGGGGCGTTCCCACAGCGTTTGACGCAGCGTCTCGTTCCCTATTCAGGGAACTAGGGTTACATACGTAACCGAGAAGTTTCGTGTTTGTCTGCGTAGAGATTCTTTTTTATATTATTGCATTCTGTTTTATTTGTGTTTCTTGTTTTGTTCCTCTTTCCTTTGGGTTCTTAGTAATTTTTTGTTTCTATATTATCTGATTTGGTTCAACCTATGTCTCGTTTAGTTGTTCATTTAGGGTATGTTTACACGACACTTTTTATGTGTTTTGGCCATTCATTCACTCACTCAACAAAGGCGTTTTGGGGGCCTGAAAATGCAAGCTTTTGAAAACGGGTTTCAAAGTGCAAGGTTTTGAAACCAATGGCTTTACTGTCTACATGTAAACAACAAAAACGTGAATTTGTGAAAACTGTGATGTCATGCGCATGCGTTTTACATGTTCACGCTGTAATGAGTGGCTGGAGGCAAGCTGGTTAGGACCCAAATGCAAACTTTAATTATATAACTAAATCAAAACACAAAACAAAGGCATGGCAAGGCATGAAACAGGAACAACAACGGGCAACCTGGACAAGAAACATTCACAAGAAACATTCAATGCACGACAAAGACAAAGGGCAAACAAGAGAGCTTAAATACACTGACTAATAATTACAAGAAAAGGAACACCTGTGAACAATGGTCAGACAATTAACAAATGACAAGACACATGGCAGGACCACATGACAAACAGGGAATCACATGACAGACAAGAACAAGGAACAAGACACAAAACCCACACCGTGACACATGGATGCGGATAACATTTTCGCGTGTTTCTTGACAAAGTGTTTCTTAAAAAGATGGCGTCAGTTGCGCCAGGTGTGTTTGGAGCTCTGGTAGCTGTATCAGTTTATATTGTGTTTTTAAGCAGTTTTGGTTATCGTTTTAAAAATTCTGAAGAGAGCTTTGAATATGATGCCTTTACGCAGCTGAAAATTGAGCGTTTGGACAAAAACTGTCGTCTGTCAGTAAATGCTGACAAACTTTGTGGATACGGCAGTGTTGCCTTGATCACCTGGCAGTCTAAAGCCGCTTGTAAAGCAAGTTCCGGAGGAACCCAGCGACCCGATGCCTTTGGCAAAATATAATTAATCTGCCTACTGCTTTCGGGAGATATCCATCAGTGTCCGGGCCCTACTAACTCGGAAACAGCAGAATACCGGCAAAATAAGCCTACCATCAATTGCTGCCCTAACTGCGGAAAGGTGGTAAGAGCAAATGCTAAAGCGGTTGCCTGTGACTTTTGTGACGTTTTTGTTCATATAAGGTGCGGGAATATTGTATCGGAGACCTGGCTAGACTGTTCCATTCAAGATTGTGAAGTTGGGCTTACAGGTTATTAAATCTATCGACGCGATCGCAACAGACACAGAGGAGGAGTGTGCCTTTTTATAAGGACTGATATAACTGTCAATCCGCGCCACGATCTACAGGTGGATGGCTTGGAGGCAGCTTGGGTGGAGTTAATTTTTCCTAAAACCAAGCCCATCATTGTTGGTGTATGTTACCGCCCACCTAAGCAAACAGACTTTTATGAACTCCTTGAATCTGTCTGTTGTAAAAGCAATGTATGCCTAGAAAAAGAATGCATCATTATGGGTGATTTTAATACAAATCTATTATTGCCACGAAGTAGCTTGAAAGAATCTCTCTCATGTCTTTACAGGGTGTCTGCTTTACAGCAATTAATTACTGAAACTACTAGGTTGTCTATAAATAGCCAGTCTCTTCTTGACTTAATTCTGGTATCTGACTGTGGAATGATAAGTCAATCAGGTGTGTTGGATGTGGCTTTTAGTGATCATAATGCAGTTTTTTGCACACGCAAGAAAATTAAATCTCAGCCAATACATGAGCAATGT
Source organism: Rhinichthys klamathensis goyatoka (assembly GCF_029890125.1). Taxonomy (NCBI): domain Eukaryota; kingdom Metazoa; phylum Chordata; class Actinopteri; order Cypriniformes; family Leuciscidae; genus Rhinichthys; species Rhinichthys klamathensis. The sequence continues at coordinate 3,685,693 of NW_026606621.1, forward strand.
TCTATCAAATACAGATGTACAAAACAGTACTCTGCTGAGGTGTTCAATCAAAGGCTGTCTGAGAGAGACTGGTCTGATGTGCTCGAATGTAATGATGTTGATAAGGCTTGGGATTTGTTTAAGCAGCGTTTTATAGCAGCTCTTGATGAAGTTGCTCCAATGAGGGAAGAATTAAGCATAGAAGTGCATGTTGGATGACATCTGAAATTGTTGACATGATCAGACAACGTAATAGAGGTTTCATAAAGTTTAAAAAGTCTAAACTTCCAGCGGACTATAACTCGTATGCTTATCTTAGAAATCAAGTAAGTTACAAGGTACAGCAAGCTAAGTCTGAATTTTATACTGATTCCATTGCTGCAAATGTAAAACACCCTAAAAAACTATGGAAAATTCTCAATGATATGGGATCAACAGCAAAAGCAAAATTGAAGTCTGGTAAAGCGGGGCTTATTATTGAAGATGAGATGTGTTTTGATAAGCGGCTGATTGTCTGCCACTTTAACCATTACTTTACAACCGTTGCCGCTGGTGCTTCTGACAAATTTTGCATAAATTGTCAACTCCTTTTATAGAAGTAAAAATGTCTCTGCAGATGCATTAGTCCTGTCTCAGAGGATAAAGTAAGAGCGAGCCTCTCCACCCTGTCAGTGAATAAGGCCTCTGGCTTGGACCTTATCCCCCCCACATTTCTTAGGGATAGTGCTGGGGTTACATATAGTATTCTTACCCATATCATAACTTTGTCCATAAGTCAGGGTGTTTTTCCAAACGATATGAAGAATGCCGGGTGGTTCCTCTTTTTAAGAAAAATAGCAGAGCTGATGTTGGAAATTATAGGCCAGTATCAATTCTGTCATCTATATCAAAGATTTTTGAGCGTCTTCTGTATGAACAGGTGGAGGAGTATCTTATCAGGCTTGATCTATTATATAAGCTCCATTCTGGCTTTAGAGCCGCATAATTTACCGACACCTGTCTCATTCACCTTTTCGACTATGTGCGTCAGAACTTTGATCAAGGGAATTACGTTGGTATGCTACTACTTGACCTGCAAAAAGCATTCGATACTGTGAACCACAAGATTTTGATTTCTAAATTACAGTGCATGGGTTTTAGTAACTCAGCACTCATATGGTTCACTTCTTACCTAACAGATAGGGGTGTAACAATACATCGATATGGATCGATGCATCGATCAAACGTCTAACGATACGATGCATCGATACCACACATAAAATATCGATGTACGGTACCTTTATTTTGACACGCTCCACATCCTCACGTAACTTTTCTCCGCTGAAATAGACGCCTGACAAGATTGACTGAACCCTTTGTCACAAAAGCCAGTATTTTCCATTGTCATCGCGAGTTCATGTCATCGCGAGTTCACAGCAGAAACAACAAGCCCCGAAAAGTTTGTTTTAGCAAATCAGTGCGCAGTATTCAGGTCAGGTGACAAGGCTGCTTGTCACTTTGAAAAGACGCGCTAGCTGAGAGGAGTTTCGTCAAGCTGACTAAAAGTGATCGAGGATGGATTTCAGCGAACTTGATGAACTCGTGATATCTTCTTCAGGGCATAAAAGTAAAATAAAAGCTGAAACTTTGTCACGGAATCTTGCTAAAACAGCACGTTTAGTGGTAAGTGAAAGGCTCTCTGTATTGCGTGTACGTTAATCACAACAACAAAGTTTGACAGGCGTCTATATCAGCTGAGGAGATAAGTGTTACAAAGATTAACCAAGTGTTTTATTATGTATCATAGCAAATACTTGGCTTTGTTTAACTCTGAAACATGAAATGTGGAGTTATCTGCTTTTGCCATACAAATATATATATATATAAATCCTTTCAATGAACTTTAATATAACAGAAGAGTTCATTTGCAAAAACAGATAACTGCGTTCTTGTTCATTTTCATATATCATTTTTTTTTTACTTGTAACAAACTACTTGTAAATGTCCCAATTGGGAGAGGGTGTGCAATTTTTTAAAGAGTTTAATTAAACTTTCATGTTATATATATTTGGATGTATTGTGAGTTAATAAACGTAACCGGTTGTGTACACTTAGCACATAATATCTAAATATCGATTAATCGATCGATATAGCCCTGAATCGAATCGAATCGTAATCGAATCGTAGAATTTTTTGAGGTATCGGCAAATATCGTATCGCTGGCTGAGAGAATCGATATCGTATCGTATCGTGATTAACTGTCCGATTTACACCCCTACTAACAGATAGGACTCAAGTCTGTGATGTTGAGGGGACCCTCTCTGATCCACAGAGTATAACATGTGGGGTGCCACAAGGTTCGATCCTGGGGCCCCTGTTATTTTTAGTATACCGTAAAACTTCAAATAGTAGCCCGGGCTTTTATTTTCCCAAATCTTCGAACTGCACCGGCTTGTATTTGAGACAGGCGTCTATATGAGACCGGCCTTTATAATTTAGTGTTGATGTTGTTCATTGACTGTAGGCCTAGAGTCTCTAATCTCTAAAAATCTCCAAATGCTCCTCGTGAAACTGCGGTCTTCCGATCTTTTACTATCGTGTCCATTGATTTTGATTAATATGCGCGAGGGAGAGAGAGAGAGCAGGGCAGCGCTCGTGTTGTTTGAAGACGTGAGAGTGGGCGCGCGCGGCCGGAGCGCTCTCTCTGCTCGTTATGCGCCCTGTCAAGCGCAGCAGTCATTCTATTCTACATCACTCACCGATCAAAAAAGGCTTTGGTGGGACAAAAATTTGCTTTGGGGGCCGCCCAAAAAGCGGACGATCTGACGGGTTTTAGAAGATTAAATACAAACCGAAACTAAAAAACAGACCCGGCCTCTATTTGAGACCGGCTTTTATTTACCCAAACCTGCAGCCACACCCGGCGTGTAAAAGAGACAGGCGTCTATTTGGGACTCGGCTATTATTTGAAGTTTTACGGTATATAAATGACATATCAGCTGCGGTACGGTGCAAGGTGCTATTATATGCTGATGATTCTGCTTTACTTGTCCCAGGGTGTAATGTAAAAGACATTGAAAATACTCTTGTCATAGAGCTTGAGTCTGTCTACCAGTGGTTAGTAGATAATAAGCTCTCTATGCATCTGGGCAAGACTGAATCAATCCTGTTTGGTACAAAAAGGAATTGGCAAAATTAAATACTTTAAAGGTGATGTGTAATGGGTCTGAAATTGTATCCAAATCAAGTGTCACATATTTGGGTATAACATTGGATCAATCACTTATAGGTGAATCCATTGCAGCCAATGTTGCAGCCAATGTTTTAGCCAAATGTGCCTGTAAGTTGAAGTTTTTATATCGCAAGACAAAGCTTTTTGATTTCTCTGTAAATAAATTATTGGTATTAACTCTGATTCAATGCCATGTAGAATTTGCTTGCTCTGCATGGTTTTCTGGGTTGACTGTTAAACTTAAAAACAAATTCCAAGTGCTGCAAAACAATGTTATTCGGTACAAGATTAACCCCCCCCCCCCCCCCCCCCCGATTATTTTTATTTTATTTTATTACTTAAATATTACTAATATTTATATATATTATATACATTTATATTTTAATCTAAAAGGCATGATTTCAGTTAGGGGAAAAACGCTTTTGAGCTAGTCTCCTGAGGCCACAAGAGGGCACAATAGGCAAAATATTAAAATATTAAACTGTTTATTCAAAGCAATTAAATAACATGGCTGTCTGTAAAAATCAAGTACATAATGTTTAAACTAATGTTTATAAATCAAATATAATTTCGTAAATTGCATAAACAATTATGAATAATATGTACAGCATAGTTTAATACAAAGAGCTGAACGCCAATCAGTACTTTTTGCGTATAAAAACATGATGCAGTGGAATGGTAAAAAACCCCACAAAGTCTTGACTCTTGATACATGTTTTAAATTTTTTTTTAACTTTTACATGGCTTTCTAAACATGCGGCTCTCTTGTGCGAGATGCGTCAAAGATGTCCGTCTAGCACGTTCACTTACAGTACATCTTCTCCACATTGAGCTTCTCTTTTTCTGCAATGTATAGAATGAATAATGCAGCAGCACAGCATCTAGTGGGTTCAACTGGATAGACTAACAAAAACATTAAAACGACTCTTACATCATCATCACATCTCGTGCGCCACTGATTCAAAGCACCGGTTTTGCATTCCAATGTCGATTTTGACTAATATTCAAATTTTAATTTGACAGCCCTTGAGAATGAAATGTTTAAAGGGGTCATGAACTGCATTGTTTTATTGTTTTAGAATGTTTCCTGGGGTGCACTTATAAAGTCAAAATGATGAAGCAATGATAAAAAGAGACAATAAGGAAAGTAGAACGCAGTAGAGTAGCATATGCAGCAAATGGGAGTCAAATGTCGCAGCTTGTGACGTCACAACATGCGACAAACCCTGGGGTCATAGTGCACAGAACGTTTTATGAGCCATCGGAAGACGTAACTCAATCGCAGATCTATAGAACATGTGTGCAAAGACGTGCAATGCATTTTAGTGTTTGTAAATGTGTAAAAGGGACCATCAAAATAAAGTGAAACCCAAGTTTTTATTTAACAGTGGGGAGAACATTTAACTGTTCAAGAGATAGATGGCTTGGGGAGAGAATCTGGTGTTCAGTGCTTTGTAGCGCCGACCAAACGGCAACAGTTCATAGAGGAAGTAGCCTGGATGTGAAGGGTCCAAAGTGATTTCCTGGGCCGTTTTCCTCACTCTGGATGAGTACAGTTCTTGGAGAGTGGAAAGAGGAGTACCGATAATTCTCTCAGCAGTCCTGTAGTCTTCTGAGGTCTGATTAAGTAGCTGAACCAAACCAGACAGTTATTGAAGTGAAGTTTTAACAATTATACCACATTGTGATTAAAGTGAAACAGTGTCAGCCCTACATTTCAGGGTGGCCTAGACCCTAACAGCATTTATTTAATTAATCTAGTATTCTAACAACCCAAAACTTATAATGATTCAGTAAGATACGATGGCTTAAAGAGCTGACAGACCACTTCCCACAGTATAAAGCAGTATCTATATTTTTTAATTCTTAGCTTTATTCCATTGAGCAAGCAGAGTACAGTGTTTTCAAGTGATTACATTTGAAAACCGCAAAATACTGAGTCAACAATCATATCGTTGAGGAACATGGATAAGTCTTGAATTATAAATCTCAAAATAACTTTTATGTTCCAAAGAAGTGCAGAATGGCACATTTCGGATTATATTACTGGTTTATAATTATTGAATGTATGTTTTCATCTTTAAAGTTGTTGCTAGGTCGAATAGTGGGGCTCATTTTAATTAGGCTACTGTTTTACTTAAATTACAGCTCTGCTGACAATGTATAATTTGAATCTCACACGGTGACATATTTATCCACGATGTTAGTCTTATGCGCCTGTGGTGGTGACGTACCCTTCTCTAAAGTAAATGTACACGACTGTCTCCTTCGGTAGATAATCCATGGCACAATTTACCTCACATACACGGAAGTCCTTTAGCGCCACATAAGCATGTCTTGTCACTCTGTAAAGATTTTCTAAAGATCTACGTGTCACGTTATTTTGTGTTTGGGCTTGTTTGAATCGAGACAACCTGCTCTAAATAAAGCCGTGTGGTTTACTGATGTTTCTCGAAGTTAAATAGCAAAACGTAAACCAAAAGCCTCATCTGTTGTTATGTGCATCGGCAGCGATTTTACATACAAATACTTGGTATAGTTTGGTCACAAACTGAAAATATGTTTTTTGTATTCTGCTAGTTGAGACCTTTTTAACAATAACAAAAGACTATCAGTTATTTATGATGCTTTAACAGACTACATTTCAAGTAAAACAGTCACGCTATAAAAATGGCGTTCCTCTAATATTATGGCAAATTTAAAAGCACTTATTAAGTTAGTCATATTCATTATATTCACTGTAATTCCAAGTTTCTAAGCTTATTTTGTGTTGGCTAAGGAAGTGGTTATGTAGTAACTGAGTAAAGAAATAATGATAACTGTACAGCGCCCCCCATTCCGGGTTTAACAGGTTAAAAACGAATTCTCCAGAGTCTGTCCATGAAGACAATTTCTTAACTTTGGACATTTTGTTCAAAATGTATTTGATATTTTTTAAACTCCTCTGCAGTATGTTTTTTAACACCTTGTTTACACCATGATCATCGCCTTCATCATTAATGATGTTTTATTAACAAAGTTCAGGAGGAGCACGTTCAGATAATTAACCTAATTAACACGGGAGTAGCACATGCAGTTAATCAACTCAATTAACGAGATAAGAGGTATACAAACAGCAGACTTACCTCTGTTCCATGACAGTTTTCCAGCATCCCTCCACCACCCCATCTCCTCACTTCTAACTATTCCTATCCCAACCTGGGATGGGGGGAGTACTCTGGGTTCAGGCCAAATTCCGAGCTCAGAGCCCTCTCCTCGGACAGCACGTCAAATACCCATAACCTTTACTCTATTTAATTAAATGCAAGTGTGAACTCGTAAATCATTATTAGGTGATGTAGTAGGTGCTTCTACGTGATGGGTGTCTTGCTGTGGCAGTGTAAAGCCAGGTTCACACTGTGCGATTTTGGTCACGATTTGGCCGTCTGAGACAAATTTGACAAATCCTAAAATCTGAAGTCTTTGATCGTTAGTTTTACATTTTCACCGACATCCGATTAATGACCGTTGCGATCAAATTTGACCTCTGACGAATTCTGGCAGTGTCAAAAGATTTGACTCCCAGTCCTGCAGTTTGACTTATCCTACGACGACCGTCAAATTGTCTTCGTTATTCAAGACAGGCCATGACCAAAATGAACGTTTGAGATTTCTTTGTTGCCACCGTTTCAATCCCGCGTGTACTGCAGCTCACTGTGAACGAACGTGTCATTGATTGATGATGTAAAACTCCAGACAAGTTTTCTTGCACGTGTTCGTTAGCCTTTCCATTCGGATCCAAATCACCCCTCTGTAATATGTTTCTTATAGTGGTATCTGTCAGCAGGGTGTGCAGGAACACACTGAAGATAGACAAGTGATGAAGTTCATACATAGTCTTTAATAATAATCCACAAGACAATAACATACATGGCAGAGGAGAGACACCTTAACGCAAACTTGACCGGACACTGAATGAAGGCAAGGGTACAACTTAAGTAGCAGACTCAAGCAGGATAATTAATCCAACACAGCTGAACCAAACTCACTAATCACAGTACCCATAAGGAGTGATGGGAAAATCAAACAAAGGAACACAGGAACTAATGAATACAAACTAAAAGTCCATGAAAACATCTAGGCTATGACTGTAACCTCTGTTCCCTGAGAACAGGGAACGAGACACTGCGTCGATGACGCTATGTGGAACGCCTCAGCGTGACTGATGACTGAAGTACTGTATAATCACGGCAATCGTATTGGCCGGCGACAGCCATGACATCACCACTAGTGCGACCAGGAAGTATAAGGCCCCGTCCACACTACTGCGTTTTCGTTTAAAAACGGAAACCTTTTGCTACGTTTGCACCTCCCGTCCACACTAAAACGGCAAAAACGGAGACCCAAAACGGAGACCCAAAACGGAGAAGTTTAGAAACGCTGCCGATCCGTTTTTCGTTTTGAATCTCCGGAGGGCGTTTTAGTGTAGACGGGTCAAAACGGAGAACTTTAGAAACGATGACGTAGTAGAGGCTCACGCTCGGCTCTATGATTGGGTGTCATCAGTCATGGCGTATATCTTTGCTAGCAGCTGTTGTACAAGTAAATTCTGCATTTTTACAACGCTATAACTGCCTACATGCGCCGGAGTCAAGCTATTATTCGAGCGATCTGTGACAATTCCCGTGTGCAGCGGCGGCGTTGACCGTACATGGAGCGTCGGTTTGGGGTTAACCCAGAGCATGGTGGGATAATTTTATCAATGAAGTTGTGTTTACACCGGCACGCGCATGCCCAGTGTTGGTGAATGGTCACGTGATCCGCGTTTTCAGTCGTTTTAATGTGGACGGAGATCAATTCTAATACGCAGCTAAAACGCTGGTGTGGACGGAGATCGTATTCGTTTTAATTATCCGTTTCTAAACTAAAACGCAGTAGTGTGGATGGGGCCTAAGGGGGACTTCTTCGTCTGAAGGGACTGTCTGCAGGCAGCATGGAGGCATGGCGAGAGACGCAGTGTTTACAGTGGTTACAGTCGTAACCTAGACGTTCCCTTTCGAAAGGGAACTCGCACTGCATCGATGACACTATGGGGAACGATATACCAACGCCACCATGCTGAGGGGATGTATGCCAGTCATGGCTGTACTGCAAGCACAAACACATTTAACTCAGAGTTAAATCCCCCCTACTGGCAGGGCCGGATTAAGAGTTCAGAGGCCCCTGGGCACAATGTCTTGTAGGCCCCCCTTAGGCAGGCCAAATGTATATTTTGTCCAAGGACATTTTAATATGGCATTTACAGTTTTACTGACTTAAAAGGAACTTTGTTGTACTATGCTGGAGCAAAGTTCATAAATGGTCGTTCTTTCCCATAGGAATTTGTAAAACTATGTTGGGTGGACCTCTGTGCCTCTAGGGGGGTTGGGGGGCATGCTCCCCCGCAAGAAAATTTTGTACATTTTAAGGTTAAATGCATCAATCTCGTGCTCTTTGAGAGATCAAAATTAAGAGCTTCAACCCATGAACTGCTCGTTGAACAAAGAAAAAGCATTGATTTGTACCAGGACAATAAAGAGGGCTCAAACATCTTTTTAGTTATGAGAGTCTCAGTCTACATTACATTATCAATGGTGTTTTAGGATGCCAAACAATTATTATAATAATGTAATAATGATTTATATAATTATTCCTATGACGTAAAATCCATATAGCCTATAAATGTACTATAAATGAAAATGAATATTTCAAAAGTATATTTTAGTCTACATTACACTATAATACAGGAAAATTAAAATACTTTTGTCCTAATTTCTTCACTTGCAAGAAACAAACCCTTGAGCTTTTATTTAGGAGAAAACGCCAGATAACCATGCTGATCGCGTGAGCAAAGTGCACACTTTTCTTTAAATCACCCAGCACAAACAGGATGCCTATTCTTAAAGTCTTGTGCTGTTTTATAAAGGCCCAAAGCCATATCATGGTTTCGATTTTATTTCGTTGGCAAAATATAACGCTAGAGACCTTTATGTTAGGTTATACATTTTACATCTCATATGTGTTGGAAAAAGGGAGAAGAGAGAGTTCGGCAAAAGGCGGATTCGAACTCGGGTCGAGCGCATCAAAAGCTGCTTTCCAGCACTTCACGCGCTACGACCTACGCCACTGTAGCTATTCCTTGAAGGGGGTCTTTTTGGTAAAAAGACAGGCACTTAGTGCAAATATACGCTCCGTTATCTAAAATATTTTTTTTCTTCCCCTCGCTTGGGCCACAAGTGCGCATGGCGAACTTGCAATGAATACATTTTATCAGACCGGCCCTCGCGGCCTCGAAACACTACCGGCCCACCGGGGAAACACCCGACTCTCCCGATTGCCACTCCGCCCCTGGTGCCCAGGGCCCCTTAGATGTCGTGGGCCCCTGGGCAAGTGCCCAGTTGCCCTAATGGTTAATCCGGCCCTGCCTACTGGTGCACATCAGGCTGTCAGTAGCACTACACCCTACGGCCACTGCCCAAGCTTCATGCTTAATGAGGAAGCATCTTTGCGGTTTTACATGAAGGACTTGACCCAAAGCCAGTTCAAAGGCCTGGACACCGCAGCTCAACTTAGAGGGGGGTTTCTTTAAGGGTTTATGGCCCAGACCCATTGGGCCCTAGCCTGCTACTTTCAGGGGGACCAGTGTCAACCCCTATACCAGGGAGGCTTTAAAAGTTAAACAAGTAGCTCCTTCACAGGGCTATTGGAAGTGGAGGCTTCAGCAGTATGACTCTAGAAGAAGAGAAGGCCTGCCCCACTCACACCACAGTGGTCTCTAGTGCTTTCTCTCACAATGTGGAAAAACAGTTCAGCTCAGATATGCACTGTGTAGAGCTCAGGGAGCTAGTGGCCTAAAGAACAGCTCTCTGTAACCGAGACAGCCCTTCTCTAGCTCTACCTACAAAACTGTTTGCATGGAGGCCTCAACAGGATGACTCTTTTAAGGAAGAGGAGGTCTGCCATACTGAAAAAACCCACTAAGCTCTGCTATGCATAGAACAGAGCTCAAAAAGCGAAGGGCCTAAAGAAAACTCTCTAAAACAAAGAGAGAGACCCCTTTCTATGCAAAGACATTATATTTGAATGGAACTCTGGAGGTCGAAGGCCTCAGCATGACAACTCTCAGATGAGAGGAAGCCTACAACATCCATATAGCTTAGCAATGTGGCCGCAGGCAACATACTCAGCATAACGACCCTAAAATAAAGGGGAGTAGTAAACTCTGTATCTGGGGCAGCCTGGTCGTTTGAGGGAGGCTTCACACTGGATGCCCAACACCTTACACACGTTTTGCCTACTGGAAATACAGAGGCCCAAACCCTGTGAAGGCCTGTTATGGTTCTACCAGAGATGATGTACACTGCATAATTACCCTTTCAAACAAGGGGAGTACTAGGCTTACCTGGCGGCTATCCGTGAAACGGAGCACTCTGTAGAAATACCCTCTTAACCGAGGGGAGTACTAACTACGTTTCTTGGAAACAACATAATGGAGGCTCCTGCAGGGCCTCACCACACAATGCTGGACTCTGAGCCCTAGGGAGCTTGTCTCGAGAAGAAGAGAGACCGACGTGAACGGAGCATTTTAATTGAAAAACGCACAGTTTGCGCACCCAGCCCCCTCAAGGACCGAGCGCGCATGCTCCTCACCCAAACAGAACACGCACAGGTTGTGAGTGTTACCAGCTGTAAGAAACCTCTTACACGGGTTGGCACACTTCCTGAAGCATTTGTTGGCCATGATTGTGTAATTTCACTTCACAGTACCAGTAAAACTGTCCCTGAAGACGAAAAAAGTAAAACTGTAAACCTCCCTGAAGACGAAGAGAGGATGACATGTTCTCTAAGCACCCTCTTATACTTCCTGGTCACACTAGCGGTGACGTCATGGCTGTCGCCGGCCAATACGATTTCCGTGATTATACAGTACTTCAGTCATCATTCACGCTGAGGCGTTCCCCATAGCGTCATCGACGCAGTGCGAGTTCCCTTTCGAAAGGGAACTTAGGGCGCTTTTACACCAGCACTTTTGGTGCGCACCCGGGTTCGAATGACATCAGAGTTCAGTTCGTTTGGATGATGTGAACGCTGTGTTCCAAACTCGGTTGCGTACTCGAGTCCGCTTAAAAAAGGTACGGTTCATGTACTCCACAGAATTTAAAATTCTTCATTTTAGGGCTGCAACAACTAATCGATAAAATCGATAATAATAGATTATGAAAATCGTTGTCAACGAATGTCATTATCGATTAGTTGGTCTGCTTACGTCACGGGGAGCTTTTACTGGTGATTGGTTGAAACAGGCCAATCATGATGCTCTCTGTCTTACATGCGCTTCATGAGGCGCACACGCACACACACGCAAGGTCTCTCTCCCTCTCTGCCGCGCGCGCGCACACACGCACTACAGGTTTGGAGCACAGTCTCTTCTGTCTCGCATGCGCGCTCTTGATTCCGGGAGTTTGAACTAATTTGACGGTCCTACTGCTGTGGGAGACATTCGGCAGAGCGCAGGTAGACCTGTTTGCGTCCTAAGAGAATGCTCACTGTCCAAAGTTTTTCTCCAAGAGCAGGGATGCGCTGGCCCACGTCTGGCCCCGCTGCCCACTCTATGCTTTCCCCCCCGTCTCGCTCCTGCCTCAGGTATTGGAACGAATCAGGAAAAACGGATGCTCAGTGCTGCTTGTGGCTCCGCTCTGGAAAAACCAGGCTTGGTTCCCAGTTCTGATGCAGCTGACAAGCACTGCCCCATGGCCAATACCGATGAGGAAAGACCTCCTTTCTCAGGCCAAGGGCTCGATTTGGCATCCTCGCCCGGAGCTGTGGTCCCTACATCCATGGTAGCCGCTAACCTCCCGGAGGGAGTGTTAAACACGATCACGCAGGCTGAATCCTCCCAGACCCCCTTCAGTTCCCATGTGGGACCTTTCTACGGTTTTGGAAGCCATGAAAGGTACCCCGTTTGAGCCAATCCATTTATCAGACATGAAACATTTGTCGTTCAAGACAGTGTTTCTAATGGCTCTTGCTTCAGTGAAGCACATAGGGGACTTACAAGCGCTCTCAGTAAGCGCGACGTGTATGAAATTCGGGCCAAATGACTCGAAAGTCATACTCAAACCAAGACACGGATACGTGCCTAAATCCCTCAACACATCGTTCAGGGCCAAGGTTATTTCCCTGTCTGCCCTGCAGGTTTACAACAAGGAAAAGGACGCAAGCATCCTTTGCCCAGTCAGGGCATTAAGAGCTTATGTGTCTCGCTCGTCTGTTTTCAGACAGACTGAGCAGCTCTTCATTTCGTTCAGCGGACGTGCTAAGGGACTAGCTGCATCTAAACAGAGCCCATCCAGATGGATAGTTGATGCCATAACGCTGGCGTACACTTCTAAAGGCTTGCAGTGTCAGAGCGCACTCCACAAGGGGCATGGCCTCGTCGTGGGCTTGGTCTAGCGGGATTACCTTACAGGATATCTGTATGGCGGCAGGCTGGGCCTCCCCGTCTACATTTATAAGGTTTTATAACCTAGAGGTTCCCGCCTTACAGGCTAAACTACTTTCGGTCTAAAGATCAGTACTGTCTGCTCCGTTGCTTCGGCTCAGAATACTGAAACCGCTTGAGCACCGCTCGCTGATAAAAAAAAAAAAAAAAAAGAACTCCATGGGCAATGAGTAAGACCCATACCGTTACCCAGTTCAGGCCGAACATTTTCACCCTGACTGTGTGGAACATTGTTGATGTGATTAGCTCCCTTAGGATGCTACTTATTGGGAATAACGCTTCTAGCCTTTCTTCTCAGACTCTCTGTGAGTCCATGGTGATTATGCACTATATGAGCCCCGGGCACCTGCCCTTGGGACTTTGGTGCTGGATCCCAGCACGCACAGCATTTTACACTGTGTTCCCCTAGCGTAAGATATTACGCAGTACGAGAGAACCTCTCGTAAGAGAACGTACTCGGTTACTAACGTAACCTCGGTTCTCTGTAGAAGAGGGAACGAGTACTGCGTATCTTTGCCATGCCTGCAACACGCTCTGGTTTGCTTCGGCGATGAAAAAACAGATTATATCAGCCCATCGAGCTGTATTTATAGGCCCAGGCCATGCCCGTCTCGGCAGGACGTGACCTAGTGGGCACGAAGCGCCTCCATTGGATCTGACGTCACCAAGGGCCTCTCTCGATAGGCTGCTGCAGTTGCCGCAGGACAGCCAATAGGCACGCGAGCCGTCTTGCCTGTGTCTGCATGCTGCCGCAACGCGTTTTACATTAATTCAAAATTAAGGATAATTTTTGGCTTCAATATCTCGTGGAAAAGAGGTTTTCCCCTAGCGTAAGATATTACGCAGTACTGGTTCCCTCTTCTAGAGAGAACCGAGGTTACGTTATCATGTGTATCATAATCAAACAGGACACATCGATTTAAAAAAAAAAAAAAAAAACTATCTATTTTTTTAACTAGGGGAGAGCAGGGCACAACCTAAAGCTCTTTGACTTTCTCAGTTTGTGTAAATCTACTAGGGTTCAGAGTATTTCTTTTTTTCCATATTAATTTCACACATGTCTTGTACAAATATGTGGCTTTGTTTCATTAATACAGTGTACACTTTTTTCTTTATTTACCCTGAAAGAATGGAAGTGAACTGTGACAACATCCCCCATAGGGTGGGGTACATTGTAACACAACCATATGACAGCTTAATATGTTATCAGCTTTTTTCAGCTTTATTCAGCTTTTTTCCCATGCATGGTTTCTCAACAGAAAGTCATAAAAGTTAATTATGCCAACTATATCAGTAACTGTAGTGTTTCAACATACCCTATCTGCACAACTGGAATTTAAATCTGCTTAGTATCTTCTGCTAGTTAGTGAAGCATTAAATAACTATCTAATCTGCTAAATAACAGATTGGAGATTAAAATAACATCAGATTTGTCTTATTTTAAATAAAACAAATAATACAGATGAAAAATTTACTTAAGAAATGTACTTTTGCTATTGTTAAATAAATGTTCAGTGAAATCTCCCAAAGATTTTTTTCTCTCTCTATATTGTCGATATGGCAGCTATTAAATACACTAAGTTTCATCATGCTAGCATATGTTGAAATACTGTACTTAAACCATGTGTGTTACAACTAACCCCACGTTAGTTTGTGCCCTGCTCACCCCCTAACTTTAAGATCAGAGGAGATTATTTTTAAACATACTTTTGTGTGTGTACAAATGTATAATAAAATAAAAGTAGACGCAAAATTAGTCTAATTATTAAATTTGATTATTTGAATATAGTAGTTAAATTATCTGATTACTAAAATGAATCTGATGCTTTGAATAGTTTTTATTGTGAGTTACTCAATTGTTTGAGCTGAAAGAAAATCATTCATTGCTAGAAACTGTCAAGTGTATGCAGTGGTGGAAAGAGTACTAAAAACGTACTTATGTAAAAGTATTGCTACTTAATAATACTGATAGTACTGAAAATTAATATGACTCAAGTAAGGGGAAATAAGTAGTTTGCTTAAAAACTACTCATGTTACTACGTTACAAAGTACTTTAGTATTATTTTTCAATTTTTATCCCAAATGAGGCGATAATGGCAATATGGAGCGCTAAACAGTCCCATGTAATTTCTTGTTCATTCATACTTGAAGCCAGAGGGCGCCCTCACGCAGAAAGTTCACAAGTGAGATTCATTAAAGTATTAAACGTATGACGTTTCAGTAAATCCCTTATATTGATTTAATAACATGCAAATAGAGACTGATGAAACATAAAGACAAACACACAATTGCAATGATATATCTGTGTTCTTCAAGCCATCTCGAGTTTTTTCATAAGAATGATATAGTATCTATAACGCAATGCTAATCGCCTGTATTATAGAATTTTATTAAATAATATATTTTCTGTCTCACTCTGTGTTAAGAAGCTACATGGGACCACAGAAGTTATTTCAAACACGACTGACATTTATAGTGATTTTGGAGTAAAACATGATATTAATCTCATAAATTGACGTGTTTGACACTCTGCTAAGCAAACACAGAGAGCATCTGTTTTATTACTAATTTTGAAAAGTAAGTCCACGTAAGATAATTTTAATGTTTTTTAAGAAGGCCAAAAGCAAAGAAGGGTAAGTGAGAGGTCTGATCAATAAATTATGGATTACAACAGTATGAATAAAAAAAGTGCCAGTAAAAAATAAAGTGGGGTACTGTCACGTCTTGTTTTGGTTTTGTTTCAAGTCAGTCATGTTTCATGTCTTTGTCATGTGATTACCTGTTAGTCATGTGATCCTGCCATGTGTTCCCTTGTCTGATGTGTCATGTTGTCATTGGTTCATTGTTTCATTGTTCACAGGTGTCCCTTGTCTAGTCATTAGTCCTTGTATATTTAAGCCCTAATGTTTGTCATGTGTCGTTGTCAAGTATTGTTTCGTGTAACCACTGTTGGTGAGCTCCATGTCATGTCTATGTTCTTTGTTTTGCGTTCATGCCATGTCATGCCTTTATATTATGTTTGATCATGTTTTGTAAATAAACTGCACTTGGGTTTTCTTCTAACTTGCCTTCAGTGGAGTATCATTACAAGTACAGGTTAACATGCTCTACTGAAATGAGCATGCTCTATTTCGTTCTACTGAAAATGTGCTGGGAGCCCACTGTTGCTATAGTAACAAACACGAACTACACTTTTACGTGCATCTGATTGACTGATAAATCATGCAATCTTATTTCACTGTTGCTAATGTTGAGGTTATTTCAGCTTCATACAATGTTTGTTTCATACATTTAGTTTAACTGCATTGTTAAAGAGGGCAAGCTTTGCCATTTAACTGAACTGTGCGCAATGCCGCGTGCTTTTTAGACACTTACGGTACATTGTTCTTGCTGCGTCCATGCAATAACTGCGTCCTTCTTTGAGCTGAGTTTTCAATTTATTTCAACTGCTCAGTGCTCTGGTATTGTCAATGGTATGACCTATTTCAAGAGTTGCCATAATTTAAAATTTAAAACAGAATATGAGAATAGCTCACTTACATTCACTAAAATATTGAAATGTTAGCAATACTGATGTTAACAATACTTTTTTTGGGGTAAAAAATCAGGATTACAATTTGACTACAAATACGCTTTGAATGCAGTATTTCTCCTTTTGCTGGACCAATGAGATCTCGCTCTCAAGGACCACACAAAGGACTTTTTAGACCTGGCGTGCCTCACCTCTTACCCAGATCGCTCGCTATGTGTCTTTTACTACACCAGCCTCAGCGAGCGATCCAAGGCACACCTGCCTGTAGCTGAGTGTGAGCTATATTTGGCCTCTGAGAATTATTTGGAGGAATTGGAGGAGGTAATTCCCCAAAGTCTCATGTCACCACTCGTCCTGACCAGCTCCAAGTCTCTTGCGTCTCTGCTGTTCCCGCCATGCTCTAAGTCTCCTGCATCTCTGATGATCCTAACCAGCCTCTCTCCTGCCTCCTCTACCGAAGCCAGTAGTTCCTCGGCCCTCCTCCGCTGCCTCCCTTCAGTTCTTCGGCTCCTCCTCAGTTGGTTCCAACCAGCAACTCGGATTCTTTTCAGGTCTTCTAGTTTCCAGCTCTGCCTTGGCACAAGGATCCTCTGTCTCTGAGCCCTTCACTCCACCTCGGCCCATCAACCAGTCGGCGCCGCCTTGGTTTCTCCCTCCCTCGGTGCCGCCTGGGGCCGTCGTCCTTACAGCTCCATCGGCCTCCCTCGTTCCTCTGCCTTCACCACGGAAGTCCAGGCCTTCAACTGCGCTTCATCCCTCCACCCCTTCAGCTCCGTCGGGCTCTGCCTTACCTTCAGATCCGCCTTGGTCCTCAGTCCCACAAGCTCTGCTTCAGTCACTGTGTCTCCGCCTGGGCCTCCAGATCAATTGGAGTCGCTTGGTCTCATTAGTTTTTTCGGCTCTGCCTGGGTCTCCACCTACACCGACTCCAGCTCTGTCGGTCATCTCCCTGGCTTAGTCCGGCCTCTCCATCAGGGCTCCGCCATTGGCTCCACTCTCCATTGGCTTCATTGCGGGGCTTCAGAATATCCTCCTGTCTCCACCCTGGCTTGTCCCATCTTCATCTCCTCCCTGGTTGTCTCCATGATGCCTTCTTCTGCCTGCTCCTCGTTCTCTTCCAGAACCCCCTTCCTCCCTCCATCCTCAGTATGGGAGTTTGTGAAAAAACTAAAAAACATTGTCACTGAAATAAGGTCATGAAACCCATACTAATTATTTCTTCACAAGACTTTTGGAAATTGTATCACATAGCCTAGAATTTTTGCTTCAAAACTATGTGAAAATCATCCTGATTACGCATTCAGATAAGTCAATAAAGTCTTTTAAAAATTTTATGACGTGTTTTGTGTAAGAAAGCTTTATGCAGGTAGGCGTTAACCACCCATTAATATTGATGGGTTTGACACCTGAGAAAGACAAAGACCCTCCCATAATGGCCCTATTAGGTGTTATCAGGCCATATCATTATGAGGAGCCTTGCACAAAGAATGAGATTTAAAAAAGAATGGCTTTTAGATTGTTTGGATTTATTTACAACACAACATAATCCAAAGATACACAACAAAGGACAAAAAAGCACATTAGTAAACACACTGATCTAAAGACAGAGGCTTGAACAGTCACACAACTTGTGCCATTCCTGAAACATAGTACATACCTGTCATCTCCAAGGTGTTTGATTTTTCACTTAACCATGTTCATGTACAGTCTCCTGTGAATGTTGAAGTCAGCAGGACTTATCAATGGCATCATGGTCCCTGTAAAAAATACAATAAAAAAATAAACACATGTGAACATGCTGATATCAAGAGAAACTATAGGGCTGCACGATTTTGGGAATTCATTTTAGATTTTTCTGGTTAAAATTATTATTAAATATATATAAAAACACCACATTTGTTGTGCATTGTTATAGCCTATGTATAGGGCTGCATAAAATAATAACAGATAGATTGCAGGCGGCCTATATCGTTAAAAATGAACACTTCAGTAACACTACACTAGACAAAAATATATGGATTATCATGTTACTTCAAACGTTTCCATTCATTATGAAATGAGATTGGAGAAAAATGAAGCCTAATGTTTGGTGTGTTTTGCTTTTCAAACCCACAGCGCGAGTGACTCAAACTCAGCGCGTGCAGAGGACATTTACTACTGAAGCGATCGAGCCGCTCCAAACTATGAAACATTATTGTTACATTATATATATCTACGTTTGAGCAGATATCCACAAACACAGTATTTAACAGTAAACACGGGTCTAAACATTATAATATTCACCATTGAAGAATAAGCATACTTTATATCATGCTGTTTAATTATCGAAGATAAAAACATTCTTGTGTGTACATGTATATTCACTCCAATCTCATTTCATAACATTTTAGTCTGGCACCAGTTTAACTAGTAGCTACAATGTAAAGTATATACAACCATAAGACGCTTAGTATGTGTCTTATACCTTAAAAAATCGTTCCCATAATCAAATCGTGTTCTTCTAATTCTTCTGAGGCAAATCCAAGGTGCCCAGACCAAACACTTCCAAACGTGACGAAAAGCAGAGCAGGGCTGAAGTCGCGATTCTTTGTTTAGAGGTGATGAGGGCGTTGCGTTCCTCCGCGTGGATCATTTGAATTTGAACAGCTCGCGCACGTGTGGGCGTGGTCACATTAGATCTAATGAGCTCGGGCTGAAGAAACTGTACATGTCGTTGCTTTCATATCGGATTACTTAAACAGAGAATATTTGTTTTTGGTATTATTTACATCATTTAAAATTGAGACTTAAAGCTTTGTAAAGACATAACTCCCACGTGTGGATGGCAAGGATTTGCTGAGTTAAAGATCATTTTCTGTCACGTTTCATAATGAACTTCACAATGAGAGAGACGACAAAACGCGCATCATGTTTATTTTCTCTATTTTACGAAAAACACAACATTTTGTTTTTATTATTAGTGTACACAAATGAAAATGGACATTTAACAGTTTTGAATGATGTATAACACTTGCCTGTATCACAAAAATCGAAAGAGTTATTTGAGGTCACTTTTGCACTGATAAGAAAAAAAGTGAGCTGGTATCGCCGGCGAGACCGCCGACCCCAGGGGGTTAATGATCTGTAAGACTGGGCCTTTATTAATGCTGTTCATTGATTCAAGTAATTTTTTTGACATTTGGGTATAAAGTGTTTTAATTCTACAATATATGGTGTAAAAACATCTGAGTGCTGCCCTCTTCAGGTTGAACGGTGGCTACTGCAGTTGAATTTTCCTATTGGAAGTTGTGGTGCCCTGTGATGTAAGCAGGCACCAGCTAACCACGCCCTTGCCTACAGAGAGACCCGTCTCAGGTGCACACCCCCCCCCCCTCCGCTGGGCTCTGCCCACTTTTCCAGCATTTTTCAAATATTGCCAGTGGGTGGAGTCAGGCTCTGACCAGGGGTTTAGTTACCCTTTAAAATGACTTTTAACTCTACTTTGGTTCATGCGTGATGTACTACACGTAACAGGAACTGTGTCTGTGCCTACACAGGAATAGCAGTATCTGTGCCTACTTGCAGAAAGTAACTGCACAACCTTTACGCCACATCTTACTGGTGACATCTGCCTCTGGGCAAGTCACTAAGTCTGCATGAATCACTAAGATGGGGGATACATACTTAGAGACCCAAGAAAGCGGAGCTTCATCATTTTAATTGCACATCTATAACCATTTCCTTCTGCTTGTGGAATGAGACTCTGGAGGAAGGTTGATAAATGTAAGGGCCTTGCAGCTGTTATTAGATCTGTTTCTCTTTAAAATAATTATTATATAGACTGATAATAAAACAGAGTTGTTTAAAGAGGTTATGTTAAATACTATTTCTTGTTTTATTGCACATTACTGAAAAAAATGCCTTTTAGAGGAAATGTAACTTACACTGAAGCCCAATTTTATTGTTTCCTGGGCCAATGTCAGGTCTGTTTCACACCTATTTAGAAGCAATTAACAACAACTACAGGCAAAATATGAAGCAGAACATGACCTCTAAGTGTTTGTATTGGGTGTAAATAGCTTGCGGTGTGTTACTGTGTACAGCACTGGGGTTGGAACATAATTCTTTCTCTCTCTCTCTCTCTCTCTCTCTCTCTTGCGCATGCGCGTGTTTGGTGCGGTGAGGTGTGTGAGAGGCGTTTGTTTGATCTTTAAACTTTTCCTTTTATCTATACTTTATGGCTTTTTTTTCTCACCTTAGTCAAAATATTAAGTGTGAATTGGTAAGAACCTAGTTTTTCTTTGTTGTTGTAGTGTTTGCATCCATTTGTGGAGGATATGGCCTCACCTCCTAATGAGGGAACGCTGGCTTTCTCCATTGGAAATGAATGCAAATGTTTTCCTGACCAAATTTGTACGGTGGAAGATGTTCTTATGGTTATGGGAAATGTTGTTGGCCATGATAAGATTGTTTCAGCGTCTAGAATGAACAAGGCTGTTGTCGTGTTTTTGGAAGAAGAAAAGTTTGTGAATGTGCTTGTAGAGATTGGTATTGGAATATCGGACACGTTTGTGCAGGTGACACCTTTGCGTTCACCTGCGATGCGTGTCATAATCTCGAACGCTCCCCCGTTCATAACAAATGAAGCGATCATATAAAAACTAAATCGCTTTGGAAAATTTGCAAGTGGAATTAAAACTGTTCCGCTCGGTTGTAGCGTAATGACTTCCTTTCGGAGACAGGTTTTCATGTTTTTGAAAGCACCGACAAAGTATTTGGAAATATCCTTCCGTGTACAACACGGTGAAAGCTCTTACATGATCTTCGCAACAACGGAAAGTATGCGATGTTTCGAATGTGGGGACTTAGGTCACAAGAAATGATTTTGTCCTCACAGAAAGCAAAACGAGGAGATAAGTGCAGAGACTGAAAACAATGAAACAAGAAATAACTCGGATCGTGAAAGAGAAAGTAGAAGAAATGTCTACGCAACCGAAAAATAAAAAACTAATAGTGGATTACTCATTCCCTTGAGAACACACCGTTTTCAGAAGAGCAGGCATCAGCCAAGGAGTCAATGTCAATATCAGAGGTGAGTGAACTCTCTTTTCCGAAAGTGCTGGGTGTTTCAGAAGGAGCTGATCAGAGTGTTACATGTAGCAATGATATGGAAACTGAAAAGGCAAGTGGAAGCGGTTTACAGTTTGTTGAGATTGATGATCACATGTGTGTTGATGAATCAAGATGTGATAGTGACAGTTTTTCAGAAGTTTCTGATTTTGAGTTGAGTCAATCATCTGGAGACTTGTATACTGTGGAAGAAATTAATGATTTTCTGGATCATACAAAAGGACAGAAAGTGGATGTTCTGAAGTTTTTTCCTGATGCTATTAAATTCTTGAAGTCAGTCATGAGTTTTCAGAAAAGTGTAGGATGTAATGTCCTATCAAAACAAAAAAGATTTAGTTTGAAAAAAAAAACTGGCTACAGCAGTTCGTAAAAGTTTAAAAGGAAAGAAAAATAATAAATAGGTTCACATGGTTATAGGTGTTGCTTTTATCTATTTTCTTCTCTGTTTTCATTCTGGT
This sequence comes from Rhinichthys klamathensis goyatoka, assembly GCF_029890125.1. NCBI lineage: Eukaryota > Metazoa > Chordata > Actinopteri > Cypriniformes > Leuciscidae > Rhinichthys > Rhinichthys klamathensis. The sequence continues at coordinate 3,707,503 of NW_026606621.1, forward strand.
TTCTTTTCTCCTCCTTTGACATGCACTTTTTAAGAGTTAGTTCTTTAAACGTATATGGGGCGAGGAATAGAGAAAAACGAGGTTTATTAAATGAGTTTCTTAAGCTTGAAGATTCACATGTAACCTTTTTTACTAGAAACCCATGGTGATGAGAGTAATGAGACATATTGGGGATTGTGTTGGGAAGGCAGTTACTCTTTAAGCCATGGAATGAATTTAAGTGCTGGGGTAGCCATACTATTTTCATCTTACCTAAATGTTGATATATTGTCAAAAGTAGAATTAGAAAAAGGTCGCCTTCTTGTTGTAAAGACAAAAATTTATGAATATACTTTTGTATTTGTTAATATTTATGCCCCAAACAGAAGTGCAGATATAATAATTCTATTTAAAAAACTGAGTGAATATTTGAAAAGTGTAAATTCTGATGATTTTCTAATAGGAGGTGACTGGAATAGTACAGTCGATTTTACCTTGGATAGGAATAATATGGAACCAGATTACAAATCCCCTGCTTTGTTAAAAAATATTCTCATTCAAAATGATTTGTTGGATGTGTGGAGAGAGAGGAATGTAAAAGTCAAACAATATACTTAAAAGTTTCACAAGAGAGAATAAGTGCAGCAAGATTAGATAGACTTTATGTTTGTTAAAAAACTAATAATAGGATTGTGGCTGCAAACGTTGTACCATGTTGTTTTTCAGACCATCATTTTGTTACGTGTAATTTGACTTTGACACAGACTGAGTGCAAAAGTCCTTACTGGAAATTGAATGTTCGTTTGTTACAGGAGAAAGACTTTATTGAAAGATTTAAATATTTTGGGGGGTCTTGGGTTTCTCAGAAAGGTGAATATGAAAACCTAATTCAGTGGTGGGAATCGGGTAAAACACAAATTAGAATTTTTTTGTCAACAGTTTTATTCTTTCTCTACCACAAAGATTAAGAAAAAAATCAATGAATTAGAAAAGGAAATAGCACAAATTACATGTAATATGGTGTTGCAACCAGATACTGTGTTGGCTGAGAATTTATGTGAGAAAAATAATTCTCTTAACTCTCTACTACAAGTGCAAGCAAAGGGAGCACTTATAAGGGCACGGTTTTTGTCAGTTCATGATATGGATGCACCAACTGCATTTTTTTTTTTTTATCTTGAAAAAGTCTAAAAAAAAAACAGAGTGTAATGCATTGTCTGACATCCCCAGATGGGTCTAAACCATCTGACCCCAAAAAGATGAGAAAAATTGCTGTGGACTTTTATTCAGATCTTTTTAGAGCTGAAAAGTGTGATTCACAGAGTACTTCGGACTTGTTAGAACAACTTCCTACTATTAATGGAAAACAACGTGCAAGTTTGGACAGTGTTTTTTCTTTTCAAGAAATGACTGAAGCCGTACAGCAGATGAAGCCTGGTTGTACACCAGGTATTGATGGACTGCCGGTGGAATTCTATAAAGTCATGTGGGGAACTATAGGTAAAGACTTTTATGAGGTTGTACAGAAATGTTATGAAGAACAAAATCTTCCCAAGAGCTGTCAGAGTGCTGTTCTTGCTCTTATTCCTAAAAAAGGAGATATAAGTCTCATAAAGAACTGGAGACCCGTTTCCATTCTCACTACTTAAGATTATCTTACTGCATAAGATTTTGGCAAAAGTATTGGTTAATAGGTTGAAGTGTGTTTTGGTGCTATGATTCATAAAGATCAATCATATTGTATTCCAGATAGAACTATTTATGATAATATATTTCTAGTAAGAGATTTACTAGATTATTGTAAATTAAATGGAATCAATTTAGGTCTTCTATCATTAGATCAAGAGAAGGCATTTGATCGTGTAGATCATGATTATTTATTCAAAACTCTAAAAGCTTTTGGTTGTGGTGATGTTTTTTCTTTCCTGGATTAAGACTTTGTATGAAAATGCATTCGGTCTATTCAAGTTCTTCAAAGATTGCTGGAAGAGAAAAAAGAATCGTTTGTGTCTTCAACCATTACATCTGGAGAGTTTTTATGGACTATTCTCAGAAATACATGTGACTGCAGAAGTGGGAGATTGGAAGGAGACTGAAGGGAGTTTATTGACTTTTAGAACACCTGAACTTGGAAATGTTCAACTTCTTTCCAAGAAAGCACTGTATATAATTTGTGTTAAAAATCTTAACTTAAGAGCTCTTGACAAAGTGATGGAGTCAAAATGGACTGGAGTTGCTGAGCCAGACTCTTCCCTGAAAAGTAGTTGGAGGTCCCTGTACAAGAAGCCCATTGAAAAAAGATTAGGTGACTTAAAGTGGCGGATTGTACATTGGGCAATAGCCACAAACAGATACAAAGCACATCTGAATCCTTTGCATAGTGTAGATTGTTGTTTTTGTGGGAATCTGAAACAGTTAATCATCTTTTTGTTGAATGTTCAGAATTAAGAGAACTTTTTTGTTTGTTAAAAGATGTATGTCAAAGGTTAGGATTTTGTTTACTAATGGTTTATTTATATTTGGGCCAAAATATAGTGCTACAAATAAACAAAAAGTAGTATTATTGAATTTTTTTTTGGTAACGCAAAGATGGCAATTTGGTTAACCAGGAAAAACAGGACTCTTAATTTAAGAGGAGTAGATCCAGTGCTTATATTAAAAGGATTTGTAACGGGACGTTTGATGCTGGAGTTTGCTTATTATGAAATTTGCTTATGATAAATGATATTGAGACTTTTTTTTTGATGTGGGGAACAGAAAGCGTGCTGTGTAAGCCCGAAGAAGGGCAAGGTTATTAGATAAGCTTTGGAGTTACATAAAATATTGAAGTTTTTTTTTTAAGGTGTTAGAATAAGGTTTTATTTTTAAGACGTATTGATTTTTTTTAAGTATTTACTGTAAAATAAATTGGATTTTAAAAGTCTCTCTCTCTCTCTCTCTCTCTCTCTCTCTCTCTCTCTCTCTCTCTCTCTCTATATATATATATATATATATATATATATATATATATATATATATATATATATATATATATATATATATCTCTATATCTCTCTCTCTCTCGTGGTAGATGGCAATGATGGCAAAGATGACAATATCCGGAATCCTTGACCTTGTGGGGACATTTTCTGGTCCCTATGAGAAAAACAGCGTATAAATCATACAGAATGATGTTTTTTTTTTATTTTTTTTTTATGCACAAATGCAGAAAGTCTACTGTGATGTGTAGGTTTAGGGCAGGGGTAGGCAAGTTCGGTCCTAGAGAGCCGCTGTCCTGCAGAATTTAGTTCCAACCCTAATCAAACACACCTGAACAAGCTAATCAATGTCTTCAGGATTACTAAGGCTATAGGCGGGAGAGGTTTTTTTCAGTGTTGGAGCCAAACTCTGCAGGACAGCGGCTCTCTAGGACCGAACTTGCCTACCCCTGGTTTAGGGGATAGAATATACAGTTTGTACTCTATAAAAAAACATTGTCTACGGAAAGTCCCTATAAAACATGAAAACTCATGCATGTGTGTGTGTGTGAAGGCAAGGGCTCCAACTAGACTCTACTGTAAGTGCATTCCAATCAATTGTAAGTGCCCTGCGAAGTGGACGTCACAAGTTATTCTTCCATAGTTGAAATTTCAGTCCAAAGGAAACATACAAGAGTCACAGGTGTGTTTTGAATGTGGTTGTTTGCAGGTATAAAGTGCACAAGATGCAACAGTTAATGTAACTATAATAATAATAATAATAATAGTAACTAGAATATACATTTCCTTTTTTATTTTTCAATAGAAGTCTATGGGGTGGTTGCTAGGGAACTCTGTGGTTGCTAGGGTGTGGCTATGAAGATTTTAGGTCATTACTTATTGGCTTCTGGATATTCTCATCTGACTGAGAGAGTTAAAGGGAGAGAAAGGGTTCCTGCATGTCTGTGTATTTGTGAAAACGGCAGTTAGAAATTCCGCAATGTTAAGTCTATGGGATTTTTTTTTGCCCGCTTTTTCATCCGCTGTGCGAAGATCGTAAGTCCGATCTCTTAGAAAAGTCATAGCACACCGCTCCTCATAAGCTGGTCGATTTGACACCTCATTCATGAGTCTATGACAAACGCTGCGGGGAGGAGTAGCGCACCAAACTTTTATCCGGAATAATTAGATTAGATTAGATAATGCCTTTATTCGTCTCACAAGTGAGAAATTTCAAGTAATAATAATAATAAGTATGCAAGAGAACAGGGGCGTCACTAGGATTTTCATTTTAGGGGGGCTAAGCCCCCAATATGATTTTTAAAAAAATTATAAAAAATGTAACACTTTAGTTTAGGATCTAAAGCTCACCATTAACCATTTTCATTACGATGCAAAGGCACGGTTTTATAATAACTGTGGTCCCAAATGTGAGGCAGGGCAAATACGGGGGTTCGGGGTCTCCCCGAGAAAATTTTTATTTCTCTGATCTACATATGTGCATTTTAAGATGTTCTGAAGGCCAAAAAACTTGGATAGTGGGCATCTGATTATTTTTCTCTCCTCATCAGCATCACACTCTTTTTCTCTTTGTTTTTATCTTGCCCTGTCTCTTCCCCTCCTAAAGCTGAGCTTTGACTGATATAGGCTTTTCATTTTTGTCTGTCAGTGAAGAAAGTAAACTTAGGGTCAACTGATAGGTTGATTTTGCCTATGAATCATTTTCTCAGACGCGTTTATTTACTGAAAGCAACTAAAGGTAATAAAGTTTATTAAATGCATTCACAATATGTAGGCTACACATTTATTATTGATCTTATGCCTAATACAGGGCTTTATAATCACAGAGGTCCTAAATTTGAGGTTGGTAGGGGGTTCAAATTTTTTATTTCTCTGATATGTGCATTTCAAGACGTTTGAAGACCAAAAAAAAAAAGGATAAGAAATAGCTTTAAAACCATGTCAGTGGGCAGATTATTTTTTTGTCAATATCTGCTGCTCTCTTCTCATCTCCATCACTCTTTCTTTTTTTCTCAGTCTCTTCATCCCTTTCTCTTCCCCTCCTAAAGCTGAGCTTTTTTAATTTACTAAAGGCTACAATTTGTATTATATTCTCAATATGTACACATTCATTATTAATCTTGTGCCTAACATGATGAAAACGGCTTTGTTAATGTTTCTTGTAAACTAATTATTACATCACATGAGTCACGTTACATAGGCCTATTTTCAGCTCAAAATGGCGAAATTAGACACAACTATATTAGTTTGCCTGATTATTTTTTGTCATTCGTTTAACATTTATGACATAAAAAAAGTAAAATATGAAATGTTAAGTTTAGCTACTTACATCTTATCTCGCACTTGACCGTACGCGTCGAGTCGCACTGTTAAAATTCACGCTCAGCGTCTGTGAACATAAAGCCCGCCTACTTTGATTTGATTGGTCATCTCAAATATTCTGACATTGACGAGCAGTGACAGACCAATGAGGCTCAGATAAACACACACATGAACACACACACACACACACACCCTGTCCTCTGTTTCTGACGTGCTCTCTGCTCGGCGCCGCTGCGGATTGAAGATGAAGAACGCGCTGAATCTGATTATAACAAGACTGAAGCGAACACGAATTTGTGTAGCCTACATTAATCTTACATTTTTAGGGGGGCTAGGCAGAAGTTTAGGGGGGCTGAAGCCCCCCTAAAAAGGGCCTAGTGACGCCCCTGCAAGAGAACAATAGTGATGCCTTGCCTTTGGCAAGCACCACTACGTTTTGGTTGAATAGTTCCTTTGATACATACACCTGTGTGACAAAGTTTGTATTAGTGGTCCAAAAAAAGAAGGTAATTATGTGCCTTGGTTAATATGTTTTACTGTTTGGCCTATGTGTCAAAATCAAGACTTTTATCTTGACGATGCTGAGAACCCTTCCAGGGATTGTTTCCAGAGCACAATGTAAGTTTCATAAAAAAAAATCAACATTTTGAGCAAAAAGCAAAAAACATTTTGACTACATCCAGATCGGATTCAAAATGATGATCAAAACACAGATGGACTACATCCAGTCCATCAATTGGGCTAAGGTTGCACAGTCCTATAGCTCATCCTGGGTCGACTTTTTATTCAGTAACATTAGGCAGTTTTGATTTATATGCTAATGTTGATCACTTTATTTTACATATGCATATGATTACATATGATATTAGGCCGCTGTCGGTAGCCTAAAAGAGGCCTAGAAATAGGGTTTCGTTCCACCATGTGGGGCACTACCCAATTTTTTTTATATTTAACATCAGAAATATATAGAGATTCCTTAGGAAAAAGTTCTCCGCACACAACCTTGCAGTTTTTGAGAAAAATGACACTAAAGGTGCCCATTTTGAAAAAAAGGGAAAACAGGGAATTTTGCACTTTCAAACCTGTTTATCATATAAACCCAAAAATGCCGAATTACCACTTGAGGTACAAAATAAACCAGTTTGAAATGTGTGATATACCTGAAGTTGCTATCTAGGCACAGTAAACATGATAAGATTATCAAGAAAACTTCTACTGTAGCATTTACATCCCAATTACTTCTCATTATGTTGTTCCAAATCAAAGGTAATATTTGAGGTAAAATCTGAATAACAAATAGAATTCAGCCAAAAAATAATATATATAAAAAAACACTTTTCAAAACAACACATTTAATGGTGAATTGTCAATTCACATACACGAGCAGTAACTGCACTGCATGTACACTGTAAAAAATATTACATGCTATCTACTTAAAAAAATTATGGTAACAATATTACACGTATTATATTTGAGTAGATTTTTAGTTTTTTTGTGTGTGTGTGAAATCTACCCGAAATAAATTAAGTAAAATTTCCTAAATTATTTAGTCTATGGCACATGATGAATTTAATATTATTAGTGGAATGTGCTTTTTTAATTTAAGTTGTCTCACAAATAAATCAAGCAGAATTTACTCGTTTGTATTAATGAAATTTACTTAATTATAACATTTACTGCCTTTTCAGGTTAAGATAATAATGAATACATAATGCACTTTTTGTTATCAAACATCCTTTTATTCTGTATTTTTTGCACAAATAAAACAAATCTATATAAAATGTAAGACAGCAGATTTAAGATATGAAAAATAAAAGCAAAAAAATGCTAACATTTTCCATGTCATTGACAAAGATCATTTTGTTACACAAAAACATGTGCATACAAATTTCTGCTGGAAAAGTCACATTCTTGACTAAAACTTGTGAATAACTTGTAGCAAAACATATCAAATAATTTGTACTTGCTGAAAGCTTGTATGTAGAACAATATTAAATGTTCATCAATCAATGCAGTTTTTTTTCACCAGAACTTGGTCATAATGCATTGTCTCAATCTAAGTCATGTGTTTGTTTTTAAGTGTTAGTAATTTCGGGGAAAACTTGCAAACATCCAGTTCCAAGAAGAGCTTCTAAAAGGCCTCAAAAGTGTGCCTCAGTTCTTTCGGGTAGGTGAGGTTTAGTGCATACGTGAGTCCAAGAAGAACAGCACAGGCTCTTGTCAGATTTTCCAAGCCAGCCATGACTTGCATCCCCTCCAAGATGATGCTGAAATACTCCTGAGAATCCCTCTTGCAGATGGCAATTTTCATTATGTGCTGCAGGATATCTCCATTGTCACACTGTAAAACAAACTTCTTCTTCGTCCTAGCGTTTGTCCCGCGCAGGTGCAGGGTCCGCTTTTTGGCAGGCTGCTCTCCATTTATTCCGGTCCGTAGTGTCCTCCGGGGCGACTTGCATGTCCTTCATATCTTGCTTGATCCGGTCCATCCATCTCATCTTTGGACGGCCACGTGGGCGATTACCGGATGGATCAAGGCGCATAGCTGTCTTCGCCACTGAGTTGTCATTGCTGCGTGTTACATGACCGTACCAGCGGAGACGGGCCTCAAGCATCTTCTCCGTAATCGGCGCTATTCCCATCCGCTTCCTGACGTCGATGTTCCTGACGTGATCTAGCCTTGTCAGCCCGAGTGCCCAGCGGAGCATACGCATTTCCATGGCGTGTAGGAGCTGGCCATGTTTGGCAGTCGCTGGCCAACATTCGGCTCCATACAGGGCTACAGGGCGTACAATGATCTTATAGATTTTGGACTTTAGGCGGATGGGCATTCGGCGATCACATAGCACTCCCGCGATTTGGCGCCACTTTGACCAGGCGGCACTCACACGTGCGCGGACATCCGGGAGGGTGTCACCGTTCGCTGAGAGTATTGATCCAAGGTACTTGAAGTGTTGAACTTTCTTTAGATCCGTTCCGTCGATGCCAATGGTACCATCAGTCTGAGGGCCACACTCCAGGTACTCCGTCTTTGCGAGGTTGAGTCGCAAGCCATTTGCATCCAGGCGATCTTTCCAATGCTGCCCTTGGTCTTGAAGGTCTTGCCGCTCCCTGTCAGCGAGGAACACATCATCAGCATAAAGTAAGGACCATGGATGGGGCGTCTGGAGGTCCCGTGTCACTGTGTCCATGCATGTGATGAAAAGCAAGGGCGAAAGGGCCGATCCTTGGTGGACTCCTACGTTGATGTTGAAAGTAGATGATATCCCAGCTGTGCATCAAACCACGCTCCTGACGTCTTGGTATAGGAGTTGCACCCAGCTGATGTAGGTTTCGGGTACATGGTGATGTCGGAGGGAGGCCCAGATGAGGTCATGAGGAACGCGGTCAAAAGCCTTCTCCAGGTCCAGGAAGACCATATGGACTAACTTGTTCTTTTCCCGGTGTTTCTCCATCAGGAGGCGGGCTGCGTGGATGGCGTCTGTGGTCCCTCGTCCTTTGACGAAGCCGCATTGATTTGGACTGACTTTAACAATGCTGCGAAGGCGGCTGTCCAGGATGCGTTCAAAAATCTTCATGGAGTGGGATAGGAGTCGAATCGGCCGATAGTTTTTGCATTCAGCAACGTCCCCCTTGCCCTTCCAGATCGGTACCGTGGTGCTGATCGTCCAAATGTGCGGGACTTTGCCCTCAATAATGATCTTGTTGAATAAGGTGGAAAGGACCTCGGCTCCTCTGTGCCCCATCAACTTCCAGGCTTCAGCAGGGATGTCGTCTGGGCCGGTAGCTTTGCCATTCTTCATCCTCTTCACGGCCTTCGTGACTTCAGAGACGGTAACTGGCGGTACAGGTCCAGGGATGGGATCCAGGCTGTGGATAGGCGGATGCGGGAACTCTTCGTTTGAGATGGCTGCGAAGTACTCGCTCCAGCGGGTGAGTATGGCACATGGGTCTTGCAGGGCTTGCCCATCGGCGTTCTTAATGTGCATGACTCGACCAATGGCTTGGGTCGCTTGGTGGCGGGAGTTGGCAACACGGTAGATCATCTTTTCTCCCTCAGGTGTACCTAGCCGCTCGTATAGATCGTCATAATGCACGGCTTTCGCCTTGGCCACTGCCCGTTTTGCGGCTGATTTGAGTATCTGATAGTGTTGGAGATCATCGTCCAGCCGTGTGCGGTGCCAGGTTACGAACGCCAGTTTCTTGGCCTTGATTGCCTCTTGGACGTCCTCACTCCACCACCAGACTTGCTTGTCCATAAATCGCCGCCCTGGCTTCGTCGAGCCAAGGGCACCGGTGGCAGCATCACTAATGCTGGAGGAGATATCGTCCCAGATTTTTTCAACTGATTGGTCGAAATTGATGTCTAGTGCTTGGAGGGCCATCGCAAGCTGCTGCTTTTGTTCGTTCAATTTCCACCACTTGACCCGCTCAGGCCCAGTGATTCTCGGTCTAGGTTGCCGCTGCAGATTAAGTTGGAAGTCGAGGATGAGTGGCCGGTGTTGGGGGCCGATATTCTCTGAGGGAATCACCTTGGCATCAAGTGCCAGTTTCAGGTCACCGCGTCGGATCATCCAGTAGTCGATCTGGGTTCTGTGGACACCACTGGTGTAGGTGGCCAGGTGGCTCGATCTCTTTTTGAAGAAGGTGTTGACGACGACGAGGTCATGGGCTTCAGCGCAATCCAAGATGCGGGCTCCCTCGTCGTTGCGTGTACCTAGCCCCTGTCCTCCATGGACTTGATCATATCCTCCACGATCTTTGCCAACATGGCCGTTTAGGTCTCCTCCGACCAGGATGTATTCGTCTGTGGCTATTATCTGTAGGTGAGCGCCGAGGGTTTCCCAAAACTCGTCCTTCTCTTGATCGGTGCAGCCAACTTGAGGGGCGTAGCATGAGATGACTCTGAGGGTGGTTGGGCCGGAAACAATCTTGATCGAGATTAGGCGGTCAGAGATGTTGTCGACTTCGACGATACTGTCTCGTAGTTGTTGGCAGACGACCACGCCTACTCCATTTCGCCTCGACGTGACACCATGATAGATGAGTTTATACCCTTCTCCAATGTCTCTTGCCTTGCTCCCCTTCCACTTGGTCTCTTGGATACACGCGATGTCGATGCGTCTGTTCTTAAGAGTATCAGCCAATTCACGGCTACGGCCGGTGAGGGTGCCGATGTTAAGTGTGGCTAGTCGGATTCGGTGGACTATCTTCTTTGGCCTGCCCCGTCCTTGAGCAGGTAGCCCTTGTCCATTTCTCACACCATCCGGGCGTTGATGACGCGCGTCGCCTAGGGGGAACGCCCTAGCTTGATCGGTTTCTTGGTTTGCTGCTGCCATTTGATGCGACCAAAGAGACCCAGCCGATGTGTCGCCTCACCTGTCGCTGGGACCAGAGCCACCGTTTGCCGAGTCCCCAAGGGTACTCGTTTCCAGCCGACACCACGAGGAGGAGGTGGTTGGCTTTTGACGGCTTGGTGGTTGGCTTTTGATGGTTTGTTTTACACACTGTAAAACAAACATTAAAGAAGTATTTTTATCTTGTCTGTCTCATTATAAGTCTGTCCATAATTATAAACTTGATTTGTGTACGGTTGTAAAAATTTCTTATAACAGCTTAAAATGCTAAGACAACTACAAGTAAACAATTATAGTTTATTTTCTTTGTAAACACTGAAACATAAAAATATTATGTTTCAGTGGACCACAAAGACAAAGACTGTTACAATAACATAAGTACAGTTGCACCAATGACAGAGGGTGTATTAAGGAAGAAAAAAAAATGGTGACACTATTGTGTGTGTGTGTGTGTGTGTTGGGGGGGGTTGGATTAAATTTCGATGGTCCACTATAGACATTCTACTAACTATATAGTAACTACATGTCAACTAACTCAGAGTATCAGTAGACTGCTAGGTTAGGGTTAATAGAGTAAGTTAACATGTAGTTGCAGTTACTTATAGTCAGTAGAATGTCTAAAGTGGACCATCAAAATAAAGTGTTACCTTTTTTCATATCGTGGCTGCCAAAAATCTATTTTGTGTTAAATATTTTCACATTAGCTTTATATAATTTAATTAGAAAAAAAGATTATTGTTTAAGTTGCATTTCTATTTTCATAAATAAAAACAATGTACCACAAATACATTTCTCAAAACACCATTCTCTTGGATGAGGTCATCCTCTTTTTCACCCAGATAACAGATCAAGCAACGGAGGACAACGTCTCTCATCATGTCGATATTTTTATCGGGATTCTGATCGGGAAGTTTGTAAATTAGCATCACCCAAAAATAATTAACAAATATTGATATGTTATGAAAGTAACTTACCTGCAGTATGGGATCAATAGCTAGCTCCGTAGTGTCCGACGTTCTCTTACGAGAGGTTCTCTCGTATTGCGTAAGTTTAGCTTACGCTACGGGAAAGATTCATCTTCTCGAGATATTGAAGCCAAAAAATTATCCTTAATTTTGTATTCATTGTCAACGCAGTGCAGCAGCTAGCAGACCTAGAGCAGGCCATCTCGCGTGCTCATTGGCTGCCCTGCTGGCATCTGCTGCAGCCTACCAGTGAGCCCCGCGTGACGTCACGCCCAATGAAGGGCGCTCGCGCCTTCATAGCGTCACAGCCCGCCAGAATGGGCGTGGCTTTGCGTATAAAAGAAGGGGCTGTAGGCTGACTTCCCTGATTTTTCGACTCTTCAGCGAGCTCTCCGCATCGCTGGATCAGAGAGAAGCCACCGCCGCCGTCGAACAGCGAACAGCCAGCTTAGGACAGCGCTGAGGAAGCCGGCCGTCTTCGCCACCTTCAGCCATCCGTGCGAGCTACGCTATCCCGCGACGTATCCTTTTTACTCTGTTGTATTATCTTCTAGCTTACTCCTAAAAGAGCGCGAGTGTCTTTTTAAAGATGCCTCGCATTTCCTGCGGCTCGTGTAGGGCCCCGGAGACAGCCGGAACCTGTGGCCACTGCGATGCGCTCGCCGGAGAATCTCCCTCGAGCCTCGCTCTCGCCTTCCCCGCCTCTCTTCACCGACGCGCAGCTGCCGCTCACGAGCCTCACTGCCGTCGCGTCTGAGGATGAGGTTGAGGGACACGCCACAAGGGACTGCTGTTCTAACCGCGGCTAGCTTCCTTTACGTTACAAGGAAGCTACCGTGCCCACCATAGAAGCAGTCACTCCGCCCTTTGTGGGACCGCGCAGTGATAAGCGCTGTTCCCAAAGGCAGCCGGAGCCTGTAGCCACAGCGACGCGCTCGCCGGAAAGCCTCCCTCGAGCCTCGCTTTTCACCTTCCCCGCCTCCCTTCACCGACGTGCAGCTGCCGCTCACGAGCCTCACTGCCGTCGCGTCTGAGGATGAGGTCGAGGGACACGCTATGGACTGCTGTTCTAACCGTGGCTAGCTTCCTTTACGTTACAAGGAAGCTGCCGCGCGCGCTCTTATCTGATCGCGCTACTTAAGCTTTCGTAGTATCCCCCATGGCTCAGTGGCTAAACTCAAAGCTTTCGCGCCAGAGACCCGTGTTCGATCCCGGCTCTCGCAGCAGAAAAAATTTATGCAGCTCTCCTCTATGAGCTCGCGACCAGCTTTCTTACGTACAGAAACCGAGCGCATGCGTCACCGGCGAAGGAAGGAGAGAGTGTGGTTTTTTGTCCCGCCGAGGCCTGACAAACCCCCTCTTTTTCTCAAACATTTTCCAGCTCCTCCTAGTTCGAGCGGCTGGTAATGTCTATACTGCAGTAGAGAGCCTGTTATAACACGCACGCCTGCAGACAATCCCGACACGCACACGAAAACTGTGATGACGCTCTCTCTCTTATCTGCTCGCGCCAACTAAAGCTTACGATGTTTCCCCTGTGGCTCAGTGGCTAAACTCAAAGCTTTCGCGCCAGAGACCCGTGTTCGATCCCGGCTCTCGCAGCAGAAAAAATTTATGCAGCTCTCCTCTATGAGCTCGCGACCAGCTTTCTTACGTACAGAAACCGAGCGCATGCGTCACCGGCGAAGGAAGGAGAGAGTGTGGTTTTTTGTCCCGCCGAGGCCTGACAAACCCCCTCTTTTTCTCAAACATTTTCCAGCTCCTCCTAGTTCGAGCGGCTGGTAATGTCTATACTGCAGTAGAGAGCCTGTTATAACACGCACGCCTGCAGACAATGCCGACATGCACACGAAAACTGTGATGACGCTCTCTCTTTTATCTGATCGCGCCAACTAAAGCTTATGTTGTTTCCCCTGTGGCTCAGAGGCTAAACCTTAAGGTTTTGCCCCGGAGACCCGTGTTCGATTCCGGCTCTCGCAGCAGAAAAAAATTATGCAGCTCTCCTCTCTGAGCTCGCGACCAGCTTTCTTACGTACAGAGAACGAGCGCGCGCCCCCGAGCGCATGCGTCACCGGAGAAAGAAGGAGAGAGTGTGGTTTTTTGTCCCGCCGAGGCCTGTCAAACCCCCTCTTTTTTTCTCAAACATTTTCCAGCTCCTCCTAGTTCGAGCGGCTGGTAATGTCTATACTGCAGTAGAGAGCCTGTTATAACACGCACGCCTGCAGACAATGCCGACACGCACACGAAAACTGTGATGACGCTCTCTCTTTTATCTGATCGCGCCAACTAAAGCTTATGTTGTTTCCCCTGTGGCTCAGAGGCTAAACCTTAAGCTTTTGCCCCGGAGACCCGTGTTCGATTCCGGCTCCCGCAACAGATAAAATTTATGCGGCTCTCCTCAGCGAGCCGCCGTATTCAAGTTTATTTCCCTGTCAGTCCCCTTCAATCAGGCTACTGCAGTGGTCCATTTAGCAGCCAACGAGCCGGCTCCTTTGCCCTCTCGCCTGCACACATACGCCGTTTTCACGGCGACCCAGAGAAAATCTCAAAAGAGTATAATGTCTGGTCCGGCTCACGCCGTTGGTGTTTTAAGTGTAGTGAAAGTGCCCACGCCCCAGTGTTCACCCCTACAAACAAGCACATCAAATCTCGTGTCACTCACAGAGCACACTCTCATAAAGCGCAGAAAGGCCGCTCGAGTGTTGAATATAAGGAATGTGTCCACAGGTCTGTGCCCACTATCTGCCCGCTCTGTTACACGGTCAATAAAACAGGTTTTGAATGTAAGTCTCGTGCCCGCCGGAGAGCGTTCACGCTTACTGACACACCTCCCCCCGGGCGCCGCCCGCGCGTTTAAATGTTATCACAAAACGCAGGGCATTGATAAGACGCTCCCCATCCGTTATGATCGGGGCGTCAAATACACTTGTAAGTCTCGTGCCCGCGTACACGCGCTCACGCTTACAGAAAGCTTTTCCACCCAAAGCGCTGCTTGCGCGTCAAAAAGTGAGAATAAAATGCTCCCCATCCCTTATGATTGGGACACCTCACATAAATCAGATGGTCTCGGCTTTCAGCGAGAAGCCATTGCCCAGAACCGAGAGCGCGCGCGCCGCGCTTTCGGCTCCGGCTCAGTTTCACAAGCCCGCAAATGGCGGCGATCTGAACCCGGAGGCCATTCGCCCCCTAGCGGCTCACATAGCTGCGTGGGAAACTATCCCATGGATTTCAGAATGGGTTCTGAGCACAATAAGCAGGGCTATACACTTCAATTCATTCGCTGCCCCCAGCGCTTTCGAGCCCGGACCGCGACGATAGTGAATGCGGAAGTAGCACACCTACTTCACGCAGAAATAGCAAAGCTGCTGTGCAAAGGGGCTATAGAAAAGGTGCCGCCTTCTCTGAGCGAGTCAGGCTTTTACAGCCGTTATTTTCTCGTACCCAAGAAGGACGGAGCCTTCAGACCTATCCTAGATCTGAGACATTTGAACAAAGTGCTTGTGAAAAGACTGTTCAAAATGCTTACGACCAGGAAAAACCTCACGCACGTTCGCCCGAGGGACTGGTTTATTTCTCTAGATCTGAACGATGCCTATTTTCAGTTTCAGATAATACCCCGTCACAGGCAATTTTTGAGATTCGCCTTCGACGGTCAGGTATATCAATACACCGTCCTGCCGTTCGGCCTGTCTCTAGCACCCCGTGCATTTACGAAGTGCATGGACGCGGCGCTCGCCCCCCTGAGAAGTCAGGGGCTGCGAATAATGAACTATCTGGACGATTGGCTGATTTTGGCACAGTCAGAGACAGAGCTGCTATCTCACAGAACAGTGCTTCTCAGTCACCTGGAAAGCTTGGGTCTCACGGTCAACTGGACCAAGAGCTCATTACTACCCAGCCAGTCAATTTCCTTTTTAGGAATAGAACTGGACTCGGTGACCATGTCGGCTCGTCTATCGGCACAGCGCGCGCTCTGTGTTCGCCACCTAGCCGCGTCTTTCCAGAAGGACAGCTTTCTCCCTTTGAAAACATTTTAAAGGATGCTGGGCTGTATGGCATCAGCTGCAGCGGTGCTCCAGCTGGGCCTACTGCGCATGCGCCCGCTCCAACGCTGGTTGAATGCTTGCCCGTCCCGCCGAGCTTGGGTTTCTGGCGGTCAGAAAATCAGAGTGACTCAGACCTGCATAGCGGCTCTGCAGCCCTGGTTAGTGGCCGACTGGTACCAGCTGGGAGTGATAATGGGAACCATCTCTTATCGGAAAGTCATTTCGACAGACGCGTCCAACTGGGGTTGGGGCGCGCTGTTCGAGGGCAGACCGGTCTTCGGCCAGTGGTCAGACCAAGAGAGGTGTTTTCACATAAACTGTCTGGAGATGATAGCGGTCGAGAATGCGCTGAAGCGCTTCCTCCCGTTCATACAGGACCAACATGTTCTTGTCTGCTCGGACAACATGTCTGTGGTATCCTATGTAAACCGTCAGGGCGGTGTCAGATCCAGAAATCTCTGCAATCTGACGGAACGCCTCCTTTTAATTGGTCTCAGATGCACTTGCGTTTGCTGAGGGCGGCGCATGTGCCTGGCCATTTGAACGACGGCCCAGACAAACTGTCCAGGGACAACGTTCCCCCAGGGGAATGGTCCCTGGGCCCCCAAACGGTCCAGAAACTGTGGCGCCTATTCGGCAGGGCGGAAGTCGACCTATTTGCGTCAAAAGACAACGCTCAATGCCCGACGTTCTTCTCGAAGGACGAGGACGCGCTGGCCCAGGTTTGGCCCAGCCTCCGGCTATATGCTTTCCCTCCGGTCTCTCTGTTACCACAGGTGATCAAGAGAATCAGGGAAACGCGCCACTCGGTGCTCCTCATAGCCCCGCGTTGGGAGAATCAGATTTGGTTCCCGGAGCTAGCACAGCTGTCACATACAGCTCCGTGGCCGATTCCGGTGAGGGCAGATCTCCTCTCTCAGGCTCGCGGCACGATCTGGCATCCCCATCCAGAGCGCTGGTCTCTGCACGCATGGTTGATCAACGGGTACTCGTTGCCCTGCCAAAAGGAGTAATGAACACGATCGCGCAGTCTGGAGCCCCTTCCACGAGAAGGCTCTACGCGTCTAAATGGTCGGTGTTCTCTGGATGGTGCACCGACAGAGGTCTGGACCCGCGGACATGCGGGGTGGCGCATCTGCTCTCCTTCCTACAAGAGCTGTTGGATAAGGGAAGGTCCCCATCCACACTCAAAGTATACGTGGCGGCCGTGGCAGTGTTCGCAGAATCGACGCACGGCCAGTCATTAGGAAGACATGAGTTGGTCATCCGCTTCCTTAGAGGAGCTAGGAGGATGAACCCGCCGCGCCCCCCGTCGGTTCCCATGTGGGATCTTTCACTGGTCCTAGAGGCCCTGAAAGCTGTTCCCTTCGAACCACTAAACTCCATGGGGTTGAAATATCTATCACTGAAAACCGTCTTTCTGACTGCACTGTCGTCATTAAAACGTGTGGGGGACCTGCATGCGCTGTCTGTCAGCGCATCGTGTCTTGAGTTCGGGCCGTATGACTCTAAAGTCATCCTCAGACCTAGACATGGCTACGTTCCTAAAGTGATGGGCACTCCGTTCAGAGCGCAAGTTATCTCGTTGTCAGCTCTGCCAGCATCTGACAGCGAAAGTGATGTGAACCTCCTCTGCCCTGTCAGAGTGCTGAGGTTTTACATTACGCGCTCCGCCTTATTCAGGCGTTCGGAACAGCTGTTTGTTTCGTTCGGTGGGCGCACCAAGGGTCTCGCCTCCTCGAAACAGAGCCTGTCCAGATGGATAGTGGACGCTATAGCAGCCGCTTACGCGTCAAAAGGTCTGCAATGCCCTCTGGGCATCAGGGCTCATTCCACGAGAGGCGTGGCCTCCTTCGTGGGCATGGTCCAGTGGAATTTCTATCCATGACATATGTGTAGCGGTGGGCTGGAGCTCCCCGTCTACCTCTGTCAGGTTTTATAACCTAGAAGTTCCTGCCTTGCAGGCTAAACTGTTGTCAGTTAAAAGAGAGGTGTATTCTGCCCAGACCTCCTGCTCAGATCACTCTCACATGACTCAGCTCTCCTGGTTGAGCTGCACTAAGTAGGGTATGTGCCATGTGCCTATACAGACCGGCGCGCTGCTCTGTATTCCCTATGTGTGCGTATGTACAAGTGATGGCCCGCGTGGCTGGCCACCTTATTCTCCACCTTATAGGGTTCCCCTGAAAGTTCGGGGTCTCATGGTGGATGCTTGGCGCGCACGGCGTTGACAAAGTGTTCCCGTAGCGTAAGCTAAACTTACGCAATACGAGAGAACCTCTCGTAAGAGAACGATACTCGGTTACTAACGTAACCTCGGTTCTCTCTAGAGAGGGAACGAGTATTGCGTAACCGGCCGTGCTCGCGCCACGAGCGACTTCGCTTCAGTTGTCGAAAAACCAGGAAAGTCAGCCTACAGCCCCTTCTTTTATACGCTAAGCCACGCCCATTCTGGCGGGCTGTGACGCTATGAAGGCGCGAGCGCCCTTCATTGGGCGTGACGTCATGCGGGGCTCACTGGTAGGCTGCAGCAGATGCCAGCAGGGCAGCCAATCAGCACGCGAGATGGCCTGCTCTAGGTCTGCTAGCTGCTGCACTGCGTTGACAATGAATACAAAATTAAGGATAATTTTTTGGCTTCAATATCTTCGAGAAGATGAATCTTTCCCGTAGCGTAAGCTAAACTTACGCAATACTCGTTCCCTCTCTAGAGAGAACCGAGGTTACGTTAGTAACCGAGTATCGTTTTGAGCCATTTCTTCGCACATTGCTTGATTTGTTCCCATCGGACTTCAGTAAAGGGCTGCGGACCTTTCCCACCATCTTTTCCGACATGAAGAATACACTTTACGGGTATTAATTGAGCTTAATCCCCGTTATCAGATGAAGATGCGCTGCTTACGTCCTCCTCCATGTTTACATATGCGTAGTGATATTAACTTGATTTTGGCTGTGACCTACTTACATTTTCGATGCTGATTGGTTGAAAATCTAGCTCAACAGTTTTATATGTCTCAATACGCAGTCAATATAGTGCGCCAATAAATTACACTTTTCTCATTAACTGCAGGATAATGCGTGAAGAACTTTTTGCTTGGATACCTTTTATTAACGTTGAACATATTGAGCAAAAGAAAATGTAGTGCCCCGTTTGTCGGAACGAAACTGAACGATACAGCTCACGTACAGCGGCCTATATTGCTTGTTTCTGCTTCTTCGCATGTGTTTTAATAAGGAGATTCTCTACTCTTTCAGAAGATGTGTAATAGCGTCCCCTACCATATAACAGTGAACGGAAAGCCGTAAATTTCCATCAATGGCTGGGAAAGTGTTAAGAATAGGCTATTAGTCCTATCCGCCTTATTTTTCAGGTAAGAGCGGGAATGGCCATTTGTATTTTTAATGTATCTAGCTTCCGTTGTCATTCACTATTATTTAGTCTTGATTATAAACATGCTGGTTTGTAGCAAACAGTTTTACAGTTTACTGCACTTTGATATATTCTTCTCTTTATTTCCCTATAGCGGCTAATAAATCGGAAGTCTCGCACATTGACAGAAAACACCTTACTTCCGCGTTGAAAAAAAGTTGGATATAATCAAATAAGTCCTGCATCGATTCAGTCTTCCATGTATTTTTTAGCTTATTAAAACAAATGCATTTGCTCCTTATCTAGGCGTTTGATAGCGCATTTTGTGAATCAGAGGCTGTTCTTTAAAGTCCTTCAAACCTAGCGTCCTTCATAACCTAGTGTACGCGAGTTCGGTCGATCTGTAAAACTCATTTTAACAGAGGGCTAGAAATGTATATCTTGTAAAAAAATTTGACAGTCTCCCCTAACCAACCGCACACCAGCCGGAAATTTAATGGTTCTGCACTAATCGCCTAGGCTGTGTGAGATATTTTAGCTTAAAAACGAAAAAATTCACCAAAAGATGACAATTTTGGGGCACTATTCATTTTGTACCTACAATAACATTTGAGTAAACTTTATAGTTACCTACGCAATGTAATCAATAGAATTCAAATTTGTAGCAATGTTCAGGGAAGAAGGAGGCGGGAACCGGAGAACAATCAAATAAAACTTTATTTAAATGAAATAAACAAACAAAATACCTGCCAGCAGTCCCTCACGGAACTGCTGGCTACCGAAAATAAAATATAAATACCTGCCAGCAGCCCCTCACGGACGACTGCTGGCTACCAAAATAAAATACAAACAAAAGCAGGCCTGTTCCTCTCTCGATCATCCACTCCGTCGCTCCCCCTTTATGCTTCCGCTCCTCCGTGAGAGATGTGAGACCGGTGTGCTTCACAGGTGCTGCTCATTAGCAATCGCACCACCGGCCTCGCGACGTTCTCACGTCCCTCGGCCATCCTGCTCACCACAAAATTATATTTGAAAGGATTGTTGCTGCTTCCATAGACATCAGTACATTTTACAAACTATAAATGTTTTTTGCTGTATTTAAATGTCAGAAACAAAAAAATTAACATTTTATGGTTGAAAAAACTGAACAGTTGTGATATTTGACGAGTGCTGAGCACATCCGTCTCTAGTTCAGAGCCAGCCAAAGGTCAAATGCAGATTTGAATTTAGCAGTTGATCACGTGATGCACTGAACGTTATAATCACACTGGTGTGATCGTAAGCGGCAAAGAGTTAATCATCAAATGTACTTTGTTATCTCACTTAGGGGTGGGCGATATACCAGTAGACATGATTAACCGGCAGAAATTTGTCAACCGGTAGAGATCTTGGACTATCGTCTCTATCGCAGTTACGCACATGTGACGTTGCTGTGCTGCGTGATCACGAAAGCTTATCGTTTGCATGCGTTCTTAAGCATTGCGGTTTAAAAACAGATGATTTTAAACTGTTGAAGCACAATTAGCAGCAAAAGAGAACTCATTTCAGAATATGCCAGACTGAGACAGTCTCAGAGAGACTGTTTCTCAGTGCAGTCTGAGAAGTACGACATTAAAGCGCGTGAGACTGAGCTGAACTGAGTGCTTTTTGCAGATTAATTGGACTTGAACGGTTAAATAAATATACATACTGTACCTACTGTATGTGTCACAGTGACCATGTATTTGCAAGTAAACCGACATTTATGTCTTAAGTGAAAGTTAAAGGTACGAGTTCACTTAACTCACGAGAGAAAATCTCTCACTGCCTTTGGCTGAATCACTTTTGAAACTTTAATAAAAATAAATGTATATTTAATTTACATAGTAAAGACTATGCATATTTTTATATATATATTTGGTTTATACATTTGCTTACTTTATACATTTTATGTGTTTATGTGTAAAACTTGTTTTTCAGGTAGGTCTATTTAATTTGTGTCATTGTTCTATTGTAGTTTGTTTTCTTTGCTCTCTCCTTATCACAGTATACTTGTCTCCAGTAAGCTTGAGAGTTTTCTTTTCTTTTTTTTGGCTAGTATTAGTTTTTTAAATGATACTGAAAATGGTGATAAGAATTATGACGTTTCAGTGGTATCAAACATTTTGATATCATAACCTTATTTAAAGGTTAAGGTTAACCCATATTTAACCAATATTTAAATAACTATATTGTAATATTATTGTTGAAATAAAATTACTCATATCGTGATATCAGATTTCGGTCATATCGCCCACCCCTAGGGATACTGGATGAAGACTCTGAACGTAGTGTGTCTGTTAATGTCTCATTCCTCCCAGACTGGAGACTCAGAATGTGGTCGTATCTGTTGCTGCCTCACAAATTGTAGACTCCGAGCTTGGAATCGGTTTCTGTCTGGGAGTGAGTGAATTATCAGGAAATTTGAATTCTGGAGTGAACTAATCCTTTAAGAATTAATTTCAAGATGAGTGAAAGCCAGAAACTGCATGTGGAGCAATGAGAAATCCTGTTCTTCCCAGGCTGGGTACTAAGGTCCTTCTTCTTGCCCTCTAGGAGGAATCGAGGTATCTGCCAATGTTCCCAGCATCTTTATCTGATGCCGTTGGACATCTGTTTGTGCTCGTCCCCCAAGATCCAATGAAATATAACTAAACTTTCTCCATCTACCACCAAATCTCTGAGTGGTGGTAGATGGAGACCACTGGTGTAATTTCTTCATTTTTTAAAGTCAGTGAGTGATTTGGTACTTGTTTTGTTGATGTGTTGCAGTGTTCAAATTTCTCATGGATAAGCTGTACTTTGACTGTAACAGTATCACTGTGCACTAAATCAGAAGGTTTCTTTGATCGCTCTCCTCTTCCATGTGAGGTAATCTTTTTAATGGACAGATTGTCACCTCCCATCAGATTTGAAACTCTTTAAACACTGATTAGGCGGATTAGGCATATTAGGATTAGGCGGAAAAGTCTGCATGATTAAATTTTTTCTTTATAGATGTGTTTGTCACATTGATCAATTAAACATAGGCTATTAATCAGGTTGCTAGAGAGCAGCCATTTATGTGCAGAGCACACTCACAAGTCCCACAAAAATAAATCATTATTGTAGCTGTGAGGAAGTCAATCTGACTGCTCTATTAAAAAAAAAAGCCTAGGACTGTTTTTGTTATTTTACATGAGGGTGCTGAAATATGATGGTCTCAAAGCTTTATTCTTAATATACAGTATATTCTTATTTTTTTACTTTCTTAAGTTATACGAATGTACCAGTTAAGACGAATTTTATTCTTACCATGAATCTTACCCAGATCTTTTCTTCTGTATGTGATGTACATCAGAGTGTAACAGATTATCAAAAAAGAAAAAATGCAGGGTGGGAACTTGGTTCTTTACATCAGTTTTTGATTCGACTTTAAGAGTGTTTCTCTCAAAAGTAGAGGCAGATGAACATGAGCTAGCGCCTTGCACAGTCTATTCTTTTCACAGCTAGATTCAGTTATGACATTTTGATTAAAAATGATGTGGTTAAAAAAGGTATAAAATTAAGCATATGCACAGATGAATTGCTCCTTTTTTGCACTTCCTGATTTCCCTACTTGAGAATCCTTGTCCAATGAATGGACGACCTTAGCACACGTGTGGTTTTGTTTACAAATTTTGGTTCACTTGCAAAAAGAGCAGTGTGAAAGCGAACCGTACCAAAAAAAACAAAAACAAAAAAATTTGGTCCGGACCAAAGCAAGTGAACTATCGGACTTTCCTGGTGTGAATACACCCTTAGAAACGCTTTCAGAAAGTGCAGCGCGCTCTCAGAACGCATCTGGAATCTGCGCTTACCATATTTAGCGGTATAACTTTAATGACTCATCCTTTTTGTGGCGAGCAGGACGAGGGCCGTGAGAGAGCGGCGCGAGGCCGGTGGCGTGATTACTGATGAGCGACACCTGCGCGACGCACCGGTCTGGCTGGTGGATTACCCCCTTGCAAAATACAGACAAATAAAAAAAAAAAACTCGTTTGCTGCATGCTGCGAGAAAGGGAAATAGTCTTTGAATCTTTCTTACAAACGTTCAAGTCCTTTGTGACGAGAATAATCCTTTATCTGAGCATACATAATGTCCGTGCTTGCCGCTTGCTTCCATAAATAATGTATAAATGTATAAATAACAAACACAACATAAATTCTCAATTATGAATGATTTTAGAAAACGTAAAGAAATTATATATAAATTATATAAACAATATAATGGCAGCATTTACATCCATTTTGGCCATTTTGGACATCCATTTTGTCATGAGGCCATTATATCTGTATCATGAATATTTTTCTTGACCTCAACTACAGTGGTACAAATTGAATTTGTCATTAAAATGTTATAATTGCCTCATGACAGCCAATGTCAAAACCAACCACATGACAGTTTAATGTAATGTTAACCCATAAAGCTAAGTGGTTTCTTAAAGGTTGTATCAGCGATTTCAGGCCCAAACATAAATGATCACATTCATCTAATCTTTCCAAACGATCCGCTAGCTGCCCGCCCCATAAGCAGGCTGTCAAAAAAATGCGTCTCTGTAGGCAGCCTAGGCTCTGAGATCTGCACACAAAAACAAATGTGTACAACCACCACTCAAAACCAAAATAAACAGTGTTCCAACCAATCACTGACAGGGGCGGGTTTTGTTTGTTTTTGCGCTCGTGCACGGCGCCTGCACGCGAAGTCAGAGCTGAAGAAGAAGCCAGCGCGTCTATCAACGGACCAGATACAGTGAATATGGAAGAGGCAATCCCAAAGAAGAGAAGGAGGATTAGGGCGAGGGAATACCGTCGTTATTCGTTAAAGAAACTAATAATAATTGGGAAGGCTTTTGAACGGTGGAGAGAGCTTAAAGATTTTAAAATTTTAAAATCGGACGCTGAGGTTGCACTGTTTCTTCTGGACAGGTGAGTAGCTTCTAGTGCTGACTTTTTCAGATGTGAACTGTGTGTGAAAATATCCTTCTTTAAAAAATATGAGTGAAGCTCGACTAAACTTGGATAGCTCTAGCGAATATCAGATTGTAGGGATTTAGTGTGTGAGTTACGTTTTGTTATATGTGTCTACTTTGATATGTCTAGCCAACAGATTGTACTATTAGCAATAACACTAGCCTACGTTCAGGACTAACGTTAGCCGAATAATAATATTAAGCTGTTATAATATTATTCCAGATAGCTGTTGTTACCATGAGTTTTCACCATAACGTTAGATCTGTAGCTATATGGGTGATTCTGGTACATTTATCATACTGCTACTTCCAGTGAAGCACCAGCAAAACCGCACGTGCATGATCTTTTTTTTTCATGATGCACGAAACGGGAGGGAGGGGCGAGCTAACTTGGTTTGTTTGGGATCTCGCTTCAAACACAAACAGAAGTGACGTCACCCACAATCGCTGATACAACCTTTAAGGTTGATAATTAATCTGCTATGTCATGTTTATGACATATTTATGACAATTTATGTTGTCTTGGTAATGTAAACTTGTCATGACAAAGACACTGACAGGTTATGATGTATTGGTTTATGTCAAGTTGTCATAACAAAAACAATGTCATATTTGCATTAAAAATGTCATAATTGAGTGAATGACACTTAATGACAGTTGTCATAAACATGCATAAAACCTCCTTCATATTCATGATATGTGTCCTGTCATGATTATGAAAGTGTCATGTCAGTCTTATATACACCCCTTCAAGTATTGTGTTACCACATATTTTTCAATATATGAAAAGCAATATATATATTATTCAATATATTGTAATATTTTAACACAATATATTATTCTGTATGTTTTCAATATACCTTTAAATCATTCATTATTTTGATATGGGGGGGGGGGGTGGTAGACCCCGAAACTACTAGTGTCGCAGAGCGGGCATGTGGCGGTTGTTTGTATCAGTTAATTTCTAGAGTGAGCTGAAATGACAAGAGTGCACATACATTTGGTATATAAATATAAACAACATTTATTTACACATCAATCACACAACTATTTATAACACACTTCACTTTGTCTGTGATCACTGGCCTGGATTATTAGGAAAATTTATAATAATTAATTAGGATAATTTTCCTAGGACTTTTGAAAAACATTTTAAGGGCCTCCTGATTTGGGAAGTCCCCAACTGGGAGTTCATTGATGGTCCACCCTCATGCAGGCCTCAAGATGTTGCCCCTGCAGCCTGTTTTTTAAAACTCCATTTTAATGGTTGAATAACATTTTTAGTAATCAAAAAGCATGTCCAATTAATTGAAAGCATTAAACTTATACTATTATTAAACTTATACAACATTTAAAAAATATATATTTCTATTAAATGTTTTTTTTTCTACACAAATTCGGTGTTATGTTTTTTTTCTGGTAATCAAATGAAGACATAAAACATTAATTTAATTTCTTTTAATCATATGAAATTAAACAAACTTTTTGTCAAACAATGTGCTCCACAATGAGCTTTACTGTTAAAATTAAAACATGGAAGAAAACTTGTGATTATTCCTTAAAAAAATTACGTTTTGATGATCATTTATTTGTATTAGTGTTAGTGAATGAATAACGTGAATGCATTGAGACGTATCTAAATTATACTGTACAACAGTAATATATTTCTGTCAAGTTAAACCGAACTTTTATTTTGACCGGTTGCCGTGAAGACCTTTGAGTTTCTGTGTGTTTATGATATGACGATAGTTTTTCTCAAAAGAAGCGGTTAAATGCTCACAAAGTGACTTTCAGAGCGGATCTAGAGACTGGAGATGAAGTTCATGCATTCGTGTCCTCCTCATATAAAAACAGCGCGAGCGTCACACGTGCTTCAGTGTGTGTATGTGTGTGTGTGTGTGAGCAAGAGGTAAATGAAACTGCGCGCCGTCTGCACCATTCATTCACACAGAACATGCAGGATTTGTATTTAAATAGTCTTTTTGCGGTTTAATATTCACACACACTAGTCTATATCGCGATTTGATTTCAATTGTACTTTACTGCTTTTTATTTATTCATCAAAAAATGGACAAATTCAGTGAAATTGCACGTTATACAGTTAATTACGTTTTTATTACTGGATTCCGCGACTCCGTCATAGGGCCCTACACATTCTTTGCTCTTCATTTTCTAGAAGTAGAGTTTAAGAAACTTGCTGGATTTTTGTGTAATTAATTTAGAGAAGGTACACCGCCATCTTGAAATGACTTGAACGCACTGCCATCGTAAACACAACTTTCCACCTTATAAATACGAACTTCGCAGGAGGATTTGAATGCACGAGCGCGCCCGTTTTTTATTTGTTTATTGAATATATTTTTTTCATTCTTTCAGGGGGGGGCGGGGGGTCATTTTGCGGGGTGCCCTCCCAGAACAATGGTATGGAAAACACTGTAATTCACAGTCTTTAATGGATACTGCTGATCAGGCAAGATGCAGAAGAGAATCAGTTCAACAAACATTTGGTAGACCTACTATATATGGCCATAGAGCTGCTCAATCCTTTCAGCCCTCACAAGTTCCTCGTTCGGAACCTTTGGGGATATGACAGAAGATGAACTCGGGGTTACCAATCCCATGATAGAGGCACCAGAGAGTTTTACCAAGCTCCCTAAACTGACTAGTCTTACACTCCAGTGTGGAGAATCTCTTAAGGTGCGTACTCCCAGGGGTTCCAAACCCCGGAAAGGCCATGCATAATGGTCTTGGAGTCATCGGAGCATGATCCTGTTCAGCTTCCCTCTCTCACCCTCACCTCAGAGCTCAGCCAGTCCTCCAGCCCCACCTCTGCTAGATGCCTGCAGCCCTTCGTCTTCCCCGGGAACGTCTTTGCTGTGACGTGAATTCTCAGGTCGTGCAACCACCAGCCTTGCCCGAGCAAGAGGATGCTGTGGTTCCGCCTCCGGCCTCTGATCCCTTTGCTCCACCTCGGCCTGTCGACCTGCTGGCTTCGCCTTGGCTCCTCCCACCCTCCTCTCCACCAGAGACCCTCGACCTTGCAGCTCCACCGGGGTCCCTCGTCCCACCGGCTCCCCCTTCTGCTGCACTCTGTCTCTCCACCCCTACAGCTACAGCAGGTTCCTCCTTCCCTCCGTCACACAGGCTCCGCCTCAGTCCTCGGGCCCTCTGGCTCCACCTCGAGTGCTCGTCGCAGCACCCTTGCCTTGGTCTCCAGAGCCAGAGGTGTCACTCAAGCCCATCAGCTTAATTTAATTTCAGTTAGTTTCATTTTCATGGACTTTTAGTTTGTTTTTCTCAGTCACATGTTCTCCTTTGTCTTAGTTTCCCGCCACTCGTTTTTATCCTTGGTTACCGTCATTATGAGTTCTGTGGTTCATCTGTGTGTCATTACTTACCCTCGTTTGCCTTGCTATTTAAGTTGCTGTGTTTGTATCACCAATTGTCCGGTCACATTTCCGCATAGCAGTTGGTTTTGTTTGCGTGTCTTGTTTTGTATTACTTTCTGAGAGGATTATTAAAGACGTTATACTTCATCTTCATCGTGTGTTCCTTGCAACTGTTGGTGACAGTATGTGATGCTGCTTTAGAATTTCGCAAAAGAAGGCATCTTAGAAAGTAACATTATTTTGCTGCCTAGTTTCTGAAACAGTTATGCTACCTATAATGCTTTAAAATGTTGATTATATGGGCAGGAATGGGCAGAGTTTTGGAACAGAGCTAATATCATCCTGAAAAAATATGTATAATTAAAATGTCT
The DNA here is from genome assembly GCF_029890125.1 of Rhinichthys klamathensis goyatoka. NCBI lineage: Eukaryota > Metazoa > Chordata > Actinopteri > Cypriniformes > Leuciscidae > Rhinichthys > Rhinichthys klamathensis. The sequence continues at coordinate 3,735,289 of NW_026606621.1, forward strand.
AGCTATATGCTTTTTAAAGCACACATTTCCTTAAGACATCATAGAAAAATGCAACTTTCTGTGAAGTTGAGAGCAGATTATTTATAGAATATTTAATGCCCACCTACCATGCCATTTTTTCGTGCGTTTTTTGATAAGGGAAGGAGGGTTGAAGGATGGCCCCTTGAGATGTACCATCTCGTTTTCGAGGGGATCCTAGGAACAAACATGAATACAGACAACGGGTTACATTGTATAACACATAATACTTCACATTCATACCAACATTTAGCTCTCCATAACTATCTCCTCACATACAAGCCCTCTAAGTACATTGATACATTAAGTATACATTTATCACACACAACATAACATGCAGGTTCAGTACCATAGAAAATAATAAAGTTGACATGATAGGGTGTACTCAAAAGCAAGAGCATATATTCTGCAAATGATCATGTAGTAATGGCCTAAAGAAATTAAACGAGGTAATGGATCTAAGAACACTTGGTAAATGATTCCAATCTGAAGGAGCTTTAAATTTGAATGCCCGACGACCTACTTCTTTATTAATTTTAGGAACGTAAAAATATAATTGATCGGTGTGCCTTAAATTATGTGAAGAGCGAAATGGAATTAGATATTGTTTTAGATACAAAGGATAATTTAAGTAATGACATTTAAAAATAAACTGAAACCAGTGAAAATGCCTTCTTGACTTTAAAGATAGCCAATTTAATAATTCAAACATTTGGCAATGGTGCGCTCATTATCAATCACATCACATGCCATTATCAATCACCCGCCCTGCTTGCCACAGAGACCATCATGGTAAACAGCTCAAATGCTCATAACTCTGCAGCTCCCTGGGATCTTTCAAGTTAAAAAAGGCTGGGCAAATGCTGACATATTCTTCAAATATCACATAAACAAACAAACATCTTTAGAAGCTTACAACATCACATCTGAATGGGCGACCATTACAAAATTAAACAGATACTTAGAAGGTGTTTAGAATACTTTGTGCATTACATTTGGTGAGAATCTGCCATGGTAGTGCTGTAAAAAGCAAATGTACGTTTTTGCTAACAACTCTGGAACCATAATAGGCTGTTTGTTTTATTTCCAGAAATTCCACCTTCTCGGGACACCCCTAACCGAAAGTCATCAAAAGAATTTTGAATAGTTTAATCGTTGTAGAGACATACCGGTAGGCCAAAATATCTGTAGTCATTTCACATAATGACTAATCGACCTTTATCTTGTGAACATAATGTCCAAACTTCACAAGACATTTTTAGGTACAGTTCACACAGAACGCCTTTTTACTGTTTAAAATGCAAGACACAGGTCAATGTAATGTTTTTAAAAGTTTAACTTCTTTTAACTTGAGCGCCACATATTTAGAATGGCGTGTCATGTGCGAGACGCTGCAAAAGAGCTCAACGGTTAAAGACGTCCATTTAGCACATGTTTACATTGAAAAACAATAGAAAAAAGTAGGCAGTGTAATGGAAAAACGTGTTCTGTGTGAACGGCCCATAAGGAAAATTAACAAATTTCATGAATTTCTGATGCTTGGGGGGCAATGATTTAAAAATCATTTTAAATTCATTATAGTTTAATAGATTTGAATATATTCAGTTTGCAATGAAATCTGTGATCTCCAAAATGCATATACTGTAGATCATTACATACATTACATGCACTAATGATATTGAAACATTTTTTAAAACAGAATGTATTGCTCAATTGTCTCCAATTGAGACAATATTCTTTGTCTATTTTTTATATAATACATAATATAATACTTCCATACAGATACACTGAAAGACTATTTTAGAAAAGAGACATGGTCATTGTATCACTGTATCGTCTACATGAGCCATTGGTGCTTTGTAAACAGATTTTTTTCTGACTATTTCAGTTTGCTTTTGGTATTTATTGCATGTTGCTTGTTGTACAGCACTTTGGTACAACTTAGTGCTTTATTGTTGTTAAATGTGCTTTATAAATAAACTTGAACAAATAGTAATAGCAGGTCTGATCTTTGAAGTTTCATGTGCCATTTCACATTTTCCATTAGCATTGAATGTGCTGCATTAATGCGAGTCAAACTAAATGTTACATGCTATGTGTGCAAAACTCACAGCTCTTCTTAAGGTAAAAAAAGTAATAAATCCGTAAAATTCATACATTTAAATGCATCAGTGAAGGCAAGTCACATTAGGTTCATTGTACATTAGCAGTATAACAGAGCTTAAAAGATCTCTTTTACGAGTTTCGTTCGTTCATTTAAAAGATATCTGACAATTAGCACTTTCCTGTGAGAGTATTCAAAGCAACATGAGGCAATTAACAATGGTTAGTCAAAGTCAATGCCTGAATTGCAGAGGCAAATTACCAAACTGATTTCACATGACAGCTGTTCAGAAACCGCTTTCAAAGTGTGAATGTACAAAGATGTTTAACCTGGTCTATGTTGCACGAAAGCTGAACTCACGAGTAGTGAAAAGCAGTAGCCGGGTCTGTTGTCATCTTCCATTCTGCCACCTTTATCCAAAAACCACTGAACTGGATTCCACCTTCTTCAATCTTGACAGATCTGGTAGATGTTTGAAAATGGTTGAATGGCTTTCTTTCACAATTTTTATTGTTGCAGATGAAATGTAAAAGAGGATCTTGAGATGCTTTTTAAAAGTTAAACGGCTTTTAACTTGACACATGTTTTTCTTTGTAAAAAAAAAACAGCATTTAATGTGAGAAAAAATTAGGGATTTGGCATAAAAATATGTCACTAGTAAAACTTGCAAGACTTGAACTGGGTATGATCAGTAAAGAAGAAATACAGTAAAAAAATGTGCAGTGCTGAGGGGCCTCCAGGACAGGTTTGGAAAGCACTGGTAATATGTACTGGTCGCAAAAACCCAAAACGTATTCTAAGCAGTCAAACAAAGAAAAAGTAATAAAACATATTATTAGTTAAGCGAAAGAAATTATAATTCACATATTGTACTATTAGTCTGTACAATAATTTATGTAATGGCAGAAATGGGCTACATTTGATTAATATAACTTTACAATATTTCAGATAAACCATTTATCTTCTCTTTGGCACTCCACTATTCACACTCAAGCCCATACTTTTTTATTTTTTGAGGATTCACTTTTTTTTTTTTTACTATTAATTAAACGACCACAAGATGTTTCATTTGTGCTTGTATTAAAGGAATAAGGTTACGTTCAGACTAGTAGCATTTATCCAGATGGGTTTTTGAAAGTCTGGACAGCAAAAAACAATAACAATAACAACAAATTACAAAAACCCCCACATGAAATCTGTTTTTCTCAAATCTGATTCAAACCACATTTGGAGGTGGTTTGAAATGCGATTCCAATATTTTTTTCATGTCCATTTTGCTTGGGGCCCCCAAATTCCTTCAAACGGCCCTGACTCTAGGAGTATTACAGTTTTTCTCAATTGCTAAAACACAATTTCTGAATCCTTGCTCCTTTTTCTGAAAACATTAAACACAAAACCTCATCTTCAAGCACTATTTACAAAACCTCTGACTCTTCTTGCAAAATGTAACTTTCGCCTCAAAACAGTTTTACTTGTGTTCAAAATCAAACACTGCTCTCAAATCATAGACAAAGTGATCAAAATGATAAACACTATCAAGCAGTCAGTAAACAATACACCAAAAAATAGAAAACACATTGTTCAAAACATACAGTTCTCGAAAGATATCTACGGACAGCTATTCTGTTTGTAGACTTACCCGTGACACATTACTGTACCTTCAAAAGTTCAGGGAGAAATCCATTTTTAATCTTAAAACAAATTTCATATTTGTCCGTCATTGTCTTTTGATGAATGAAAACATCATAGTAGCGTAAAATTGATCAGAAATGACTACTCTGCTTTGCTCTTTGCAATTTTATTTGTTCTTCCTCCTCCTTGTACCCCTATTTGTACAGTACAGTGCCCTGCATCTCACAAACTTCTCCTTTGTCAGTTCTATTGTTTGATACTGTAATTCTTGTTCTTTCTTGATATGAACCTGCAACCAGTAAAATCTATTGAGCATTCAGTACTGTAACAAATGCTACTGTTACAGTAACGATGTTTGGGGCCATTTAATTTGTTAATTGTACAGTATACAGCCTACAATGCACTGTACTACAGTATACAATACTAAAAGGGACAAAAATCAAAGGAGTAAACGTGATCAGTGTGCTTCTTCTTGTCTTTGGGCATCATTTGAAACAGGTTAAATCAATTTTGACTGGTTGTGTTCAATCAATGACATGTGTTCTCTATTTGTATTTGATCATTGCCACTTGTGTTTACCAGTATGGATGACGTGTGCATTACAGTGCAGAATATGTTTTGAGAATGAAAATGTGTTTAGCGTTTTGCTGAAAAGTCTAAGTAAGATCTGCAAATTGTGTTTTGCCATGTGAAATAGTTTAAGGTATTGACAACAGACTGCACAATTAGCTAAATGAGTTCAGGCAACTGAGAACTTTGTTCAGCCAATGGGTTTTAGTGTTTTAGCAATTGAGAAAAACTGTAATAATCCTAAAGATGATGATTAGCTGGTTCAGGCGTCTTTGATTAAGGTTGGAGGAGCTAAACTCTGCACCCAGGACCGACATTGCCCTTCCATGTTATAGATTAAATATGAAAGTAAAACGGCCAGTAGGTGGTGGCAAGTTATTGTATTTATGAGTGAGTCATTCATTCAAACTTCTCGTTCAAATCGGGAATTCTTTGATGAAACTGTTGTGTGGCTCGGAGGAGATCGACGCTCGCAGTGCCAGAAGGAAGGCCAGGGCATTAAAGGTGAATATGATGGATCGTCAGACAGGCACAACTGTGACAGTTCGTCGTCGTTAGGATGACTAATTTAACTATAATAACGGATCGCCAGGTAGACGTATAGCGGTAACAGGTCGAGTTGCAGGCACACATATGCTGCATACCAATTCGCATACTATCCATCCTAAATAGTATTCGAAAATAGAATTAGTACGTCCCAAATCGTAGTATGTTGAAATGAGAGTTCTAAAGAGACCCGGATGGTCTACTATATCCGGTCAGAATCCGAAGTGCAGATCGATGCACACTCTAACGGCTGATATTGCCCACAACCCATCGCGTGTTGGACGAGGATTCGGTTAGAACTACAAACACGAGTGAAAAGTGTTAAACAACTCAACATGACATCATGACTTTGCGTAAACATACACGCCACTTTCAAGTCAAGTGGCGTGTTATCTATACGCATTTTGAGTTATCCGCGTGTATGTCCGCGCCGAAACGAACCGTCATCTTTTGCGTGTATGTCTACGCCGTTAAATGTCCGAGTGATTCCGCGTGTATGTACACGCCGTTAAATGTCCGAGCGAAACGAAGCAAAATGTAGATCTACATCTGGGGAGCGATATTTTTTTTCCTAGGATGGTAGGGGAAGACTCATAAATGGTATTAACCCCAGTGACGGGTAGGTTTAGGGACGGGGTTGGGGTAGGTCATATATTTATATATTCAGTAATATAACGTTAAGTCAACGGCGTTGATAAACACGCTGAAAAGTGATTATGCGTGTTGATAGCATGCCAAAAATGGAAATACGAATTGGCGTGTCATACATACGCCATTTCATGAGATCAGTCTGAACAACTACAGACATGGAGGACGCGCGAGTCCGGCGGTTAGGTAGAGAGGTTTAGATAAAGGGGTTTAAGTGATTAATTATCAGTATCTAACCTGACGAAAATTTATTTATTCAATGTTGTCTACATTATTATATTGCATCTGCTGCAGCATTGTGAACTTTTGTAAAGATACGTTTATAGTCATTAAAGGTGCTATATGGAACTTTTCTTCTAAAATGAATCCTTTTTTTATTGCCCGTGTGTGAAGGGGTTGTAATCACACATTACAATGATCCACTTGTCGGGTTTTGCTATTACCTCTGAAGGCCAGTATTCCTATTTCTATGTGAAGTCTTCGGGTCGGATTTTCTGCGAAATCCATCGAATGTGACGTGCATGCGCGCTCCCGAGCCTCTCTCCTTTTTATATACAGTCTATGCGACGGCACTGCAGCTAACGAGTCTGATAACACCAAAAAACGACCTGCCTCCAGCACAACACAGACTTCAACACAAACTCCACATAAATATAAAAAACAAAACAAAAATGTTTCTGCTGAAGCTCGTCAGGCCAAACGTGAATCGGATCGACTTAGGACGAAAACACGGATCAACATCGGCAGAGCGTTTGAATTATGGAGAGACCTCCGCTATTTTTATTGTGATAAATTACAAGTTTTCAGATATGCTGAAATAAATAATGTTAAACTGTAATGAAATAGCAAGGTAAACTACAACATACATGAGATATGAAATGAATACAAAAGACTGTTCCAGGATAACAAAAAGTAGGTGCTTTAGGATGTAACTTTTATTTTATGTACTAGATATACTGTCTAACGTCACTCATCCCACTACTATCTTATTGTTTATAATACACATTTCCAGACACGTTCAGTACAGTAATGTTACTTCCTACGATCTTACTGTTACACTGAAATTGTTCAGTCTAGTCACTAACCGTTTTCGTTATCATATTATACATTCATCTATGTTGACATTGCTGCCTGATTGTGAAAGACACGAATAGTTAGTGAAATGCCTTATGCTAACACCACATGTCGGCTAAATGCAGTCAATGTAACGTTATCATGGTACGAGCATGGAGCATTAGTTCAACGTCAAGCTGATAAAAGTAGCCTATTATTGTAACGTTGCAGTGGGAGTTTACATGAGTTTCCAGCAGGGGCGGAGTGGAACCAAAAAATCTACCGGGAAATTTCGTAGACCACCAGCCCTCGTCACCGGCAGGGCCGGATTAAGAGGCCCCTGGGCACAATGTCTTGTAGGTCCCCTCTTAGGCAGGCCAAATGTATATTTTGTCCGGGGACATTTTAATATGGCATTTACAGTTTTACTGATTTAAAAGTAACTTTGTTGTACTATGCTGGAGTAAAGTTCATAAAATGGTCGTTCTTTCCCATAGGAATTTGTAAAACTATGTTGGGTGGACCTCTGTGCCTCTAGGGGGGTTGGGGGGCATGCTCCCCCGCAAGAATGTTTTTTACATTTTAAGGTTAAATGCATCAATCTCGTGCTCTTTGAGAGATCAAAATTAAGAGCTTCAACCCATGAACTGCTCGTTAAACAAAGAAAAAGCATTGATTTGTACCAGGACAATAAAGAGGGCATCTTTTTAGTTATGAGAGTCTCAGTCTGTATTACATTATCAATGATGTTTTAGGATGCCAAACAATTATTATAATAATGTAATAATGATTTATATAATTATTCCTATGACGTAAAATCCATTTAGCCTATAAATGTACTATATAAATGAATATGAATATTTCAAAAGTATATTTTAGCCTACATTACACTATAATATAGGACAATTAAAATATCTTTGTCCTAATTTCTTCACTTGCAAGAAATAAACCCTTGAGCTTTTATTTAGGAGAAAACACCAGATAACCATGCTGATCGCGTGAGCAAAGTAATCACGCAGCACAGACAGGATGCCTATTCTTAAAGTCTTGTGCTGTTTTATAAAGACACAAAGCGCCCTGTCAAATGGTTTCAATTTTAGTTCGTTAGCAAAATATAACGCTAGAGACCTTAATGTTAGGTTATACATTTTACATCTTTACATATGTGTTGGGAAAAGGGAGAAGATAGAGTTCGGCAAAAGGCGGATTCGAACTCGGGTCGAGCGCATCAAAAGCTGCTTTCAAGCACTTCACGCACTACGACCTACGCCACTGTAGCTATTTCGTAATGGGCGTCTTTTTGCTATAAAGACAGGCACTTAGTGCAAATATACGCTCCGTTATAGAAAATGTAAAAAAAAAATGTTTTCTTCCCCTCGCTTGGGCCCCAAGTGCGCATGGCGAACTTGCAATGAATACATTTTATCAGACCGGCCCTCTCGGCCGCGAAACACTACCGGCCCACCGGGAAAACTCCCGACTCTCCCGATTGCCACTCCGCTACTGGTTTCCAGCATGTAGTGTGATGCTTTTTCCGGTGTGTTGAAAGTCTCAGTGTGGCCGGTACCATGAGTGCTCGCTCTTGTGTTCAAGCAAGCGCAAGAGCACGAGCGCTCTTGTAAAAATTGGTTGCAATCTGAAACATCACAGATAGAGGCCGCTAAAAAATACATATAGCACCTTTAACTTTTAAATGCATCATTACATTCTAATTGCAAACACATGAGGAGAGTCTCAGCATGAAAGACCCACGACTGGCAGGTGAACGTGCTACAACATTTCTCTCCGAAATGGTAAGAAATTATATTAGATTGAATGGAGGCGAGATGATTAAAAGGGCAGTTTACGGTGATAGGATGTATGCGACAGAGCTGTCCGTTAAAGATGACGAAGTAGTATGTCCCAAAGCTTGCCTACTCTTGCTACACACTCAAAAGTATGTACTTTTTCTTCACAAAAAGAGTACATACTTTTAGGGCGTAGTATAAGTAGGCGAATTGGGACGCAGCCACACAGTTTAACGATGCCCTGCCACGGAAAGATTTTTGCCAGGTGAGCAAATGCAGCTGATGGTTATCTTCACCTGTAGCTACGAGTGAACATCAGTAGCATGAGTCGCATTGGAGTGACGTCAACTCCCCTCTTCGATAGATTGGCTAGAGGAGGAGCTGTCAATCTAGAACTAGTGGACCAATGGTGACGCTTAAGCCCGCCCTAATTTACATGAAACTCGAACTGCAACATTTGGAAGAGCAAGCGCAGAACACGGAAAGAAGAGCGAAAAACATGAACATAAATTTAAGTTTCGTGCAAAATATTTTTTAATGTGTTTAAAGTTTTTATTCATGCTTGTTATTTTTTTTATTCACACCTATTATATTTTGATCCGTGACCACGTTCTTTGCTTTTCTGATAATTTTGCATAATTTTTTTCAGTTTGTGCAATACATTTTTTATGTGTGTTTTTACATTTTTGAATCACGCTTATTATTTTTTGATCCGTGGCCACAATACATTTGGCGGGATTTTAATCCCATATAGTTCACCCAAAAATTCAAATTCTATCAACATTTGCTCACCCACAAGTTTTTCCAAACCTGTATTTATTTGTTCTGCTGAACACAAAAGAAGATATTTTGAAGAATGTTTGTAATCAAACAGTTGTGGGGGACCATTGGCATTTTTGAGTGAACTACCCTTTAAGGCGACACACAACAGCAACTTCAGAACCGATGACGGGAATGCAGGAGATATTCTTACCAGTGTCAAGCATTGCTGAGTATTTCTGCACCATGACTCGACTCATCCAATTTGAAAGCCTCCGTCGTTACCAAAGCAACCCATACAGATAGGTTGGTTATGTCTGGACACACAAATCGTATTTGATCACTTGCAATTATTAGTGTGGACAGTCTGCCTGAAAAGATCTGATTTGAGAAAAAATCTGTTTTTTTCAGCAGTCTGAACAAAGCCTAAGTGGAAAATACTAAGGTTTCATTCTGCAGCGCTTTATTAAAAGGTCACTAATTGCTGTAGAAAGAGGCATCAAATGCATGTCCGACATCATCTACATAAAAAAAAAAAATCCTATTTCCAATGAAATATCAAAAATCCTCGAATGTGGATCAATTTACTTGAGAAGTAATACTGAATTAAATTTTAAGACTTGTTTTTAGAGAATTTATGAAAATATAATTGTATGTTAAAGATACACATGTAGAAAACAAACCTGCTGTCATGGCCGAGCGAGACACTGACACCTTCTCAGAGGTCTTCTCAGTTTCCGTGTGTGTGTGTGTGTGTATGTGTGCATGGTTTAATCTCTTTATTCATACCAGCCTCACATGAAAGGTTGAATCTGCCATTGATTTACATCCACCCTTTTGATTCCCTTAGAAGGTTCCCTTTTGAGGGAACTCGCGCTGCATCCCAGCTGAGCCTTTGGGGAACTCCTTCAACTCTGAAGGCGTTCCCCAAAGAGTCTGAAGTAGGGTTGTCAAAAGTACCGGTACTTCGGTACCAAGTCGGTACTGAAATTTTGAAAATGTGACACTACCGGCATTTCTGCTTTCAGTCGTTTCCGTGTTTATCTAAGCGCAGGGCTCCAGACTAACTTTTTATACTAGGAGCAGTGTAGCCGATATACTGTACAGTATACCGCAATATATACTAGTGTCTGTGAATATTAAACCGCAAAAAGACTATTTATATAAATTAATCCTGCATGTTCTGCATGACTCCGTGTGAATGAATACCGCAGACGTAAGGTTTCATTTACCACACACACACTGTGTGCGTGACGCCTCTGCCGTCTCACTATATGAGGACATGAATGCATAAACTTCATCTCCAGAGCCTCTCTGACGCTGGTTTCACACTGCACGCGTTAGCAGAGCGGAGGCAGCTCAGAAGCAGTGCGTATGGTGAGCGGGAGCAGCACATGGCCGTTTTGCTTTCACACTTCCAGTTTTGGCTGAACCGCGGCTTGTGTACAGACAGAGTAGCCTACTCTATAATGGGTAAGTGCACATTATTTTTTATTTCCTTTTCAAATACATTTAAAAGAAAAGACTTGTCAAGAAGCTCATTTTATTACAGTTTTTTTCTATTGTTTACACGCAATTTTGAAAACCGGGTTCTTTTTTTCAAAATATAATCACAATTATCCAAACACCACACTCAATTTGCATAATTCCTAGATTGTTTGCAAAATTACACATTTCTGTCAAAACATACACACCTCAGTCAAAAGATATACACATATTTGTGAAAATGCTATTAGTTTTCATTTAACCAACACAGTCCTCAATGATCAGACACTATTGCAGCCAGTTTCACACGGCTGTGATAAATAAAAAACACATTTGTAAAAAAAACTATTTTTAGGAAATAGCATGTGCTAGATTTTTGGCCAGACATTGTTATGTAAGGGATAATTTAGATGAAAAAAAAAATAGTGACAAACCCACAACATTCTTCATGATTAGTTTGAGATATAGGGAGAATGTACACAAATAGGCCTACTATAAACTTGCCAAGCACTGCACAACACTGATTTCTGCAGACTCATATTTCAAGTATTTATTTACAGTATTTCTTACCATAATCAGTTACAGTAATCAACCAACAAAGAAATCAATGAAAAAAATAAAATCTGTAGACAAACAAAAATTACTGCATGAAGTACATACAGTTTGACTCTGAAGAAAAACTACTGTAAAAGCAACAAGAATACTGTAACTATTCAGTTACAGTATCAACCAGAGATTTGGTTGATCTCTTTGTCCAGCTTCCATCAGTGTCAGTCCATGGTTGATAACATGGTCAATAAGTGTTGCACGGATTTCTTGAGTCAAATTTGGTCCTCGTCTTCTTTGTTCAGGTTCTATCAACTCTTCAAGTCCTTCTCTACCTCTTCCTCTACCTAGGCCTCTTCCTCTATCTCCTTATTCTCCTCTTCCTCTATCTCCTTCTTCTCCTCTTCCTCTACCTGGGCCTCTTCCTCTACCTCCTTCTCCTCCTCCTCTACCTCCTTCACCTCTTCCTCTACCTCCTTCTCCTCTTCGTCTACCTCCTTCTCCTCTTCCTCTACCTCCTTCATCTCCTCTTTGAGCTCCCCCTCTTATTCTCACTCTTCTTCTTCTTCTTCTTCTTCTAGCTCCTTCCATTTTTGTTGAAGACAGGTGAACTCACCTGCTGCCTTTTATAGCACACCTGAGTGCTGCGTTTTCAAATTAGCACATGTGTGCTTCCACACCTGGTGGATGTGCATATCCAATTCATTCATTAGTGTGGTCAATGGCAAACCGGGGCTTTGTAATGACAAGGAAGTAACCTCACAATCCTTAACTGTGTCTAAGGTGTGAAAATGTGTGTAGAGTTTTACAAATTACTGTGTGTAATGTTTTGCAAAAAGGGTGAAGCTGACAACGTGCTTACAATTGTGCAAATCTAGGCTGGTGTTTTGCTCCTTGAGTGTAAGGTTTTGCTAATAGTGGGAAAGTTTTAATTTTAGTGTGTAAGCAATTGAAAAAAACTGTAATAATTCAGTGTATTTAACTTTTGGTTCATCTTTGTTTTTGGAAATTTGTTTTCTTTTTAAATTGCTGAAGGTCATTTGATTGACTGTTTAAAACACAATAGATATCATTAATACGCTTTTTGCATAAAACTGCTGTGTATTTTGGCCATGATCAATGCATTGTCACTTTAATTCAGCGCGAGTTATTGTCTTGGAGTGTGACTGTTCTTATATCTCTCCTATGTTCAGTATTTTGATTTGTTTATCAAAGATAATTTATAATATATGATTTTGTGTGTTGGATTACCACACAACGTGACAGAATAACCAACCCTCAATGAGCAAACATACATAGATTGACTGTTACTCACAGAATGGCTGCTCGCTGGAGAGTAGGGCTGCACAATTTGGGCAAAATGTCATATTGCAATTATTGTGGTCAATATTGCGATTGCGATATGCGATTGAGATATGATAAACAAATGGTATCATAAATCAACTGGCCTGGTTCTCAAGGAAAAAATGCACACAGATTAGTGATAATGCTGAAATGTGTATTTCTCAACTCAAACAAACAACAACAAATAAATGCACAGTGTTTTCAAATTAAAATATTTTTTACAAAATTAAATAATAACATCTTTGCATTACTGCAAACTTCTTATTGTCTCAATAGTACAGCTAAATAGAACAATGAATAAGAAAATTAGTATGTTCATGAACATAAGATATTTGGAACATTCTGTCCAAACAAACAGACATTTAAGCAGGATGTAACATGCTTTGTATAAACTTTCAAAAAGGAAACTGGATATAACTATGGTTCACTCAATCAAACCACGAACACTGTTTTTAAATTGGCCATTTAAAAAAAAAAAGATTTAAAAAAAGCAACAATTGGTACCGGTACTTCCAAATCCTCTTTCTAAAAAGCTCTACTTATCACTTGAGAGGTTATTTGCCAAAAAAACAAGCATATCTACCTTCTCTGGTTTCAGACAGGAGCAATGATTTGATACAATATTACCACTAGTACTAAAAACTCTCTCTGATGCAGAGCTTGTTGCTTGTATGCACAGATATTTCTGTGCTAGTTTGCATAGCCTAGGGAAGTTTATTTTGTGAAACTTTCACCATTTCAGTGGGTCTTCTCCATGGTCTACACTTGGCCAGTGTTGAGCATGTTACTTAAAAAAAAGTAATTAGTTATAGTTACTAGTTACTTCTCACAAATAGTAACTGAGTTAGTAACTGAGTTACATCATTATAAAAGTAACTAATTACCAGAGAAAGTAACTATTGCGTTACTTTAAAAATAAAAAAAATCAAATAGGCCTATGTCAAATAATTTGGATGCCCCCAGTATTAAATATGTTAAATTAATGAAATGGACACTTAATAGTGTAGATTAGTGTTCAATGTTTTATAATAATAATTTATTCTATTTTAATGTTGCTGTGGGACAATGTGAGAGACGCCAATTAAATTCAATATATTATTCTAAATATTAGCATTACTATAGTAGAACAATAAAACATTATAGATGGTTTATACTTAATATCGCACAGACCCCAACTGGCCAACAAATTAGTTTAAAAATAAATTATGATTCTTAAGAAATGTACCAAAAATGAATAAATAATAATAAAAAATATACATACTCTTTGTGCATATAAAATGATAAAACTGTTACACAACTTCACAACTAGTAGACATACTGTAGCCTAAGTATTTTATTCCTCACAAAAGTAAACAGTTTAACAAGTGCTCTCTCAATATAATACTGAACAATGTACCAAAAAAAAAAATATAATACTAATATAATATTTTGGGGGTTTATTTTTTAGCAAACGTCATCATCAGAGGTTATTTAAGCCATTCTAGACATGTTTGCCGCACGTGTTTACAACCGGTCAAACAAAGATGTTTTCTGGGAATGTTCCCTGCAGGTTATTTTCGGGTTTTATTTTATAACCTAAACAGAACGTTCCCTGTAGCTTATTTTATTTGTATAACCATGTCAATTAATTAACGTTGCAGATGATACCAATAGGCTATAGATAATGCTGTCTAATGCTGAAATGTGTCATTTATTTATAAACAAACTATATAATGCTCGGACACCCTCGGTCTCTCTTGCGCAACTGTTGAGCGCGCTCTCGGACACATTCGGTCTCTCTCGCGCATTGAGCGCGCTCGCGCCGTTCGCTTCGCTTTTGTCCACTCCGGCGCCTCATAAACACACACACACACCAGAGAAAAAACTTTGCAGGTCCTATTGCGGAGAGAGCCTACTCGGATGAAAACCGCTTCAGTTAGTTCAATTATAGTAACGCCACATTTTTTTTGTCAGTAACGGTAACTGCGTTGTAACGGGGAAACAGTAATTCGTTTGATTACTCGTTACTGAAAAAGATTACGCCGTTAGTAACACCGTTTATTTATAACGCCGTTATTCACATCACTGCACTTGGCATGTAAATGTAAGCGTTGAGTTCAGCATCCACTGCTTCTCTAAACTGTACCATGGGATCAAATGTGGTTGATGCTGTTGGTGTTGTCCGTGTGTTTTCCTTGAAGAAACTGGCCAGGGTTTTCTTCTTGGCTTTAGCAGCAGGTGGATTTTCCACATCCAGGCTATCCTTATCCATTGCTGCATTGCTTGTTAAGGCTAGAGGCTGCTGCTGCTGATGGATTTCCTGAAACAAATAAAAAATGCATGTTTTAGAAATCTGTTACATGGAATTGTAGGCAGTTAAGTAAACACTGTTTTCTTTTCACTCACGGTCAACTCAGAGATGACTCGTTCCTTTAAGGTCAGGGTCTCTTCTGCAGAGATATATTGTGTTCGGAACCTTGGGTCTAGAAATGTGGGCATGTTTAGCAGGTCCTGCATGACTTCATATTTCTCGTTAAGGTTCAGAATTTTGGATTTTAGTGATTTGGTCAGGCCTGTGTCCTCTTCCCCTTCAGCCAGCACTGAAGTGTTCAAAAGATGCAGAGCAGGCTTCACATAAGATATGCTCACATAGTGTTCACCTGACAGGGCATCTGTGAAGTCCTGGAGTGGGTTCAGTGCTTTGTTCACAGATTCCAGGACCTCCAGGTCCTGCCATGAAGGCAGTAGGTGTCGCACCTTGCGATCTGCAGAGAGAACCTTGGACAAAGCATTTTGCTGCTCCAGGACTCTTGCGATCATTTTCTGAGTGGAACCCCATCGTGTTGAGCAGTCTGTCACCATGGCATGCTCTGGAAGGTTAAGCTCTCTTTGTGCTTCCCTCAATGCAACTCTCTTCTTCCAGCTATGGGAGAAGTGGCCCACAATCTTCCTGCATATACCAGTAGCCCTGTTAATGCATTGTGCATTATCTTTCAGAGCATTTCCTGTGAGTGATAAGACAAAACATTTACTTACTACAGTAACTGACTGCAAAACATTTAATATTCACAATTTGATTAAATGCCCGGTTATATGCCCACTAATATGCAAAAAGTAATACAAAAATTACAACAAACACACAGTTAATATTAATAGCACCATACTTAAGCATAATAAATTATAGTGTAGTAAGCAAATGCTGTGGCAGATGTGTAATTTATACACAACCATCTCTTACATAATTATATTTCATGCTAATAACTAGCCCTAAATAAAATAGGCCACTCAGTATGATTTGTGGCACACATAATTCTACACATTATTTGAATTGTTATTCTTAAATTGACGCTACAACTATCACAAAACCCCAAATAATAGTATAATATTTTATACTATTGTACTCTTAAAAGTATACAATATTTGCTGTAGCCTAATAACGAAAGATGAAATTAATTGAACTTACCGATGGCCAGATGAAGTCTGTGCCCAAAGCACTGGATCCTAGTCCACTGATTAAGCTCCACTGCTTTGACAACGTTAGTGCCGTTGTCTGTTGTGATAGCAACCTGACGCTCCTCACACAGGTCTCATGCAGCCAGTGCCTCTCTCAAGCCCAATGCTATGTTCTCTCCCGTGTGGTCGTCGGGGAAATAGGATGTTTGCAGGCAGCGGCTTTTCAGTTCAAACTCC
This sequence comes from Rhinichthys klamathensis goyatoka, assembly GCF_029890125.1. Taxonomy (NCBI): domain Eukaryota; kingdom Metazoa; phylum Chordata; class Actinopteri; order Cypriniformes; family Leuciscidae; genus Rhinichthys; species Rhinichthys klamathensis. Next base: position 3,751,450 of record NW_026606621.1, read on the forward strand.
TCATCGACAAAGTGTACAGTTAGGCTAATATAGGGTTCAGTTGTTCTGCTTGACCACAGGTCCGTAGTTGTTGAAAAGTACGTCAATGTAGACATTTCCAGATGAACCTCGGCACGGCATTTGTTGTAAAGCTCAGGGATTGCAACTTGAAAGAAATAGTTTCGCGAGGGCAGCTGGTACCTCTTGTCCAGTGTGTGGATCATTTTCTGAAATCCCCCTTTGCTAACGGTGTATATGGGCATCATGTCTGCTACCAAGCAGTGCGTTATGGAGTCGGTGATTTCTTTATATCTCTGTGAAAACCTTGAATATGGCGTGACACTGTTCTTTTTGTTTAACGGTTTCTGTACTAATCTGGGCTTTCACCGTCATGCATTCATCATACTTTTCTCTGTGCCGTTTCAGGTGCTGATATAAATTTGTCGTGTTGCCACGTGATGTGGCAACTTTAGTTTTACAAATTCTACACAGTACCTCTCTCTGCTCAGTGTCGGTTATTTTATACCCAAAATATCGCCATATAACTGAGGTAGCATTTTTTCTGGCCACCAGTTCAGTGTCCGTCTGCTCGGCATCCATCTTCACCTGTTCTCTTCTCCGCGCTGCACACCGGAAAAAGTCACGACATGACCATTCTTGTCACACGCGCCACTGACTAAAGTGAAACTGACTGGTCGTCTTTTATTAGCGGTATATAAAATGGGCAAACAGCTCTCAGAGAAGAATGGGTTGTCATGATACGTCCACACATACATTTATTTATTATTTTCATAAAATCGCAGCATTTCGCGTCATATAATCGCACAGGCTTGACATCGCGATTGCGATACGATTAATCGTGCAGCACTACTGGAGAGATACGTGGAGGAGTTCTTAAATCTCTACCACGAGGCACACTGCAACGATGAAACTCTCTTCTGCTCTTCTGGAGCGGGATGGAGAACATACTCAGACACATGCTGCTCTTATGGGAGGATCACATTCCTTTCATCGAGTTTATTGACTACCCCTTGTGGATTTGCAGATCCTCCCTCACCGTGGGAGTCGCCGATGACAACACCACCATCAACTCAGGACTCTTGAAACCTCCAGCCCTCTCTTTCTGGTCCAGATTAGACACAGCCTGGAGTGCCCCAGGCGACAAGAGAAAGCCTCCACCGCTGACCCAGAGATGACGCCCATGAAGCGGATCCCTGGCTTCACATCAGGCCTCCAGGCCCATTGCTCCAGCTCGACCTGTCAGCTCTCAGACTCTACCTTAGCTCTGCACTCCTTCAGCGCTGCCATTGTTGGCCATTATTCAGGCTCCACCAGGCTCCCTCATCCCTCCAGCTCCACATAGGTCTCTTGTCGTCCTGATTTCTGCATGGACTTCCGGGTCTCCAGCTGTGCCTCTATCCTCCAACCCTGGGCTCCTCCTTCACTCTGGTGTCTCCACGTTCTGCCAGGCCCCCATCCCCGCCTGTGACATCACCTTGGACTGTCGGGCCTACGATGTCACTCTGGACTATCACCCTAAAGATTTGCTGGAGTCTCCGCGGTCTCTAGCTCTGCCTCCGTCGGTCGGACCCCAGACTCTGCCCAGGAAACCTGTCATGGCTCCACCTTTGCTCCTCCCTCCTTCATCTCCTCCTTTATCTCTCCCTTCATCTCCGCCATGAGGTTCGCCACAGCAAGTTCCCCCAGTTCCCTGTCTATTGCCACCTCCTTGCCCGCCACCTAGGCATACTCCCACTGTTGGACGTTTTGTTACAGCATTCTTGTGCTGTATTGCAGTTTAGTTCTGTTTCCTTGGTTACTTAACCAAGGAAACATAACTAAACTGCACCTTGTTTGTTACTATGGTTGCCTACGATTTACACCTGTGTCTCATTTAATTGCCTGTGTTTGTCTTGGTATACATTATTATAGCCTTGTGTTTTCAGTTGTCTTTGTTAGTTATTGTCTTGGATTAGTGTGACTGTGTTCCTGTGTATCTCCTATGATTTCCTGACTATTTTGGTTTGTTTATTAAAGACTATTTTAAAAGTATATTATTTTTGGGCATTGGATTACCACACAACGTGACACCCAGCAAAAATAGTTTGCATTCCCCTACATGATTTAATTTAGTATAGCGGTTTTCAATAGGTGAGGCGCACCTCCCCTGGGGGGGCTCCAAAAAGCCACAGGGCTTTGCGACATGCGAAGAAAAAATAACTCTGTATGCAGCTCTATTGATATCGGTAATTGTGCATGCTTGTATTAGCTTTAAAATGCATCGTTTCCTTGTCCCAAATCAACAAAAGTCAGCATTAAGGGAGGAGACAGGACCCAGCAAAAAACATAGGAAATATGATCCTGAGTACTTAAAGTTAGGTTTCACCTGGTCGGGGTCCGAGGCTGCACCTCTGCCGCAGTGTGTGGTCTGCAAGTAGGTGGTAGCAAATGATAGCACGAGACCATGCAAACTTCGGCATCACATTGAAACTAAGTGACGCCGAAGTGACGATTCAGTGATGCTGGGAGAAGCAGCTGCTGCTAAACTTGACGCGATCCCTATTTCTTACAATACCATCCAGCGACGAATATCAGAGATGGCTTGTGATGTCAAAAAGCAGGTCTTGGACTGTCCGTGAAAGCCCCTTTCACGCCATTCAGCTGGATGAGTCCACTGACGTCGCACACTGTGCTCAATTGATGGTGTACGTTCGGTTTATCAAAGAGCTCAGTGTGCAGGAAGATTTTTTGTTTTGCTTTCCTCTACCCGCCCGCACAACAGCTGACAAACTTTTCAAGGCCTTGAATAACCTTTACCAAGCTAATTGCCTTGACTGGGGCCAGTGTTGTGGGATATGCACTGATGGGGCAAGAGCAATGACTGGCCGTCACAGCGGTCTCGTAAAGCAGGTGCAGGCAGTTGCCCCTGCGGCTGTCTGGAAGCACTGCATTATCCATCGCCAGGCTTTAGCAACAAAAAGGATGCCCCAAGAATTGCGTGCCGTTCTTGACGAGGCTGTCAAAATTGTGAATCTAATTAAATCGCGTGCCTTAAATGCCTGTCTGTTCTCAATCCTCTGCAATGAGATGCGTGCTCTCTTCCAGCAGCTGCTCCTGCACTCCGAGGTACTCTTGGCTCTCTCGGGGCAAAGTCCTCACCAGTCTGTGCGATTTGCGCGAAGACGTCCTCCTCTTCCTCACCGGGATTAACTCCCCACTGGCAAAACATCTGGCAGACATGAACTGGCTTGCTATGTTGGCCTATCTCTCCGACATCTTCGATAGGATCAACTCCTTCTACACCTCTCTCCAGGGCAAAGAGTGCCACGTCTTTTCGGCACACGACCAAGTGTCTGGGTTCAGGAAAAAGCTGACTTGTGGTGTGCTCGTGTTGAATGAGGTTCGATGGAAATGTTCCCAACCCTGGTGGATGTTGCAGAGAAGACAGGGCTGCCTCTTAACTCTGTCATCACTGTGCATTTGAATGGGTTGCGTTACCAGTTTGGCGAGTATTTTGGAGAGGAAGCAATGGGAAATCAGTGGGTGAGAAATCTGTTCTCTTTCCCCGCCACACCCCGTGATGGACTGAGCCTGCAGGAGGAGGAGGCCCTGGTCGAGCTCAGCTTGAATATGGACTTGAAGCAGAGACTTGGAGAAATGCAGATCACGTGTTTCTGGTTGTCTGTGGAGAGCGAGTTCCCCCAGATCTCCACTAAGGCTATGAGGAGTCCTAATCCCCTTCACCTCCACCTACTTGTGTGAGTGTGGGTTTTCCGCACTGACCCTGATTAAAAACTAATACAGATCAAGGCTGTAGGTGGAGGACGACTTGCGTTTATTTCTCTCTGCAGTGCAGCCCTGCATCGAACACCTCTGCGCATCAAAAGCGCGGCCTCATTGTTCCCACTGATATGGACGATTAAATTGAACCTCAAAGTTGTGTTGTCTTGAATGCATAAATTGTTTGGGCCATAGGGTTGATACCGCTCTTGTAGCGCAAATGACGTGAATGGTGCATTTTGTTTGTTATAAAAAATTTGATGGAAATATGTGAATCTGTTCGATCTGATAACATGCCTTCAATGCAGTTGACTGTTAAATGTTATGTTGTTGTGTACATTTTATTAGTTGTTATTGAAACTCATCATTGCCAGGAACACACAAAAGATGGCATTTACTGCAGAGGCGTGTGTGGGTTAGGGCAGGCGGTAAATCGGACAATCTGTGTTTTCCATTTTCTTTCCATGTAGCATTGCATTGTCATATTTTTTGTATATTGTACTCAAATCAATTTCTGTTAATTATTTTAGATATGTTCATGTTTATTACACTGAACAAAATTATAAATCAACACTTTTTCTATGAACACAAAAGATGTGTTCCGCCATCATTATAGCAATCCGCCATGGAATAAGCGCGCCTGCTCTTAAAGGGAATGTAAGATGACTCTCTGGTTTATTTCACGTTACGCCCAAACCACACCTATGAGTAATGTAGCTACTTCAGACCAACCCATTTTAGATTTGCGTCCCATAAAGTTACTTGCGTTTCGCGTTTGACATTTGTGTTTCAGATCTTTAAAATAAGGCCCTGTGGCTTGCTGTTGGTGGATTTTATGCAAGTGGCAGGTTGTCCTGCCCTTGCGCCTATAAACACGTCATCAGAGAAGAGAAATTATGTTACTGCAAAGAAGAAGGGGAAGTTATTTTGACTAAAGATTACTAGGTACAACAGGTAAAACACTAATGATGTGCACAAATAAATTATTTATAATAAATTTAAAAAATAATTGTCAATTTGATTTCTTGTTGACTAAATAATGATAAGTGATACGTAACACAAAAAGCAGGTCCCGGGCACTCAGTCAAGTTTTCAATGAGGAGAAGGATAAAGTTAAAAAGCCTTTTAACTTTATCCTTCTCCTCATTGAAAACTTGACTGAGTGCCTGGGACCTGCTTTTCGTTTCTTTGGATCTTTTCCCTACCCCAAGAGCACCTTTCACATACTTTATAACTTTGCCTGAGCGCCTGGTTGAACCTTTTACAGTGATAAGTAACACTGTTTGTGCTGTGCTAGTTGCAGAAAGTCTTTTCAATGTACTAAATAAATCAATGTGAAACACTAACAAGCTTTTTCTATTTACTCAAAAACCCAGACTCAAGTCTGGAATATACTGGAATCTGCTCAATATCTTTGAGCTGACATAATTATCACATAATAATCACGCCGGCGGGCCCATTTGCCATTGCATGTTTAAAACAATAATATCTTAGTAAAAACCTAAAGTAATATTGCCAAACTATATATCATTTGAAAGCTTAAAATCTCTAGTTTTCATATTTGGTGGCTGTTATCTAAAATATATTACAGAGGAGCAGAAATTTATCAATTTGCAACAAGAATATTTCATATTCATTAGGAGTATTTAGGCCTTTATTTTGAAATAACAATAAACATGAAAAATCATGAAAGATTGGTAGAAACCTCAGTTTGTTTTCATGCCATGAGTTCAAAAGATAACACCAATTCCATTTTATGAGAAAAAAAGGTCTGAAAATGTTTTAAATATAAAGAAAAATGTATGGATTCTCGATTTGTAATGCGGCTGCGAGCTATAACGCTATAACGTAGTCTTTATGCATTTATTAGAGGTTTAATTCAAATCAAATACTGCCAAACCACCCATACTACTTCTGAATAGGATGTCTACTTCATAAATTGTATGAAAATTATGGAAATACATGGTTCAGATCACTCAAAACATATGAAAATGGAGGCGCCCTTATATGGGCAGTAATGGAGTCTGGTGTTCACCTAGTGAAAAAGTTGGGTACTGCGCCCGAATAAAATCTTACTGAAAGCTCATTTTTTGAGATATCAACCTAAAATTTGGAATACAACTTGTTCAGATATTTGACTTTAATTTTCTTGCAGTTTTAGAGTAAAATATATTTTGTAATATATATATTTTATATAAAATATTAATCATTATATTTTTACATTACACAATTTCATAAACTCAAACTTATATAACTTTTTTTCTGTTTCATTTTTTACAATTTCTAGACTTCTACAATAATCTGGAAAATGTCTTCTTTAAAACAAGACCAGCCATAGGTCTATATTCCAAAGCATTCCTGAATTACAACCATTTAAGTTTGGATAGTGATTTTTATGTCTATGCAAAAAAAAGGGGGGTGCCAGTTAACAGGTTAAAATGAAGATGTACCCTATTCATTTTTTGTTACAACTTGACTCGGCAAAAGCTATTTTGTCAGTGTAAAGTGACACTGAAATCACTGAATCTGTGAACTATGATGAACTATATTGAACTATATTGAACTTACGACCATAGTTGGCTATTGATGCTTTTGTGAAATGCACCCCTGAGTAGCAAAACCAACAATTCTGATAGTAAAGGAAAGTTCTATTGTACAAGACATATAAGACAAATTAAAATAAAAGCTGCCTCCATAGTAGATTGGCCTCTTTTTCGTTGTATAAAATAACAGCTTTAAATGTTACAGTTTTGTAATCTTACCTTAATGACCCAGATAAAGCATGATGACAGCAATTTTAGAACATTTGTATGTACTTGCTCATTAATTAATAATGACAAATTAAACAAGAAATCTGTAAGTGTACATTTTGGGTGTGTTCTATTGTTTCCCTTGCCATCTTCACTTGTTTTAAAAGCCATTAGTTCAAGTTTTCTAAGACCTGGGTTATGTAAAAATGCACCACACTAGCAGCTTTCATGAAATTATGCTGAACTAAAGATTTATAAAATATTCATGCAGACTGAACTTAATGTCACAGGACTGAAAAGTGATTTTAAATATTAAAAAGCAGCTGATTTCCCTGGCCTTAAGCCTCACAGAGCTGAATCACAGATTTACTAGAATTAAAGTTGGTCTATTATGACAGCTTTCCTAAGAAAATGTGACACATCCAACCTCATAAAAGCTGTCAAGGCAGTATTCTGTATGTCTTGGAAATAGTTTCAAATGTCATCTGTATGGGGCAACACTCCAACACACACTGTAAAAACAACAGTAGATAGACACTATGAATTCATGTTGAAATGGGATGCTCAATTGCTTTGTTGAAAGGATGTTGGATGTTTCTTACTAGTTCAGATGACATTTTCCGGTGAAAATTCTTATGTTGGTCATACTTCCAAAAAGAATAATCTGTGATTCTGAATGACATTATCCACACCGACGCGGTGACTGACAGCCTCACACTCTCCTCAAACATTGTGTTCCTCCGCGCTGTGAGGTGTCGAGGGTGTTGAAGTACAACTCACGTAAAGTTGATAATTCCGCGAATGACTGCAATTGCAGATTTCGAACAGAGATGGTGACAAAGAGGAAAAACGCCGGACTGCAGCTTTAATAATTTGATACAATGCACTTATTGTGTACATACATGTTTTTACATTGTACCTTAAATTTAAAAACACCTGCAAATAATTACTACTGTAATTAATTTCTGTAATAACATGTGTAATTACTCTGTTGACCCTTCCCTTACACCTTAACCCACCCTTAAACCCACCCATACCGCCAAACCTGTCCCTAACCTTACCCGTATCCCAATACCAAAAGTGTTTTGCAATACAACATAAACACAATAAGTACATTGTACATATTTATTTAAGTATATATGTATGTAGATAGTAGTAAAAGACACCTTATTTAAAGTGGTAACAGAGATTCTATTTAAAGTATTCAAGTTACATTTATTTGGATATAGATTTTCACAATACATATTGTTTCAAGTTATATTGTAACAAAGTCATAGCCCTATTTTAACGATCTAAGCACATGGTCTAAAACGCACGGCTCAAGTGCACTTAAGGCATCCGAATCCACTTTTGCTAGTTTAACGACGGGAAAAATGGTCAGCGGGCTCGACACATGCTCTAAAAGGGTTATCCCTATTCTCTTAATGAGTAATGGGTGTGATTTGGGCGTAACGTGCAATAAACCAATTCGCCTTTGGCTAAGCCCCGCCCCCCTTAGTTACTGTTGCTACGTCCGACAAACAAACTTCATATGGGCTCTGGTATCAACATGGCTTATGCTGTGACGGCTCTTCCTGCTGAAAATGTATCAAACTTTTATAAAGCAGCAAATAAAGTGTCCGATAGAAGTAGGCAAAAGGGGCTGCAATATACGTTCGAAGGCTATATTAACGACAAACAGGTGAAACGCAAGGAACAACAAGGCATCCAAATAGAGGCAAAAGCATACCGGTCACAGTCAAAAAATGAACCACCGCATATCCTACTAATCGAGACGGAGGCTGGGACTAACAATATCAAGGAGCAACACTGTTCATGCAAAGCTGGGTAGGTCTCTATTCACTTCTATAATCGTTATTACAAAACAACGGACTACGCGAGTATAACGTTGTATTTATTAGCACCGTGTGCTAGCTAGACGACACTTGTCAGGATTTGACTTCCTGAAAAAATGGACACCCCCCTCCAACCTCTCTGGGAAACGCGTATCTGTGTTACAAATGCCCCAGGCACAACGTTTAACCATATTTTTGATAAAACTACGACGGCAATAGCCTGCCGAGACCAAAAATATGAGACGCCTGTGTTAAAGTCAATGGAGCGCTGTGAAAAAGTGTCGGACCACTGTGGGAGCTCGTTCTTGGCTGCGTTGTGATTGGTCAATCTACATTCTAGGGTGTGGCTTAGCCAAAGGCGAATTAGAGTCTCACCTCCCATTCCCTTTAAAAGCCAGTTGAACTCGTGCCAAAACTGAATGCGTCTCCAGAGAGGAAACGGATCTGCTCATGTGCGAGGTTAAAGCGTGCGAGCAGACCATCTACGGGACAAGCCGGATTCCACCATATCTTTATGTACACAATAATAATATTTTACATTGTAATACTTTTATTTTTAATATTTGGCATGTTTGTATGCTGCTGCGCGTCCCTGTGTGTGTTATAAGCAGAGTGTACGCGCGTTGTGGACCCGCCTATAGACGCACATTACTAACGCGCTCTTTAAATAACAAAAAAATATTGCAGTCTATTTCAGTTGCCTCAAAATAGCAACACGCCAACAATGCGCCCGAACACATCTCGTTTTTTAAGACCAGCACACCCATGGGCGCACAAATGGGCGCAAATGCATTTACTATTTAAACAAAGTGGCGCAGGACGTGAGAATGATAACTGCGTCGGGTTGAAACTAGCAAAAAAAACACTTGCAAAAGAATACAGGAGCATAACACAGTGTCTGTAGTACTGGTTATGCCAAAAATGTGGCCATGATGAAGGCTGTTTCATTTAGTGTACAGTAGTAACTAACGTTTTTAACGTTAAGTCTTTATTAAAAACCATGTATGTGTTTGGAAGTTGAACAATGCTATTTATTCCTTGACAGAAAACAATCATCTGCTGTTTTTTAAGTTAAAATACATTCTGTTAACCAGGTAAATTGTTTATTCCCTGCTATAACTATATCATTATCCACCCCAAAAGTGTAAACATTGAGCCTCCCAGTCACCATCAAAACATTGAGAGCAGTGCGCTCAGATCTGTCAGTTTCTTTCCAGCTCAACCTATAGTGAGAGTTTAGGGTGTGGCTACTGTAACAGGAGGAGCCAGAGAGTGTTTAACCAGTGTGGGACCATGACGGATGTGTTACATGGGAAAAAAGACATTCAGCTTCGGTTACAGAAGTGCAAGCCTAAATTTGTTGCACTTAGGGCTTCAAAGTTTAAACAGGTCATGAACTTGTTAAAGCTACTGTGGTATTGTGAAGCAACGGATGTAATGGATGCTTCAGTACCATACAACATCCTCATTCACCCATTTAGAAAGACAAATGTACCAGTTTATAATGTTTACTTGGACATGTCCATTGTAGATAGCCTCAAACAGGCACGGCATGTCAAAAATGTGCCTGGTGTAGATATGTTGGATGGGTTTGTAATAAGCAAGGCACATGCATTTGCTCTCGACAGTGTGTTAGCCTACTAGATTACTTCATCGTGACACATAGCAACACAGCTAAAAGTATTCCTAACATGTTGGACCTTTTATTGAAATTAGCTTACTTTGACCTGTTGAGACATGCCTGTGATAAGTCTTAGGGGTGTTTGAAAATATGCTTTTATTAAAATATGCTTTTATTAAGTCAAATCAAGCCACCTTTATTTATATAGCGCTATTTACAATACAGATTGTTTCAAAGCAGCTTTTTAATGATAGCAGGAAATTATTGCATCAAAGATTGTTTTGTCTGTACAGCATCTCTAGAAGAAAGTCCTTGTCCAGTTTAAGTTCAGCGTTGATTAATTTCCATTGTAAAAAATCATTACTTATTTATTTAGTTTAAAGTTTATAGGCTGTTTATATGACCTTTTTCAACAGAAAACAGAAAACTTTGTATGCATTCTGGCCATTCATTTACACAACATAATATAGCGTTTTTAGTCGTTTTACCTGTTTTCAGCACGCCTTTTAAGTGCATGTGTCTTTAAATGATAATGAGCTTCAGTCACCCCGCCCCTCTGTTTCTGTGGGTCGTTTTGACACAACACACGTGGATTGTTGCCTTGACAACAGTTGAGGGTATATGATGACAGCTCGCTCAGGGCGGGTCTGTTGAAACGGTGCTGTCAATCAACTATCGTGGGTGGGGCGTCCGACCGTGTGACGTCACGGCTCGATTTGAGACAGGGGAAAACATATAAGGAGATAAAAAAAAAAAACACTGGATGGATTTTTATCATTGTATGATGTACATTGTACAGGCACTGCCAACACACATTTCTTCAACTTCATCAACTTGAAAAAGTGCATGTACCATTATATGACCCCTTTAAGTACATCGTTGTTTTGTAAACATACCCTTAGTTCATTTATCTATACAACCGCTCTGGATAAAACAATGATGTTATCGTCCAGCTCAGTTCAGTTCTCATAGGGTGCTTTTCAATTCTTATTTGTGCATCCTCGTTTTTCTTTCCTCGCTTCCTTTCCTCGCGTCTCAGCTCCACACCCTGTAGGATATGAGGGAAGGCTGCAAGGAAAGGAAATGAGGAATTTTCGAATTAAATCGAATTAAAGCTTTTTTATACATTGGAATACTTGATCACTCGAGCGTCACTTCACAGCGACATTAGCTACGCTCAAAGGATCTGCCCTTAAGTTGTTGAAGTTTGGTTATTTAAGAAATTCGTAATAAATAATAAAAAATAAAAAAGCAAGATACCCTGTTGAAATATGTGAGATGTGTGGTTTATATAAACTGCAAAGGTAAAGTATAAATTAAAATTATTGTGACCGACGTGAAGGTGGAGGAGAATTAATACATGCGTCACGTTTAGTTGATAAAACACTTCCACCAAGGATACATCCGTTTATCCTCACTCATAACTCCTCTGGAAGCCTCCTCACTCTTTGATCCTTGACTCCTCGTGGTGCAATTAGAGAATTAAGATGTCCTTCAAGATGGCTGAGCTCGATCGGTTTCCGGGTCATAGGATGGAGGACGGATGAGTGAGGAGACGAGGAAGGATATTGAGAAGCACCCATACAGTAGTCTTACCACCCAGTTAAAATGTGTGATTATTACAGCTGCCTGGCAACTCACCTGTGACTAACTGGTTAATTGATGACACCTGAAGGGAGCTATTTTAAATCCAGGGCACATGCTCATTCACTCTCTATCTCTCTAGTCTTGCAGCCAACACTGCAATAGCAGTGTAGTCATCTCTACAGTCCCCTTTTCCTTTTATAATCTAGTAAACTTTACTTTTTGATTGGCAGCTATATTGGTCTTTGTGTCCTTTATGTTGCTTCCCTAGAGCCCGGACTGTAACATAATGGTGGCTCGTCCAATTTTGTTGGTTATAAAGCCAACAAAAGCCATCAAAAGTTATTATTTTCTTTTGATACTTTGGGACTGTATTTTTTCATTCCCTTTTATTGAGATATTTTGGTGAGTATGGTTGAGTATTTTGTTTTAAACAATTGCATGAGTTTCCCCGGTTAGGTAGGGTGAGAGTTCCAGCTTTGAAGAGTTGAATATTCAGTCCTTCCATCGGTTCACTCTTTTGTTATTTTTATTTGTATTATTTTCAAGGTTATTCTGGGCTAGACTTGTTCTCTGTCGGGGGTAAGCATTTCAAAACTGTGTGACTTGGTGAATTGGTTAATATGGGCTATAGTTGCTGAGTTTTTGCTTATAAAGTCGCCTCGTGCCCGATACACCTCAGAAGATAGGAGTTAGAAAATGCTAGGCAGGTATCCCGGGTGTCTCTCATGTGTTTTTTATTATACTTGGGCTCAGCAACCATGCTCACTTTTAGGGACTGTAGGGGGAATACTTAAAGCCGAGTTCAGATTGCACGATTTTCAAAGTAGACGTGTCACTGTTCTTTTCACACTGCGTGACTATCTGGGGTAACATTCTGTTGCTGCTGTGTTCACACTGAATGATGGCTCGGCGACAGGAGGTTTCACACTGCATGACTTTACAAAAGAAAGTATCGCCGACAACTTCTGCCTGGTCTGCAAACTACGTTTCACAACCAAACACACGCGAGAAGTGATAAACAAATAACGCAAGATCACGCGTGCGTGAGACTCAAATTGTTATTAAAAATGATAGCCTGCAAGAAGCTTGTGATCCCAATTGTCTGTGCGCTGATTTGCAGTGAAAAGGAGAAAAGAAAAACAGATTATGCAGGAGGAAATGGTTGGGGAGATGAGAGCAAGGATTGTGTGTTCTGCAAAGAGAGTTGGGGGTAAAAAAATTGTTTTTGCAATGTGCTGCTGGTCAAGCAAATGTGTTGGCTACTTTGTTTCTGTTTGATATAATTGTAAATTATATCTATTAAAATACTGATATTCTGGTTTAACTCCTCCCGAACATCCTGCTGTCCTGTATCTTGCTCTCTCATTGGCTGTCGGTCATAACCGATGTAGTTTTCAGTCAGAGCACTTTTCACACGGCAGGATTTTGAATCGCCGACAGGTCCAGATATTTAGCATGCCAAATATCTCACGGGCGTCGGCGACTCGTCGGCGATTCTTTCAGATTGCGTCTTTGCTCATTCACACTGCGTGATTGTCAATCACGTGAACGAGCACCGATTTGCCTGTGATTTCGGGCATTTGTCTGCGATTTCTCAAAACCTGATGGCGAGCCAAAATCGGGGCTAAAATCGTGCAGTCTGAACTCGGCTTAAGTTAGGTGAGTTAAACATTTGAGGCACCATTATGTCCATGGTCCTAACTTTAGTGTGTTAGTAGCTTTTATGTGAAGTTCCTTGTGGAGTTTAGTGTAGACTAATGCCCAGTATTTGCCTCTAGATATTTGTGATTACTGACAAGTTGCATTAGATGGTATTTGCTTGTCTGGGGTAAGTTATCTTTTGTTTGTGGTCTGTTGGGTTTCTAGTTCTACTTCTGTGTTTAAAGCTTTTGTTTTTGCTGCTTATTGTCATTTTTATAGCTGTGTGCTAGTGGACCTGTTGTGTTGGCCTTCACTTTTGTGTAGGAGGTAGTGCCATCACCTTACTGTTGTTAGTGTTGAGTTTAGTAATGGCTTTTTTAGAGGACTTCCTAAAGGAACCTTCTGAAGTCAAGTCACCTTCATTTATAAAGCGCTTTTAACAGAATGGATGGTTTCAAAGAAGCTTTACAGCTATAATAGAAATTACCGTAACAGATTGTTTAGGCTTTGGTCCAGATGGTCCAGATATGCTTCAATTTGCATTTCCAGAAACTTTTCCTGTCTGTGCAACTATCCGTGCCATGTCGGCAAAGAGGCTTGAAGATAAACCTTCCAACAATCAATCTGCGATTCCACTTTTATGCTTTCATGGCCCAAGGTGAAATCAACTTGACAGGGGTTTGAAAGATGTTTTCATCTCGTGAGCAGTTAATACTTGAGCAAAAACAAGACCCCACTCTGTCACCTATGTTTGAAGATGTAGTGTCAGATGAAGCATTACCAAATGTAGTTGCTTGCTATTTTGCCAGTGATAGTGTTTTGATGAGAAAGTGGACAAAAATGTCAAGTGAGGATGACTGGAGTAGTGTGTTTCAAATGGTGGTTCCAGAGGTTTATTGGTCTGACATATTGTATCTTGCCCATGATCATTCTGTCTGTCCACTTGGGTATCAGGAAAACTTTGGATTGTGTGTTAAGGCATTTTTTTTCCTGGCCTGTTGTGAGGTCAGACATGACTCAGTATTGCAGATCATGTCATCTTTGTCAGGTTGTAGGCAAACCTAACCAGTCTTTTCCTGCAGCTCCATTACATCCTATTCCTGCCATTGGAGAGCCATTTGAACATGTTTGGATTGATTGTGTTGGACCTCTCCCACGTACCAAGTCAGGTAATCTATCTCCTCACAATTATGTGTGCAGTAACAAGGTTTCCTGAAGCTGTCCCTTTGTGCAAGGTCACAGCCCCTGCCATTTCAAGAGCCTTTAAGTTTTTCACAGTGTTTGGACTACCAAGAGTTGTTCAGTTTGATCAAGGGTCTAATTTTGTCACGCCTTTTCTCCCAGGTGTTAAAGCAGTTGTAGACCAACTGCAAAGAGTTTGAGAGAGACTGGGATTATGGCGTTCCACTACTCTTCGCAGTTAGAGAGGTGGTTCAGGAATCCCTTGGTTTAAGTCCAGCTGAATCTGTGTTTAGGGGGCCCTTGAAATTGGTAAAGGACAAATTGTTAGATATTGAGCATTCTATTCCTATTAACCTCTTGGACTGTGTGTCTAACTTTCGTTGCAGGCTTAGTAGGCCCTGTGACCTGGCCAAAGAAAATCTGAAAGCAGGTCAGGCTCAATATAGGGGTCCATATAACCATTGATCGGAAAGTTGGTAAGTGTAACTATTTAGTTAAGACTCCAGATCGTAAAAGGAAACCCTGAATGTGCCATGCTAATTTACTTTAACCTTACTTGGACCATAATCAAACAACATCTACAGTGACCAAGGCCTTGGAATGCTCCATCTACTGAGACCGAATTCAAGTCAAGTTATCTTAATTTATATAGCGCTTTTAACAATGTAGATTGTTCCAAAGCGGCTTTACAGTGATAATAGGTAAATAATAAATTAAAGTAACAGATTGTTTTGGCTTTATGGTAGCTCTAGAATAAAGTTATTTTCCAGTTAAAGTTAGTTTTGATTGATTTTCTTCCATCGCAAAGATCATTAGTTATTAAGGCGAGACACGGCAGGCAAAAACTTCGTTTTTTTTTCACTGGTCAATTTTGAGATTTCGGGATATTTGTCTTCAAAAACATGTCTTCTTTCAGACTTGTGGTGAAAAAAAGTCTGAAATACACATTTAGGTCTTTATTTTACTACACTTTGTCTGTTTGCGTCTGTAGATTTCTCATAAATTCATCAAAAGTTGGCGTTGTAAATCATCCGTTGCTCCGCTATCGCGATCTGCACCCTGTCATCACACACACCGTTAGAAAGCTCTCTCTCTCCTGTACAATGTTGTCGAATCCAAATATGGTCATTTCCTTTTTATCAGCAACCAATCGTGAAAGTAAAAGGGCGCAAATGCGCAATCTCATTGGCTGATGCTAAATCTTTAAAGCCCGTTTTCTCAAAATGACCTTTCTCTCATACTCAAAGTCCGAAATCTCCACTTCGGTAGCACCTATATACACCAAACTTTCCAGTCTTGTACCTAGTTATATTATGAAGACATTTACAGAGGGATTTGTAAATATATTATTCCTAGCCCGATTTATATAACATTTTATTCCAAAAAACATGGCAAAAATCATTTTTTTAAGGCTATTGACAGTATATTCTGATTTACAGGATAACAAAAGTAGATATCCATAAATCCCTCTGTAATTTTTTTCCCATCTAATATGTGAGCACAATGAAAAAATAATTTTGAACCTGGCTTTATCCAATACTCAGATTTCATTTTTTGAAATATATGCAAATTTGTGCATATTTAATTAGACAATGCCTAATTTGCATATTTAAACATTAAATTACAGAAAACTTGTAATACATTTTTTTCTCATCTTAATGTAGGTAATCAACTGGGAAAGTTTCATGGTGATATCTGCTAGTTAAAAAAATTACCCTATTCACCTGTAGTGTCTCGCCTTAACTTAGGGGCCGCTAACACGACACCGTTTTAACAAAAAACTCTTAAGTTCTCTCTACGAAAATAACAAAAATAACGATTATTCGACTATTCCATTGCTTCCTTGTGGGCCTGAGACGAGAGTTCAAGAGATTTCCAGGACGCATGCGCGAGAACTGACCTCCTTCTTCTACTACTATGTACAGCGCGCGTCTTCCTCTGCTTGTAAGACGCGTGCTGTGTAGTAGAAGAAGAAGGTCAGTTCTCACGCATGCGTCCTGGAAATCTCTTGAACTCTGGTCTCAGGCCCACAAGGAAGCAATGGAATAGTCGAATAAAGTCGTTATTTTTGTTTTTTTCCGCACAAAAAGTATTCTCGTCGCTTGATAAACTTATAGTTGAGCCACTGTAGGCACATGGAATATTTAAACATTTTCTTTAACCCTCTGGGGACCAGAAACGCGCCGGCGCGTTTTGCCGTTTTTTTTTTTCACATAGCAGAAAAATAGACCTAAAATACTCTGTTGATTTTGATCGTACATATAAGTGTTATACATCAATCGATCCTGTTAATTGTCTATTATTTTTCTGTATACTCACAATAAAAACAAAGTTTTGTGCTTTTTGTCAAATAAAGAAAAATAAACATGATGCGAGTTTTGCCTTCTCTCTGTCAGTGCAGTCCATTCTGAAACACGTCCGAAAAATTAACTCTAACTCTGCAAATACTTGTCATACAGGCACGAGAGATTTTTCTTTATGAAGCTTGAATTCTCTTCTTTTCAATGAAGTAATTTATATAAAAAACAAATATTCTCAGTTTATGTAATCTGTATGAAAAGAGAGTGCTGTCAGAATTTTTCCCCCCAGCTCATTACACTTCATTACGCGTTAATCTGACACGCCCACGGAGGACGCGCGCTATTCAAACGCAAATGTTGAGGCAAGCCATGACAACGCCCACATCAGCCGTTCCACCGCGGCGGTAAAATGTGGGGTGTATTTTCTGCCTTTTACCGCTAAGAGGCGCTACAATCATAGACTCTGAAAAGTGTTCGTTTATTCTTTCTAATGCGTAATCTGCCGCCGCACCGCGGCTCATTCAGAGCGATTAAAAGCTGGTAGCAGATGAATTCAACAAGTGAAACGTAGTTAAAATAATTCATAATCACAATACTGAAATTAGGCTACTGAAATGAAATTGAATAAATAATGAAAAGATAAAACATTGCAATAAAAACATTTACAGACGTATAGACGATAGCTCAGTGGTTAACGCAACAACACGAGCTTCGAGGAGCTTCAAACGACCCGAGATCGAATCTCAATGTAGCATACATGTTACTAACCGATGTTGGCCAACAGCGTTTATATTTTACCTTCTTGATGCTTAAATAGCTAACTGTTTATAACTCTTTACTTATTTAAAGTCAAGAGTTTTGTTTAATTATCATAACATAAATTTGCTACATTCCTGTAGAACCGCAGCCGCTGCACAAACGACAAAAACTGATGAAGGAAGATTGTCAGCCGATTGCATCAGAAAATGAAAATGAAGAAGCTCGTCTTTAGTCTGCTAAATTATTGTGTTATGTAAAAGAACACTAAAATTACTTAAGTTTGAAACCAAGTTCGAACATTTCAAGGTTTAAATAAAGTGTCGGGACAGTTTTTTTTATTATTTAAAACAGGGTTGCATCGGGTTTAGAGTTTATTTCTTTTGCGATGCAAAATAAGAAACACTATAGGCTAATCTTATTCTTGCGACATTTTAAATTTGTATTGCCAAAGAAATGACAGCTATATTAAACAATTAAAACAGTAGGCCTACAAAACGAAAATTGTCCAAAGCAACATAATTAAATTAAAACATGCGTTTTTCTTTGCCTCTCTCGCGCTGAATCTCTTTTTTAACAAGTTTATTTAGTCTCCCTCGCTCTCCATATGAAAGAGGAACATTAACACCTAGGCCTATTGTCCTGCACGCACGATACAGCACTGAACTGTCCCTCCAACCCCCCACCGGCTATCGGAGTCTGAGGCTGATTTAACACAAAGAGAAGTCGCAATTCACACTTAAATCGCTATTCTAGACAGTGTTGATAATGAAGGAATTAAATGATTTAAGTTACATGTAGCCTAGTGATATTTCTGTCATAAAAGTTTATAAATATTTCATTATTTCAATAATTGATGAAATAAAACTGGTTTGGGCCAGCTTTTTCCAAGCAAAACTAAATATAATCTGAAAAAACGCATGTTAATTTGTTGTCATGAACAAAATGTTCAACTCAATATTAAAGTCTACAGGGATCTTTGGATCCTTTCAACCAGGCATGCAATTTGTGAATTAAGTTTTTATTTTTTGTATTATTCAAATAAATATCGAAACACAGTGCTTCGTGGTAATGCTGCTAAATTAAATAACATGTATAGAATAATTATGAACTTAAATGAAACAATATCGCAACATTTTGACAAATACATTATTTGATCTGTTTTTACATTTTAATTCAGGGCGATTTAGCCTGCTACATTTAATTAGAGCGAGATTTTCACCCTTGTCATTTTCTCATTGGGAAGCGCTTACAGGCTACATGTTTGAGTACATCCTCTGTACCTCTCGTTTTCATATGGATTACATAATCAGATAACATTTATTAGCCTGAATATTTAGACATTTAAAGGCTTTAGACAGAGCCGATTTCTTATAGTGACTGAGCTGAAGTGGCTTTCGGTTCATTTTTGTGACGCGCAGTTCCTGGAGACAGAGATGACAGATAAACTTTTGTCGTTAGCAAAAGTTCGAATAAAACCCGACTTTAGAAAAATGCATAGGGCCACTCGGCGTGGTCTGCCAAAACACTTAATTATAAACTTCAATATTTCATTCAAAATAATCTCAAAACGCTTTGTGAAATTTTGAAAAGCCGTGCATGCATTAAGGCCACTTGAACTAATGAACAACTGAAACGCTGGTTTTGATTTTATTGTTTGTCGTTGTTTAAACGTGCTTGTTGCATATCTCTATTTTATATTTGATATGGTCTATTGGTGAAGTAGCCTATAGCATTGATTACTGTGGAGGGAGGGGTGTGGGGATTCAAATAATTCAGCAGAAGCAGGGATGTTTAGACCAGAAGGAAATCCCCGTCCCCCCTGGCAAATCACACTTTACTTAAAACCATGTTTTTAAAAACTCTAGGTTGTAGGGAATCAAAATAATAATAATAATAGGCCTAATAAAAAAAAAAAATATATATATAGGCTATATATATATAATTACTTTTTTTACAGAACTGCTTTTGAAATTACGATTGGTAGCCTCGTACGATTGGTACAGATGCAACGTCGTTCTGTTGGATACTATTGTTCCTTAGTGTAAAATGGAAATGCATGGTAATTTTATTTTATAAATATAAGCATAAAACTGTATGGTGTAACAGAGTTTTAGAGCTAGACAAATCTCTCTGCATTAATAAATATAAAATTTACAGTAGACCATGTTTGATCGGGATTTGAACCCGTGTCATCTTGATGATCGAATCGTAAGTTCTACCGCTCGGCTATGAATTTTCTCACTGAGAAATGCCCAAACGTTTGTTTCTCAAATGAGCGAGAAAACGTTTTGTCGTTAGCCTGTGATTGTAGGCCTACTTTAGCCTACATGAATAAAAGTAGACCTTTTACAGTTTTAAAAGATGATATCTTATCTGTATGACCAACAATTATGCAGTAAGTTCTTTTAGCTGTTATGAGAAAAATAAATCCAAATGAACGCGCCGCCGCGTTTGTCAAACTCTAATTCAACATGCCATAATAAAGCCAGATTTTAGAATAATGCATAGCCACTCGGCGTGGTGTGCCAAAATACCCTAATTATAAACTTCAATATTTCATTCAAAACCATTTCAAAACGCTTTGTGACATTTTAAAAAGCCGTGAATGTATTAAGGCCACTGGAACCAGGATCGTAACTGAAACGCGCTGCATGTCTCAATACAGGAAGCGCTGGTTCAGATTGTATTGTTTGTTGTTTAAACGTGCATGTTGCATATTTAAAAATATTTGTTTAAAAATAAATGTTTGTTGTAGGCTTATTTGTAAATTACCATAACTGGTAGAATTTCATCCTTACTGTTAATTGACATTAGCCCCACTTACGTTTTGATAAATGTCCCTTTGCGCCACCTGGCGGTCATTTGGCGAGCGACTTTGAAATGCGACTGGTTTATTTTTATTGTATTGGTCTACTTTAAAAAATAATACTTTATAAGACATTTATGGGAAAAGACTATTTTCTTTTCAAGATGTTTCCAACTGTAACTTTGAACCAATTCTGTAGACTGGCCCATATAGCATTTGACCAGGATTTGTTTCCAGGTATGACTAAAAATGTGCTTCTGGCTTTCATTTATATTTTGATTGTTTGTATATATATATATATATATATGTGTGTGTGTGTGTGTGTGTGTGTGTGTGTGTATATATATATATATATATATATATATATATATATATATATATATATATACACATGTAGGCTATATATATATACAAGAAAGAATGCAATGACAATATATATATATGTATGTATGTATGTATGTATGTATGTATGTATGTATGTATGTATGTATGTATGTATGTATGTATGTATGTATGTATGTATGTATGTATGTATGTATGTATGTATGTATGTATGTATGTATGTATGTATGTATGTATGTATGTATGTATGTATGTATGTATGTATGTATGTATGTATGTATGTATGTATGTATGTATGTATGTATGTATGTATGTATGTATGTATGTATGTATGTATGTATGTATATTGTCCTTACATTCTTTCTTGTGTGACACCCCTGAATGAAAGGCTCATTATTATGCAGGGTCACTGTCTGAGAACCACTTAATTATTCATGATAGGGGTTGGGCCGTTCCGCCCATCCGCATATTGCCTTGGCAAACAAAAAAATGTTTTTCACAATTTAAAACAATCTATTGTTTTATGTGAATGATTAGGAAGGATGATTTTCAGATCATTTTGAAGCAAAAACTCTAGGCGACAACGTACATTAGTCAAAAGTCTTGTGGACTCATATTTAGTACGTTTTTTGTGTCCTTATTTCAAAAACTTTATTTTTTAGTTTTTTCAATAACCACGCATAAACAATATTCTCTCAAAAATACAAACATGTACATACATGTTGCTCACACATTATGGTAGTCCTGTTTGTGCTAAATAGAGTGTAATTTCACCTGTGCCATTAATATGTTTATAAGCAACTGAAAAAAGCACAAATGTCAGAGCATGTCAAAACATCTCAAGGACCCCAAAAACACCTTGGTCCCCAGAGGGTTAATGACTTTCTGGGCCGTCAAGTGTCATTCCCTTAGGAAGCCTATGTAGCAGTGATCCAGCTCTCAGATTTAATCAAAAATATCTTCATGTGTGTTCCGAAGATGAACGAAGGTCTTACGGGGTTGGTACAGCATGGGGGTGAGTAATTAATGACTTAATTTTCATTTTTGGGTAAACTAACCCTTTAACTAACCTGCTTAGTCCAAAGGTTCATTTTGTTTGGACCGAGTCATGTCAGGTGGCCTTTGACAATCTAAAGGTGTTGAGTAGGGCTGTGCGATATGATGATATATATCGGATGGACGATATAAAAAGTCTATCGTTTCATATTATGCTCTATCGTTTATATCGTTGTGTCGCAAAAAAAACATTGTTTACGGCAAAACTTTTTCATTATTTGGATGACTGCAATCTTACACGCCGCCATGGGGATGCTGGCAGAAATGTGAATAACATGGCTAGTGAAGGGGTGACAAAACCGGGTGGCTCCGAGCAGGACCAGCCAGAACAAACCGAGGAGGTCGTTCCTAAACGAGGGGCTACCTCTGTAGCATGAACATGGTTTGGTTAACTTTCTATATGTTTGGTTGACTATTTTATTTTGATAATGAAAATGCTGCGATGTCAAGTTAGCAATGCTAGAACGTGTGCGCGTGAGGCGTCGGCACGATCACAGGCATTTTTGTCCTTCTGAGGAACCTGTTACTCCGTATTAGTTTTTTATATTTAGTTTTATTCTGTTTTCTCCGTTCACAGAAGCGCTTTAAGTGCGTGATGTGAATCCATGTTCTACACTATCCTGCAATTTTCGCTGGTTTCAAAAAACAAAAAGTTGCATATTACCTGCTATTCATTTTCACTGCAATGTAGGCATAATTGTTTGACAGTTGGTGACATACAGTATATCCTTGGGAAAACTAACGCCAGAGCATTGCCATTGCGACTTACCTATGATTTGACAGCTGAGCGCAGGCATTTCACTCACGTTGGATAGGCTATGCGACAATATCACATTTGCACAGTCTGTACTATTTGTGGGAATTTGTGATTGGTCGACTGGCAAATTAAAATATTTAACAGAACGATAAAATAACGTTACTAACTGGTTAATGGCCATTTCAAATAAGCATGTCTGTTCAGAACGATTACATTTGATTTTTTTTCCGTTTCTGGTTATATTCCTGTCAAAATTTCGTTCGTTCGTTTGTTTTCGTTCATTGAACAGGTTCGGAGCCCTGATTGCTGCTACATTTTAAACTTGAAAGTACAATGTTTACATTTGGTATTTTATATAGCAATATTTTATGTTGGGCCTGTCATCATTTGTTTTTGAAAAGTGTTTTATATTTCATTCATATTTTATATTTCTACATTCTTAATCAAACATTTGCCCAGGAGTTCTAAATAAAGGGAGAAAAAATAATCACATATGAATGAGTACATTTTTGAGTATATACTTAATATACTAAATATAGTTTATATATACTAAAAGAAAGTATTTTCCATGTGGTAAATATATATATAAACTATTGAATTTACAGAAAAGGTACTATATCGTGATATATATCGTTATCGGTATATGAGATGACTTATATCGTGATATGAGATTTTGGTCATATCACCTAGCCCTAGAGTAGTTCTCCTATTCTGGCTGCTCCTGATTTTGACAGGTCATTCAAGTTAACTGTGGATGCTAGTGATTTTGGGGTTGGTGGTGTTCTTCTCCAGGATGATTCACTAGGAATTGAACGTTCTGTGTACTATTTTTCAAATAAATTTGAATAGCAGTGTTGTCATCTCTACAGTCCCCTTTTCCTTTTATAATTTAATAAACTTTACTTTTGATTAGCAGACATTGGTCTTTGTGTCCTTTGTTGCTTCCCTAGAGCCAGGGTTGTAATAATCAGCAAAAAAAAAAAAAAAACTCTCTATTACGTTGGTTGGTTATTTTCCCTCTCTAGCTAAAACATGATGGCTGCATAAATGGATTTTTAAATCACTATCACTTTTTTGTGTGTATTTCTTATTGTGGTATTGTAATTTCAGGGAAGAAAATAATAGGCATAATTGAAATGCGGGACACTTCTCACGTCTTTCAGGACATGGGACAAAGCTCCCAATTTGAGAAAAATCTAGCTCGTCGCGCCGGCGCGATAGCCAACCCCATAGGGTTAAACAACTGGCCTTCAAATCGGCTGGAGGGAACGGCTATATCAAGTTCCCCAGTAGGACATAGATATGCACGCACAAGACAGGAGCACTGCTCAACACTAGGTGTGATGAATATCACTGAGTTTTCAGGAGCACGTCTGCTCAACACGTAGTGTGATGACTATCACTGATTTGAGCGGAGCCGGACAATAGCCGAGTCTGATGGTCACAGACTGGTCCGGACCGGTTGGAAGCTCTTTCTGCTTCTACAAACCAGGCACAGGCCCAGAAGACCACAGACGTACCCATGGTGGGGCAGCAAAGTGGACAACAATGGTGTTAGTGTGCAGTGCAACACTTACCTGTCTCCACCTGCGGCAGGGGATGCGTGAGAAGGCGGATGACCGGGTCCTCGAACCGCACCAAGCTGCCTGCTGGCGACCAAGAGGGGGCCGAGGGGTGCAAGGCTGTCCTACAGGGTCGCACACCGCCAGCCTCGCCCTCTTGGGACTAAGGGACAGAGGAATTTACTCTCTTGACAAATGACAATTTGTTCTCTTTACAATGCTCTCTTGCTCTCTTCTCCCCCATCCCTGGGTGACCTGTCTCAAAGATGCTATGTCTGACACTGAGCTGTTCGGTGCAGCTCTCCACCATGTTACCGAACAACCCAACCTGGGAAATTGGGGAGTCCAGGAACCGAACCTTGTCCGCATCCGCTATCTCAACCAGGCTGAGCCAACGATGGCGCTCCTGGACCACTAATGTGGACATCGCTAGACAGACCGCGCACGCTGCGACACTCGAGGTCGGTGGCAGTGTGGAGCTCAGTCATGAGCGCACGGTCTAGACTACCCTCGTCCATGAGTGTTTTGGCCTGATAGACCTGCAACAACGCCATGGTATGTGCTTTGTAAGCTCTGACCGCCAAACCTGACTCGAGCTTACAGGCCAGCGAGGGGAGACAAGGATCCCCAGATGCAGCGGCCGTCGGGAAAAGGTATTCAGGCAGTTTCTGGCAGAGAAAGGTGCTGTCCACAACCTGGTAAGCTCTCCATGCACTTCGGGAAAGAAAGGTACTGGGGCGGCGGGCTGAGAACCAGCCCCGAGATACCAATCCTCCAACCGAGACTGAACGGTGGAGGGTTCCACTCGAGCCCGGCAGCCTCGGCGGCCCGTTTCAGCATAGCTGACATTTCTGGATCTGGATCTGGCAATGTTAGACTCCCAGAGGGAGATAACACAGCTGAGTCATCATCTCCAGAGGCCAGCTCACCCTCCGATACTGCTATCGACATCTTATCCTCTGGGGGAACCCCAATTGAAACGGCTGATCGGTCCATTACAGACGGATCAGCACGTTCAACAGGAATTCCATCGGCTGCGGTGTGATGGAGGAGTGAGGAGCCCACAGGGAATGGTTACCGGGCGAGACATCCATCACTATCCTCCGATCACCCATCCCACACGGCACCCGGGGGTGGGGCATGGTAATAGGGGACTCGCGCTTCGTGGTCGAAGGCGAGTCTTGATCTCAACACTGCGACACGATTGCTTAGTTTAAATAGTTTTTATTAGTGTTTAATTTAAATGCATAGTTAAATAAAAGTACTTTGATGATTGCTTTGTACCTGACTTTATTTTCACGTGTGACCTTAACCCTCTGGGGTCTGAGGTAGAGGTCTTCTCGGGTCCTAAAAACTGTACCCGACCCGAATCGACCCGAATCACTACTTACCCGAACCCGTCGTGCATAAATTATTATTTTTTTAAAGAAAAACCTGACCCGAGACAGACCCGATAAAATTAGACCCGAGTTCGACCCGACCTGACGCCATTTCCTTTAGAACCCGACTGGACCCGAACGTAAACGGCTTTTACATTGTGCACAGTCTGCAGTCCTGCGTTTCTCAAAAATGCACTTAACATAGACGCGCAAGTCTAAGCGCGCTGAAGTGCTAAAATGTCAATCACACATCACTGTAACCCATTACGTCATATAACATTTGGCATAATGTTATTTACCGGACCATACGATGATTAGAACCACCATTCGTTTTCCCTGACATTTTTCGCAATGTCTGTTATCGCCTCCATGCTTTTCTGACAGTGTCGCGTATTTTTAAAATTGATTGACAGGCCTGGCTTAACGACAATTCAAATACTTGCATTTAGTCAAACATCCATCCACATGATGGCGCACTAGTTCTTCTTGGCAAAGGGAGGGGTTGGTTTATGTGGAGCGAGCAACTGAGTAAATAAATGCGGAGGCAACCGTACTTAGGCTTATAGCGCATTTGCACGTAGAAGTGCGGATTCGCTCTCTCACTTAGAAAAAGTGAGAGAATTGTCATAGAGTTGTTTTAAATACTGCAATTTTGTTAAATGCCCAACATAGTTTAAAAGAATTCGGTTCTTCTCGGGTCCATTTGGAAAAGGCATATTTATTTTAAATTACCCGAGACCCGAGGCCACTAATACCGAACCCGACCCGTGTCCGAGACACTCGTCGGAGTTTTGGACCCGAACCCTCTCGGGTCGGACCTCGGGTTTTCGAATCCAAGTGGACCCGTGAAGACCTCTAGTCTGAGGTGTTTTCTGGGCCCTAGAGGTGTCCTGACATGCCCTGACATTTGTGCTTATTTCTGATACTTGTGACATTTTCATGGCTAAAGTCTTATTACACTGTATTCAGCACAAACTCTGCTACAATAATATGTCAGCAGCATGTAAAAGTTTGTAGTTTTAAGATAATGACGTTTATGTGTGGTTTGTGAAAAAAAAAAAAAAAATTGTCACTGAAATAAGGTCATGAAACCCATACTGATTATTTCTTCACAAGACTTTTGAAAAATGTATCATGTAGCCTAGAATATTTGCTCCAAAACTATGTGAAAATCATCCTGCCTACTCATTCAGATAAAACAATATATTGAATTAAAATTTGAAAGACATGTTTTGTGTAAGAAAGCTTTATGCGAGTAGGCGTAAACCACCCATTAATATTGAGCGTTTCACACCTGAGAAAGACAAAAACCCTCCCCTAATAAGGCCCTATCATTATGAGGAGCCTTGCACAAAGAATGAGGAGAGACTTAACCCTCTGGGGACCAAGGGGTTTTTGGGGCCCTTGGGATGTTTTGACATGCACTGACATTTGTGCTTTTTTCATTTATTTATAAACATGTTAATGGCAAAGGTGTAAATTCACTCTATATAGCACAAACGGGGCTACCATAATATGTGAGCAACATGTATGTACATGTTTGTATTTTTGAGAGAATATTATTTATGCATGGTTATTGAAAAACTTAAAAGTAAAAGTTTCTGAAATAAGGCCACAAAACACATATTGATTATTTCTTCACAAGACTTTTGAAAATTGTATCACATAGTCTAGAATATTTGCTCCAAAACTAGGGATGATCCGATCACGCGATCGGAAATCGGGCCTGATCACGTGGTTTCAGACTCTATCTAATCGGACGTTACCTCCCGATCAGGACTCGGATATATGTTAATTAGGGGTGTAACGGTACATGTATTCGTAATTATTGAACCGTTTCGGTAAGAGGCTTCCGGTTCGGTACGCATACAAACCGCACGATTCCTAGGACCTTTTTTCCTGCAGACAAAATTCGCGCTGGCGCGATCACCACAACGTTGCACAACATCAAATGGCAAACGTAATGAAAGCGGAACGAAACTGCGCTTCTCATTATATTGTGCTTAACGGACCATTTATCAGTTCGGAACAGCAACATCTGTGCAGCGCGAGATCAAACGACACTGTGCTAAGAGATCCAGTAAAGAAAACATTTGAATTCGCCACTGAAGTAATAACATCGCTGCGAGATCTAGTGAGAAGCATTCACATTTCTCCGTTATTAACCGTAGATCTCTATTAGATCAAACAGCGCTGACGTGGGAACCAGGAGAAACATAGTCCCGTATATTTGGAGCATTGGGGTCACTAGACAAGGGTTTATTGAACTCAACACAAACTTTTGTGTTAGAATCTCATAAAAATTTAGTTTTGTTTTTCATGTCCCTAATATAAAAAAGATAAAAGCTGACCTGGTGAACTATATGAAGAATGCGGTGTGTTACTGACTTGAATAGAAGGATGACACAAAAGATGACACAAAAGAGCCATATGAAAGTATGTCTGGAGTTTGCCAAACTCCTAATAATGAACCATTTGTGATGTAGAAAGAAATTATGTGATCGGATCAGGTTAGCCACAATTCAGAGTGAGATGTGTGGTGCAATTCTTGCTCTGTCCACACGAAACACCAAATCTACAGTGAAGACAATGGTGCAATCATCTCGCTCCGTGCTACTCTGAATGAACTGCACATCTTGACAATCCAGATAAAAGATTGATGGCAACAATTTTTTTGTTGTTGAGAAAACGTTCCTCATTCTGCAGGACAGTGTTCCCAAACCAAGGCAAAATGAACGTTTGTTCAAGAAACTAATTGCCCAGTTTTTAACTATTTTGAAAATGTGCCTAGAATTACTTGAATCAAATTGGTCTGGAAAAATGGACCAAATTCACACAGCACTTTAAACACTGTGCTACAGATGAAAAAGAGAACTGTGGTAGAGAAGTAAAGGAGAATAAAATTCATATAGGCCTGAAAGTGCCTTTACAAGAAATTACTGTATGTGTAACAAGTAGTGGCAAGGAAAACGCGTTGTTGAGGTGTAAATCTAATTCATCCAAATTAGGGATGCACGATAGTGGATTTTGGCCGATATTCGATATGCCGATATTTTCAAACTAATTTTGCCCGATGCCGATACCGATATATTTTTTTTTTTTTTTAAGTGCAAAAAAAAAACGTATTAAAGCTTCTATTAAAGTTCTCAATCAAGAGCAGTGAGTGATTTCCTCTGTGTTTTGTTGTTTTATTAACATTTAAAGGGATAGTTCTCCCAAAAATGTAAATTGTGATCATTTACTCTCTCAAGTTTTTTTTGTTCTGTTGAAAATAAAAGTTATTTGGAAGAATGTGGCTAACCAAACAGTTGCTGTACTCCAGTGACTTCCATAGTATATTTAAGCACAAGAAAGAAATTAATACAGGTTTGGAACAACATTAGAGTGAGTAAATAATGACAGAATTTTTATTTCTGGGTGCAGTATCTCTTTAAGGACAAGCGGCAGCATATTATTACGGTCTCTTTAAGAACTGCACGCGACGCGTCTAATACACACGCATTTGACAAGTAGATTTCCTCTGTTTGCTTTCACTTTAGACATAACCAACTTTGTTTATGTAAACCTTGTGTGTATTTTACAGTATCAGCGCAATAAGACTCGAAAGATTAGTCCAGTATGCAGGCGCTGTGACAGGCTTTTAGTTCCTGTGAGCGTCGGGTGTACGCGCTCAGAAAAGCGGATGTTAGAACAGCGCATCAGCACGTGAATGACATGTTTAACTAGCAAGACTTTGACGCACATGCAAATAATGAACTTTTGTGAATTGCAGTGTCCCGTGAGTGTAACTCTACCTCTGCATATACATGTGATGTGATGTGAATGTACGTCGCGTTGTACAGTATGTTGATATGAAGGCGCCAGAATTGAACTGATAGAATGCACAATACTATGATTTTTCTTCAAAAGCAGATAGTGGAGAAATTTTTTATCGTCCACGAACAAAAAACGCGTGAGAAGCACACCCCTAGTTGGAAGTTTAAGTTGCTGGTGCTCATGCTTCGTTCACGGTCGTCACGTGCGCATAGGAAACACACCACCCTATCCGCAAGGCTCATCGGCAGAAATATTCATATCGGCCGATGCCGATGATGGTCATTTTAAGCTTTTATCGGCCGATACCGATGTTGTCCCGATATCATCGTGCATCCCTAATCCAAAATAAGGAACTAAAATAGAAACAAGGTAAAACATTGGTAACAAAGTAAACCATCTCGTATCGGCTGATAAATGCTAATTTTTAATGTTATCAAACTGATAAGAAAATGAGGCAGATATATTAAAGCCGATAAATAATGTATATCCTTCAGCTTGAGACGCTTCCAGATTCACATTGTTTGCCATGATGGTTTTCAATTGCTTGATATGATTGAAATCACTTTGAAAAGGAATATAGTGCAATGTGCTGCACAAATCTGTCATATAGGCTTCATAAAATTACAATGAGAACTTGACTGTAAAAGAATGTTGTGAATTCTTTGTGCACCGGTGTTTCAGCGCATCGTGGCAAGAAGAGCAAGAGTTACACCATGACTAGCACACATTTACACACAATTACACATTTATTCACTATGCGCTTTTATCCAAAGTGACTTGAGGAATACAGCAAGCGGATATAAGTCGTAATTGTCAGGGTCTTGCTCTGGCAGCTTTGTCTGTGTTGTCTTTGTTTCATGTCTCTATGTTTGTGTTGTGCTTGAACATATGGTTGTGTTTGTGTTGGCCATGTGCTCCTCTGTTCCTGCCTCCTTGTTTCCCTGTACCACGCCCTCTTGTCTAGTTGAGTCCTCGTTTGTCTGAGTGTTGTCACCTGTTCCTCATGTTCTCTGCTCCCTTGTTTCAGTCCTCATTTACGTGAGTGTGTTCACCTGTTCCTTGTCTAAGTGTTCTCACCTGTTACTCTTGTTAACTCCCTTTATGTGTGTGCTCTTTCCCTCATGTGTTGCCAGTTCGTTGAATGTTGTGCTACTGTTTAAATCTGTGCTACTTAGCTAGTTTCTTGTTACCTAAGTCTATTGTGTTTTATTTGTAGAAGTTTGTTAGTGCTTTAGTTCTGCCATTGGTCCTGTCTGTCTTGTCTCCTGAGTCTCTAGTTCCAGTCCTGCTAGCAGAGCGTCCCTGGCTGCTTGCACTCTGTGCTTTGGTGCAAGCCTGGTGCTTAGCCTGAGATCCCTGAGTGCCTTGCTGTTGTCCTTGGAGGTTCCTGTCTGGCTATTGCTAGGACTCTCAGGTCTCTTTCTGCTCTGCAAACACTACTCTCCAGCCTACAGTCTTCTTGTGCTAGCTACAGCTGCTGCTCTGCAAGTTTTGCTGCAACGGCTGTCTTTGTGTCTCATCCCTGCCTTTTGTCTGGACTGTTCACCTCTCCCACCACATCTTGTCTACTGTTTGTCAATAAACCTGTTAACACTCGTTCTGCATTTGAGTCCTCCTTCATAGACCCGTGACAGAACGAACTGGCCAGTTCAGGACTCAGCAGAATGAGCATCAAGATCCTGCCACCTGCTAACATCCAGGAGAGAATGTCTCGTCATCGTGGTCTCACTGCTCTTCGCCAGGATGGCTTTGAGGTGGGGGGTTTTGCCCAATTCTTTTGGACCATGTCTGTGGGGCTAGATTATAATGACGCTGCTCTCAAGGACATTTTTAACTCCTGCTTGGATGACCCCCTGCCTGCATGGGAGATGGATTCTCTCAGGATTCTGGATTTCTGGGGTTTCTCTAGGTACCTTGGTAATCGCAGTAAGTGGGGAATGCCGCCCAGTCCACCGGAATCTGCTTTCAACAACCACCCTGATCTTCCTCGCCTGTCTCGTCACATTTATGATCCTCCTCTGGCTTCCACTAAAGAACTAAGATTCAGACGGAATAGGGCAGTCCAATCCACCACAGCTACACCAGAGTCAGTCAAACAAACCGCCATCTCTCAGGGATCCAGGTCAGTCCCAGTCACTTCAATATCTGTTATTCAAGACCCAGTCAAGTCAACCGCTGTCATCTCTCAGACTATTAAGGCAGTTCCAGCCACCTCTGAGTCTGCTGACTTAACCTCTGTTTTCCCAGTAACTACCCAGAGTGTTCCTGTTACTTCAGAGTCTGCTAGGTCTGTTTCAGTCACTGCTGAGTCGACGGTCACTGCTGTTCTGCCTGGTTTGGCTGAGTTAGCTCTAGATACTACAGAGGCTGTCCAGCACACAGTATCAGCCCGTCGAAGGAGGAAGAAGAGAAAGGCCTGTGCAGAACAGTCTACAATTCTCCATTCTCAAGCTCCAGGTCCAGTGGTTCATGAGGTATCAATTCCAGTAGAACCATTTTCTAAGCCTTTGACTAGTAATGTCATTCCCTCAGAGACAATTTCTCCCAGTCCTGTCATGTTCACAGAGGTCATTTCCAAGCTGCCTGTTGTCATTGCCGCAGAGGCCTTCTCTGAATGTCTTACAAGTCTTGTCAAGTCCCTAGACATTTCTGCCAAGCCTGTCAAGTCTGCAGAATGCGAGCCCGCTGCTGTGAAGGCGGCCCCCGAGCCCGCTGCTGTGAAGGCGGCCCCCGAGCCCGCTGCTGTGAAGGCGGCCCCCGAGCCCGCTGCTGTGAAGGCGGTCCCCGAGCCCGCTGCTGTGAGGGCGGTCCCCGAGCCCGCTGCTGTGAGGGCGGTCCCCGAGCCCGCTCTGTGAGGGCGGTCCCCGAGCCCGCTGCTGTGAGGGCGGTCCCCGAGCCCGCTGCTGTGAGGGCGGTCCCCGAGCCCGCTGCTGTGAGGGCGGTCCCCGAGCCCGCTGCTGTGAGGGCGGTCCCCGAGCCCGCTGCTGTGAGGGCGGTCCCCGAGCCCGCTGCTGTGAGGGCGGTCCCCGAGCCCGCTGCTGTGAGGGCGGTCCCCGAGCCCGCTGCTGTGAGGGCGGTCCCCGAGCCCGCTGCTGTGAGGGCGGTCCCCGAGCCCGCTGCTGTGAGGGCGGTCCCCGAGCCCGCTGCTGTGAGGGCGGTCCCCGAGCCCGCTGCTGTGAGGGCGGTCCCCGAGCCCGCTGCTGTGAGGGCGGTCCCCGAGCCCGCTGCTGTGAGGGCGGTCCCCGAGCCCGCTGCTGTGAGGGCGGTCTCCGAGCCCGCTGCTGTGAGGGCGGTCTCCGAGCCCGCTGCTGTGAGGGCGGTCCCCGAGCCCGCTGCTGAGAGCGCTGTCCCTGTGCACGCCAGCGCAGCCCAGGAGGGCGCTCACAAGTCAGTCCCAGAGCAAGCCAGCGCTGCCCAGGAGGGCGCTCACGAGTCAGTCCCCGAGCATGCCAGCGCTGCCCAGGAGGGCGCTCACGAGTTCCCATTCCTCCCGTCTCACCCTCTGCGTTTCCTGGTTATGGTTCCCCTAAGCCGGCACCTCCTTTGTCAGCCTTGAACTTTTTACCCGGTTCTGTTCCCACCCGCCCCATCCCTCCCTCTGTGTTTCCTGGTCAGTTTGGGACTTCTATGTTTACGCCCCACCCGCCTCCCCAGTTGTTGCCTCCTTGGACTTCTATGCCTGTTTTGGACGCCAGGAGGCGTCCATTAGATGGGGGGTACTGTCAGGGTCTTGCTCTGGCAGCTTTGTCTGTGTTGTCTTTGTTTCATGTCTCTATGTTTGTGTTGTGCTTGAACATATGGTTGTGTTTGTGTTGGCCATGTGCTCCTCTGTTCCTGCCTCCTTGTTTCCCTGTACCACGCCCTCTTGTCTAGTTGAGTCCTCGTTTGTCTGAGTGTTGTCACCTGTTCCTCATGTTCTCTGCTCCCTTGTTTCAGTCCTCATTTACGTGAGTGTTCACCTGTTCCTTGTCTAAGTGTTCTCACCTGTTACTCTTGTTAACTCCCTTTATGTGTGTGCTCTTTCCCTCATGTGTTGCCAGTTCGTTGAATGTTGTGCTACTGTTTAAATCTGTGCTACTTAGCTAGTTTCTTGTTACCTAAGTCTATTGTGTTTTATTTGTAGAAGTTAGTGCTTTAGTTCTGCCATTGGTCCTGTCTGTCTTGTCTCCTGAGTCTCTAGTTCCAGTCCTGCTAGCAGAGCGTCCCTGGCTGCTTGCACTCTGTGCTTTGGTGCAAGCCTGGTGCTTAGCCTGAGATCCCTGAGTGCCTTGCTGTTGTCCTTGGAGGTTCCTGTCTGGCTATTGCTAGTACTCTCAGGTCTCTTTCTGCTCTGCAAACACTACTCTCCAGCCTACAGTCTTCTTGTGCTAGCTACAGCTGCTGCTCTGCAAGTTTTGCTGCAACGGCTGTCTTTGTGTCTCATCCCTGCCTTTTGTCTGGACTGTTCACCTCTCCCACCACATCTTGTCTACTGTTTGTCAATAAACCTGTTAACACTCGTTCTGCATTTGAGTCCTCCTTCATAGACCCGTGACAGTAATATTTAGAGATACAGCCATTGCAATTTTCTTGGCCGCTTTTTCGTTTTTTTTTGTAAGCTTGACCTGCCGATACCGATTATTTTCTTTCTAAGAACTATAGTTGACAGCATATACA
The DNA here is from genome assembly GCF_029890125.1 of Rhinichthys klamathensis goyatoka. Lineage (NCBI taxonomy): Eukaryota > Metazoa > Chordata > Actinopteri > Cypriniformes > Leuciscidae > Rhinichthys > Rhinichthys klamathensis. The sequence continues at coordinate 3,785,258 of NW_026606621.1, forward strand.
AACAAAAATCTACTTTTCTTCAATGCAAAGATTTATTTTAATAAAAAAACACCTGTAAACAGTCTTTAATAAAATAAGAACAAATAAACAAATACATATAAAAAAGCACAAAAGCACAAATAAATGCAATAGAGAGCTATAAAATAAACACGGCTTTAAAAAAAATAGTTCACTTCAAAATGAAAATTCTGTCATCATTTACTCACCCTCAAGTTGTTTCAAACCTGTATCAATCAGTGTTCTTTTCTCTGCTGAAATACAAAAGAAGATATTTTGAAGAATGTTGGTGACCAAACAGTTGATGTACCCCATTGACTTCCATAGTATTTTTTTCCTACTATGGAAGTAGGAAAAAATGCCATGCTGTCAAACTAACATGTTTAATCTCTCACAATATAATCACCTACTCCTTACATGAGTGTTTAATCAAAACATCAAAAAGATTGTGTGTTGTATTTGACTGCAAAGATAAAGTGAGAAAAATCTATCATACTGTCCAGGTTTTAGTAAATCAATGCTGCACATGTATGGCCCTGTCACAATGTGTTACCCAAAAGAAATTTAATTTATAATCATGATAGATCAATCGTACTGCTATGCAGTGCCGTATTGCTGTCTGTTGTAATCACATTTACAGTGTAAAGGAGAGAAACCTCTGACACTATGTCATCATTTGCACTATAATTAAAAGAAACAGCATGGAAAGGAATTAGATTAGAATTTCAATGTCTTATCTTCACTCCAGGGATGACAGTTTGCATTCATCACCAGTCAGGGCTTTAAGCTGGCGTTGTATGTAACTTTGTTTTTTAACCCGATTTTGTTTTTTGGTCTGTCTTGCTTAGTTGCATTTAGTATAACCTTACAGTCAAAGATCACAGATCTGGTTTTGCCCATAATATATATATATATATATATTTACCTACTTCTGTCATGAAACTCTGGACGGTGCAGGCTAATAGGTCTTTAACTTATTGGTAGCAATCATGTCAAACTACATAGTACAGCTGATTGGTTGCTGTTGCATCAGCGGCCAATGAGCTTGCTGCTCAAACATTCAAATACTTGGCATTGTTTGCTGTTAACAGTCTGCAGCACACTTTCAGAACACATCTGGAATCAACATTTAAGATACGTAAAAATTATCTTTTATCTTTTTAAGATAAAAAAGTGCATCCATCCATGATAGAAATAATCCATATGGCTCCAGGGGGTTAAGAAAGGCCTTCTGAAGCGAAGCGATGTGATTTTGTGTAGGAAAAAAATCCATATTTAAAACTCTAGCAACTAAAATAACTAGCTTCCGCAGACGGCCGTACGCTTTGATTTAAGGCGAAAGAGCCTTGACTTGACGCATGACGTGTTGACAAACGCAGAAGCTCAGAGGATAGAGCAAAACAAAACACAAATTAGAAGTCTAAAACTCAAATTTTTAAAGAGAAATGTCGGAGGAGCTTGAGTTTGTTGCCCAGGCTTATTTGTTTGAACCGCAAGAGGCGTGAAAGCGTACGTTACTCGTAGATCCTATGTCATACATCGTGTCATTGGTTACTCTTTTGGCCTAAGTCGACTTGTGTTGGCCGTCTGCCGGAAGCTAGTTATTTTAGTTGTTAAAGTTTTAAATATGTATATTTTTCTTACATAAACGCATTGCTTTGCTTCAGAAGGCCTTTATTAACCCCCCAGAGCCGTGTGGATCACTTTTATTATGGATGGATGCACTAATTATCCTTCTTCAAAGGATAATTATACTATATACTTATCAAATATACTATGGCTTCAAAATATCCTTCTACATTCACTGCCATTATAAAGCTTGAAAGAGCCAGGACACTTTTTAATATAATTCCTATTGTATTTGTCTGAAAGAAAGTCCTATAATCCTAGGAAGGCTTGAGGGTGAGTAAATCATGGGGTAATTTTCATTTTTGGATGAACTAACCCTTTAACTGCCAAAGATCTAAGACGCGACCCTCCATCCTTCTTGTGAACTATGAAGTACCGCCTGTAAAACCCGGAATCTCTCTTGGGAAGAGGGATATGTTATATGGCCTCTTTCGCCAAGAGAGACTGAACCTCCTGTTCCAGCACCTGAGCCTGCTCTGGACTGAATATAGTGGACAGTACTCCCTTGAATCAAGGGGGAAGAGAATCACATAGTCGTCAGGACCCATTGATCCTTAGATCCGTCTACTCCTGGGCTGGCTTCGAATGAGAGTGCCGTCTCAACCCCCAGTCTCTGTGAGGTGGGGCTTGAGAGGCGACACTCTCTTTTTACTGTTTATGGTGCGAGGAACAAGGCCAGGAGGGGGGAGCGGGGGATCCAAAATTAAAGCTCTATCTTTTTCTGTTATTCCCATAAGGTTCAGCCATAAGTGCCTCTCCATAGCCACCAAAGCTGCCATGCATTGCCCAATAGCTGTGCTCATTCAGCTCCATGATCGTGGACAAAAGAAACAAAAGACAAAAGAGCCTAGCAGAAAATGGCTTCTTCCAGGACCTTGACACCTTAATGTGGAGGTCCGGAAAGAACGTGGAGGCTGTAATTTGCTGGGCAAGAAGCGTTCGTCTAGCCTACTTTTTATCTGTATTTGATGTGGGTGGAGCTTACACTGGATGTTTGTCTATATGAAAAGCCTATTTTAAATATCATTCGGTTCCCTTCATAGTTATTATATAGCAAATATGTTTTCTTTCTTTCTTTTTTTTTTTTTTACAATTATTCCTTTTTTTATTACAAAATTTCTGTAAATATCTTTTAATTAAAACCGTAAAATGCAATAGTTTTGTTGTAGAGAACATTTGCATGTGGGATGGGTGGGACAAGTTCCCACCACTTTTTGAAAGCCATTTTAAAAAATGCTTGCAGAAGTCATGTATAGCACATAGAAAAGCATATCCAATCCCTCATTCTTCATAATTTAATTGAACATGTAACACAAAAAATATTTGCTGCATTTTATGTCGTTGCCATGACTCATTTTCATTCATATAGTTTACACTCATTCACTTTACACACAAAATATTACATTATAGTTTTAGTTGTTTATCCAAATTATTGTGCTGTCACCTGGCTCTTGTTATCCAGCGAGAACAAGGAATTACCCCTTTTCTACTATTCTACTACTAATGAACCCCTTTTCTACTATTCATTTGAATTTGTTACTTGTTTTGTCTAATGCTTTTCTGAATATGGTATTCGGCTTTGTGTGCATCCTCGTTGTGTATTTTGATAAGAGAAAGGGGCCAGCACTGCACCCTGAGGTACACTAGTGGTTTGTCAGGATCTGGTGATTCACCATGTCACTTGGAGATCTATTGGGATGAAGGCACATTTTTTTGGAGGCAGCTCTCACCAGCCCCAGGGTTTCAGCTACTGACGTAAGAGAGTACAGCTTAAATCAAGTCTTAGTATAAGTTTACACGACAACGATCTACTATTAACAGATTTTTTTTCCTTTGTGTTTTTCACATACAGACGACAATGTGGTCAAAGCGATCCCTGTTCACACGGATCTGCAAAAACGACTAAAAATGTTGTATTATGCATGCCAGGCCAGCAGTTGGAGATGTCACTTTGTGAAGAAACACTACACGCCTATAGACTGAAAACGTAATACACATGCACGTGACATCATTGTTTTCACGAATTTAATTTTTTGTAGTTTACATGGAGACATTAACATTATCATTTTCAAAAACGTGCACTTTGAAACTCGTTTCCAAAGTTTCTTTTTTCAGTCCTCCAAAACACTGTTGTCGTGTAAATGAACGGCCAAAATGCATAAAAAGTTTTCCGTTTTTAGTTGAAAGTGGTGTTGTATAAACGCCCCCTTAGCTAGTGTACCTGTAAGCTTTTTTAAATTGAAAAGAGTTGTGAACATTAGCCGAATGTAAAGACAGTCCTGTAAGTATGCATAAACTTTTTCTTTTACACATAAACATGATTTTAAATGAGAGTTGCACATGATATTATGCAGAGCAAGGCTCATCAGGGTGATTTTATCAGAGCTGTGAGCCAGTAGAGTGAGATTGCTCAGGGACGCTCATGCAGGTTGGCACGTTTGCCTTTAATTGGGTGCAGATGAGGTTTTATAATGTCTGCCTTTGGCTTTCTCCCTGTCCAAATTCCCACCCCCATATCACCCTTATGCTGTCACTCTCTCCCTGTCACACTTCACATCATGGCTTCAGGAAAATAGACCATATGGACAATGGTTCAGTTGTTGCATCTTTAACCATACATCCAATGTGATAGACCTCTGCAGGGAGCTGGAGTTTCGAGAATAATCTGAGACCACCCTCATATGACTCATCTACTCATGTGGAATCTGCATGAGTAGATGTTTTTCAACAGTATCAATGACAGTCTAAGCTGCATAGTAATATTCGTATCTATCAGTTATGGACTACATAGACAATCTCTAAAACATTGCTGCAAAAAAAAAAAAAAAAAAAATGCTGAACCTCTGATGACACCCACAGTTTCGATCTGCCTGCCAATGTGATGTAATGCTGCTGCTTTGTTCCATAAATTGAGCTCTGACGTTCCATCAGGCTCATGCACTCGCAATGCAAAGGCAGTTCCAAAAATACCTTGCTTTGGCCAAATTCTAAGGCAGCATTGCATGGCAATGTAATTGCATGGCATCGGCTGTAAGATGACGACAAAGTGGGAAAAAATGCTGACTATAAATATATTTCATTCAGTACAGTAAAGTATCAATACAAATCTAATTAATAACTGAGCGTTTTATCCAACATTTGTGTTTGTTGAATATTTGATGCTTATTAAAGTATCACATCAATGTCAAACTCTGTAGGAAATAATTCTGCCCGATGCTTCATGTGAGGGGCGCTATTTATTTATGCTTTTGGATATATTTATGGTCTCTATGAATACTTGATTCTAATTGCCTGGAAAGTGTGCATTACCATTTAATGCATAGGCAGTTCCAGTTTAAACACATTCTAAGTTAATGGGCTGTCTTCATTGAAGGAAACACGCATGCATACAGATAAAATGTATTCATATTCATTCAAATAATTTTACCAAATGATTTATTCAATGATTTTAATGCACAACATGGAATCACCCGAGGTGAAGCGGATTATTAAATTATTTCTGTCATAGAGCGTTCCAAATTGGTCACTGTTGAGGTTCCATTTCAGAAAACAGCTGCCTATGTATTGTAAGCAGTAGACTAGCTCACTGGGTTGTGATCAGAGCTACTGAATGATCATCATATATATCAAGCTATCACTGAATGATTTGCAGACTATTTACACAGTACTCGGTTAATTCAAATAATACTATGTTATTACAATAATGTGCATCAAAAATTTAAGCTTGACATATTTTGTTAGTGAAATATAAATGTGAAGAAATGGATTAAGAAGAGTGATATTACTTCACTGTAACACTGTAACAAAAATATTGTACAAAAACAGTCAAATGACTGGCGGCTGCCAAACAAAAATAAAAAAATAAAAAAGTAAAGTAAAATTTTCTCAAATAAAGTGCAAACACTATTTTACAGACATTTTTATTAAAAGTTTAACAAAACAACACTGTTATTTTACAGATTCTAAGATTATTATGATCCAACACATTCAGTAAAATGAGGGCAAAAAAAACGTTCTGCAGAGAAACAATGTTCAAGATTGTAAATTAACAGTTTTATTTTGAAAGTCAAAATAAAAATCTGTAAATAAAAAAATCTGTAAATTTAATGGCTCAGTTTTTGAAGAATTACAGTACGAATCTTAAATGAAATATAACATATAGCATTTAAACTACTAACACTAAAACCGTTTCATCAACAATGTTTTCAACATCTACAAGATTTTCAACGTTTCACTATTAGTTTCAGGATTCCACCAGCTTCACTCACTCCTCCCACTCGTTCACAGTCCCCTGAGTTTTAATCATCATCACCTGCACCTCATCAGTTCACCTCCCTATATATTCAACTCCTCTTCACACACTCATTGTCTGGTCTCGTCTCTACATGACGTGTTAATGTGATTCATCAATAACTACAGTCACATCAGTTCTCCTTTGACCTCGTCTCTAAAGGGCCGGCCCAAGTCTCTGTCCTTATCTCCTGAAGCCATCTTAGCCTTTCAACAACTGAAAGAAGCCTTCCTCCTGACTGCTCCCATCCTGGTTCATCCTAACCCTAGATATACCGTTTGTTGTTGAGGTGGATGCATCCTCAACAGGAGTTGGAGCAGTTCTATCACAGCGGCAGGGTGATCCTCCCAAACTCCATCCATGTGCCTTCTACTCTAAGAAGCTGTCCCCGGCGGAGCGGAACTATGATATTGGGAATCGGAAGCTGCTCGCCATCAAGCTTGTGTTAGAGTAATTGCGTAATTACCAATTACTGAGTAATTGGAGGCATTGGCTGGAGGGAGCTAATCACAAGTTTGAGGTTATAACCGATCATCGCAACCTGGAATACCTCAGAGAAGCGAAAAGGCTGAATCCCCGTCAGGCTCGATGGGCTCTCTTCTTTACCCGCTTTGATTTTACCGTGTCATACCGACCTGGAAGCAAGAATTGCAAAGCGGATGCTCTCTCTCGTCTTCATCATGCTTCAACCGAAGATTCGCTACCAGAACGTATCCTCCCTCCAGCCATGATCATCAGCCCCATCATCTGGGACATCGACGAGCAGAATTCCCAGGAGAACCTTCGTCATCCTGCTCCGCCGGGAGGTCCAGAGGGGCGCGGAGGTCCATGGAGAGGTCTTCAAACCTCTCCATCTTCGTGCCACCCTTCTGGACTCAGCTCATACCGCTCCGGGCTCTGGACATCCAGGTAGCAGGCGTACCCTCTCGCTCCTCAGTAATCGGTACTGGTGGCCGTCCTTCTCACGGGATGTTTCCAGGTATGTTCGGGGATGCTCCGTCTGTGCCATTACCAACAACCCCAGAAGATTCCCGGAGGGCAAGCTCGTGCCACTTCCTATCCCACAACGACCATGGTCCCACCTTGGAATTGATTTCATGACGGACCTTCCCAGATCCAGTAACCACACTTGTGTCCTCGTCGTTGTGGAACGCTTTTCGAAAGGCCAGACTGAGCGGAAGATCCAGGAGATCGGACGACATCTCAGGACCTATTGCCACCAGTACCAGGACAGCTGGAGCCGGTTCCTTCCATGGGCGGAGTACGCCCAGAATTCCCTTTGGCAATCCACCACTGGGCTCACCCCCTTTCAGTGTGTCCTGGGTTATCAACCTCCACTCTTCCCTTGGTCGGGTGAGCACTCTGAGGTTCCAGCTGTCGATTACTGGTTCCATTAGAGCGAGAGGGTATGAGACTCGGCTCACGTACACCTCCAGCAGGCAGTATCCTGGATCCAGATCTCCTCACTCAGTTTCACGTTGACCATCCTGATCGCCCCGCTCCCAGGGGTCGTGGTAGACCTCGTCGCCGTCTTCGTCCCTTGTCTCAGGCGTCGAGAGCCGCCTCGGAGGAGGGGGGTACTGTCAGGATTCCACCAGCTTCACTCACTCCTCCCACTCGTTCACAGTCCCCTGAGTTTTAATCACCATCACCTGCACCTCATCAGTTCACCTCCCTATATATTCAACTCCTCTTCACACACTCATTGTCTCGTCTCTACATGACACTACAGACTATCACGCAACTTACCCAGTACCTTCCAGAGATCCATCCATTGATCACCTGCTAACCTTCACACGGAAGTTCAGTCTCCAGTCTCCGGTCATCAGCCTGTACCCAGTGACTCTCCATCCGCATCTGTAAACAAAGACTCTGGTTATCCTTCAGCTAAGTTCCATCCTGAATATCGTCTGCTTGCATACTCACCATATCTCTGTCTGGATCTGCAACCTGTAAATAAACACTATTTCACTTACCACCTGTCTGACTCCTGTTCCATCCGTGACAATTAGCTACTGTTTCGTATTGTATTGTAAGACTGTATTATTATTCAGATGTAAATTTACATTATCAAACAATTCTGCACAAACAGTTTTTCAGAGCCCCAGGAGGAATTGAAAAACTAAAAATGGCATTTCTCCATGTGCCTATCTTGTCTGTTAGGGTTACTATCATGATGATGTCATAATTTCACCTTTAAAAAAGGTAGAGAAAGGGACAAATTCTGCTGTTTGTTGTTTTTAGCTTTTATTTACCATATCAGTATGTATATATGTATGTTTCCCATCTCATCCCTGTGGGCTCCTTATAGTTCTGATCTTTTCATTGTCTTTTAATTCAGAATCCTAAATATACAAGTGTATTAATATGCAAAATCAAAACATACAACAAAAGGTCCACGATTCTGTATCAGAAGTGACAGTTACAGCAGATAAAGAACAATCCTTCTCCAAATTGCCAGTCATCAGATCCTTGGTGTGTCTGGGAGTAAAAAAAGACACTATGATTGACTTAATCCTTAAAAAGGAGGATTTCCTTTTTTCTTTTTTTTCTTCTTTTTTTAAACGAGCTTAAACCATTTTTATGTGAATTGTCTTTTAACAGCATTTGACATTGACACATTCTGGCTATGTGAACAGAGTACTGACAGATTTAAGATTATTAAATGTTGTTAGATCCTTCTGAAATGACAGGAAAGCCAAAAATGTTGGTTGCAGTGTCTTTACCAAATTGTCTGAAGCATCTTGGGACAGTTGCATAAATCGGTTTGAGACTAATCTTACAAGTTAGTCGTCTAAATTTGTTCTTTAAAGGTGCCCTAGAATGTTTTTTTTTATTATTTTATAATGTTTCCTGGGTTACCCTTATAATTTTAGTATGTTTTTTAGATAAAAAATAATCATAATTTAGAAATAAATGGCATTTTTCCTAGCCTGCTTTTAGCCTCTGATTTGAACACTCTGTTTGAAGGGGCGTGTCTGCTGTGGGATTCAGTGTAACCGCGGCCACTGCTGTGATTGGCTGACATGCTTGCATATGAAATAGCTACGCATTACATGTGAAACTCTCTCCCGAATACTTTTACTACTGCTATTATACGTTTTTACTATAACAGCTATCGAGATTAACGAATCGTGAGATGTTTTTAAAGTATTTAGATCTATTCCCATCACATAAAATGTTGCCGTGATGAGCATTGAGCAGATGACAGTGTGTTGATCGCGAGAATGAAGATCTTATCATTGCAAAGCAGTTTCTGCACTCTCTAATGCTTTCCCCAATGCAAACACGATGATGTAAATACAGTAAGAGCTTCGTTGTGCAGTAACGTGCGTCATTGATTTCATAACGAGTTTGGCAAGTGTCCAGATAAACTCGCGCTGTGTGGAAAGATTGTTCTTTGATCGCTTTCTGTATATAATTTGTTCACAATTTAAATACGATTATTTTCATCCTACTAAAAGAAACGATGTGAAGCTGATATTTTAGTCACTGGCTTGACTTACTGATGCATAAACAGTATTGAACGATTTTGAGAGAAAGATTACCTGTCTGAACTTGAACAATTACACATCAGAAAGTGTTGCTTGGTAGCTCGATCCGAGGCCAGCTCTGTATTGGCCCAAGTTGAGGAAACAGTCGGTGAAATGTTTGGAAATTTCCAGAGAAAATAAAATTAACCCATTGTTTCTTCAGAGGCTCAGATGAAGGAACTAAAAAATACTTTTGTGTTCATGTGTACATCCACACTGAGCAACTGCCATGCTTCGGCTGCGCAGTTCCGCCTGGCATTGAGGGCTGGCATTATGCAAATATTTGGAGGCGTACATATTAATGATCCCGACTATTGCGTCACAGTCGGTATTGTGTGGAGAACCGACCGTTTTTCAGGGGTGTTTTTCATAAACGTGAATTAAATGAGAACGCGAAAACAGTCCAGTTTGAGATTCACTCTATGTCATGTCCATGCACTGAACTCTTGTTATTTGACTATACCAAGGTAAATTCAATTTTGAATTATAGGTCACCTTTAAGACTGGTATTTACTTAAGTCAGTTGCATAAAATTTAAGGTTGGTCTAATTTGAGACCAAAAAGTAAGGGTGATTACCCCTTATATAACTTTCTGTTACAATCTACGTATGTTGCCATGGAAGCTAATAAACTGTCAACTGCTCTAGATTCATAATAGTGGTCTGAATTTGTCTTGTCCTATGGCAAATTTTAATATTTTAATTTAAAACCTCTCTGAAAAGGAACTGCTAGAGAAACTGACATCTCCACCTTGAATAAGGTGAAAGCAGATTTTTTTTTTAACATGGATTTCCAAGTGTAGTAGGAGCCATTGATTATTAATTAGGATTCAAGCACCATGAGCCATTGTTTGTTAATAGGAAAGGCTTCCACAGTATTAATGTGCAGGCAATTTGTGATACCAAACTCAGAGTGCTTAACTGTGTCACTCGCTGGCCAGGATCAACCCATGACTCAAGAATATAGATGAATTCCCAAATTCATGATGCGTTTGAGAGAGGAGAATTGTAGGGTGTGCTCTTGGGTAACTCTGGTTATCCACTAAAACCCTGGCTTCTCACACCCTTCTTGAACCCAGTCAGTGTGCCTCAAACTCTGTACATCACAGCCCATGCCAAAACAAGAAATGCTAGGTGTTGTCTACATGGAGAGATCAAAATGAAACTATTGAGAGTCTGCCACATAATCTGTTCTTGTGTTGTTTTGCATAACATGGCAAGGTAATAAATACAATTTTAGTTGTAATTTAAACTCCTAGTTGCATATTCCCCAATGATTTTAAATTATAGGAGTAAAATATCACTTTGCTTTTCAATAGAGATCTTGCACTCCCAGACTTGGAGGATAACCAACCAATGCTTGAAGAACCTACTTTGGAGATTACTGAGGTAGGAGATGAAGATGGATCTGGGCGTTATTTTTGACAGAAAATATTTTCTCTGTTTGACTGAGAAAACTGAAAGAATGGAGACTTTGAAATGTATTTGACAAAATAATTTATTCATTGAGACAATATTTACAAAAATATGATGCAAAGGATCATAATCTTCAAATCTACATTCAAAATTTGGTACAAAACTTGCAGATTTTTGCGGCACAGGCTATGTGAACACGCGCACGCACACACACACACGCACACAAAATATAGGACATGATTTGAAAATGCTAAATGGTCTTAAAAACGGTCACACTCATGGTCATAGGAAATTAATCAGAAATACAAAAATACAGATTACAAATCAATCACAATGCAGGATTGAGGGGGTTAAACTCTTTAACATCAAGAGTGAAAAATAGACACTGCTCACACTTACACACTCACTTGTGCACACACACTCAGAGTGAGATCAAAGTCTGACTATTATAGATGTGCCAAAAGACTCAATTAATAGTATTTTGAAATCAAGAATTTGAAATCAAATCAGAGCTGGATTATCTTTTTATTTGTGTACCATTGTCATTGAATTGTGATGTTTGAATTAGATGGGTAACAAAATACGGTAACACTTTACTTAAAGGGGTGTGCATAAGACTGACATGACACCTTCATAATCATGACAGGACACATATCATGAATATGAATGAGGGTTTATGCATGTTTATGACAACTGTTATTAAGTGTCATTCGCTCAATTATGACATTTTTAATGCAAATATGACATTGTTTGAGATGTCTTTGTTATGACACCTTGACATAAACCAATACATCATAACCTGTCAGTGTCTTTGCCATGACAACTTGACATTACTAAGACAACACAACCTGTCATAAATATGTCAGAAACATGACAGCAGATTAATTATCAAACTTAAGAAACCACTTAGCTTTATGGGTTAACATTACATTAAACTGTCAGGTAGTTGGTTTTGACATTGGCTGTCATGAGGCATTTTAATGACAAATTCAATTTGTTCCACTGTAGTTGAGGTCAAGAAAAATATTCATGACACAATTATAATGGCCTCATGTCAGCCAATGTCAAAACCAACCACCTGACAGCTTAATGTAATGTTAACCCATAAAGCTAAGTGGTTTCTTAAGTTTGATAATTAATCTGCTATGTTATGTTTATGACATATTTATGACAGGTTATGATGTCTTGGTTTATGTCAAGTTGTCATAATAAAGACATATCAAACAATGTCATATTTGCATTAAAAATGTCATAATTGAGTGACAACTTAATGACAGTTGTCATAAACATGCATAAAACCTCCTTCATATTCATGACATGTGTCATGTCATGATTATGAAGGTGTCGTGTCAGTCTTATGCACACCCCTTCAAGTAAAGTGTTACCCAAAATACTTTTTCTGATTTTAGGGAAATTTATGGTTAGGTTTAGGGCTAGGGATAGAGTTAGGATGTTTTCGGACAGGAATGTTGCTCCAGGATCAACAAAATATGTTGATCCAGGAACGTGTCTTACAGTACCTGGCAAAATCACGGCATACTGTGTGTGTGTGTGTGTGTGTGTGTGTGTATGGATTGACATCATGGGGACATCAAAGTTACATTTACTTCACCCATAATGACCCTTTTGCATTTTAACAAATCATTGACCTTTCATTTATAACCACTCTTATGCCTAAATGCCAACTGTGCACACAGCTGTGGCATTTTCTGTATCTGGCCCTTTTCTGTATTGCAGTTTTTACACAATTTGTTAACCCCGCTGTCTACAGTAACACTCATCTATAAACATTGCTATAATTGCATACAAGTTACAATATTTGTCTGCAGCCTTTTATTTAACATTATAGATTCTCCAAGCTGTTGACTGCTGTGGTTAAGCCGTTACATCATTCATGATATGGGACAATGTCAGACATCCCACCCTGCAAAAACTAATTTCTGGGAGATGCAACTCATCAATCTTGTTGAATATTAAGTTTAATATACTGTATAAGCAAAGACAGGATTCTAAATTGTCCATATTTGAATGTGTATATTCCACACATTGCATGCTGGGATGCATTCCAGTAATTTCAGACCTTTTTCTCAGATGTACTGCTTTTTCTAGTTTCAAATGTCTCAATATAGGGTATGCCTCAGTGTGACTTCACTGTATGTTTCTCTCACACACTCTTTCTCATGCATTGAAATGCACACGAGTGTGTTTGTGAAAGTTGATGGGTGGTTTTTGGGGAGTTGAAGCTTGTAAAGATGCATGATTTTCTCAACTCTGTTCGCAATTTGGATAAACTGATTATGTGTGTGGCCAGAGGCACAACATGCCTGAAAGTTTCAACCTGGAGAGCAGTGCAGCATTGTACTCCCAGGAACAATACTGTATACATATAACAGTGTTTTACAATAGTTACTGTAATTTGTCAATGTCATAACACTTAAAAATAACAGTCGGGTTGTTAATTTAAAGATATTGTTTGTCATTTTACCATAAAAATTTGATTTTTTAACAGCGTTTATTAGACCAAGCAGGCTCAGTGGAAAAACATGCCTGTGTTTACATTGATTCTTGCCAGCTTTGAAACATCCAGTGAGTTGCATAGCACACAAAACCACCAGTGTTTAATTATGATGGTTGTTGTATGTGGCAGTTGAGAAATTAAATGTCCAGTGAGTGGCACTAAAAGGTTTGTATTTGAAAAGAACGTAGTACCTACACTAAGCCCTACCCTAAACGTAACCTGTAGTGTTAAAAAAGCAACCATGCTGCCTCTACCATTTTAACTGCTTCTACAAGTCTTTGATCGTTTTTTTTTTTTTTTGTGACTCATTTTTCACAGGACTTGTTTCAGAGCGAACAAGTGAAAAATCAACCTTATTAATTATTCAAGCCCCAGTGCATGATGGGAACACCAGTATCCGAAAAGTAGAGTAATTTTACTTATTTTTATAACGTTGATATTTACGCTTTGATTTATACAAGCTTGAATTGAGTACTTATATAGAATTTACTTTTATTTTATTTTATTATTATTCTTGCCTGAACTAACTTTTTTATGTAGAAATTACATTTATTTTTTCTGTAGTATTTACTTCACCAAAGAATCATTTTTATCAGTGCAGGTGAGCTACTGAGCAATTTTGCTACATCAAAAAAAAAAAAAAAAAAAAAAAAAAAAAAAAAAAAAACATGCATAGGGAGCTGCTTGTGTGATAAAAAATGTCCTAATGAATTAGTTATAAATCATCCTCTATGGTAAACTGTTTGGAGGTCATGACATACTGTAGTATTGTTCAAGGAATTACGCAAAACGTTCATAGCAATTTCTTCCTGCCTATCGTCCGCCATGTTTATTCTGAAGTCCCAAGAGATTTTGTGAGATTTCCCGTGTTCACAGTCGGGACTCTGGTTGAAAATCTGTTCATGTGTTGTGTTGTCTTCTTCACATCGCGGCACACCACACACTATATGAGCAAAACTGTTAAATCTAGGATTTTTTTGTCCTCATGTTTGTGGTCTCGCACACTTTGAAAATCTTATCAGATTTTGAATATCTTTTGGTGTGGCCCCAGTATAAGTCTTGTTTTTGTCACCACTGCATTTCTCAGCGCTTTTCTGGTTTCTTGTGTTATGGTTTCGATCTTCTGCCTGTTTCCTCTGTGTCAGAGCCGTTTGTGACAGTAAAGAGCCAGTTCATTTGTAGTTTACTGACAATAAAGTTATTTATAATTAATTTACAAAGCTATAATCTATATATCTACTATCTATCTATCTATCTATCTATCTATCTATCTATCTATCTATCTATCTATCTATCTATCTATCTATCTATCTATCTATCTATCTATCTATCTATCTATCTATCTATCTATCTATCTATCTATCTATCTATCTATCTATCTATCTATCTCTATATATCTCTCTCTCTATATATATATATATATATGATGCTTGTAGATAATTAAATGTTAATATAACTTTTATAGTTAATATAACTCAAATTTTGTTTTTACTTTCACCTGTGAATTTCAGTTTTCTTGGATGTCACCGTTTCCATGTGTTTTGAGTGAATTGACCCATGACATTTATATATCCTAATAATATTAAAAATATATGTCAAGTTACAAGACGAGTAATTATATTGCTGTCCAATTTGTGACAATTTGTTCTCTGTAGTATTTTTGCAGCATTATTATATTATAATTTGTACAAATAAATTATATCCATTGATCCATCATCCATTCTTCAAACCAATGTATCCTTGGTAGTGTCGTGGTGTTGCTGCCACTTGCGGCTATATTATTCTAGATATGCTACTGTGTTCCTGATAAATAAATAAGCGTCTCCATTTTGACCACTTTATAATTGACAAGCATTTTGAATCTGTCAGCACTCGTTTTCCACATTTAATGCCATATGGACTGAGTGTGAGGATGAGAGAAGGGCTAATCCATTGAGTGGATGAAAGCTCTGTGCTTGGCACGCCATGAAAAGAATTGAAGGGATTGACAGTGCCTGTGTATCTGGAGAGACTCGCCTTTGAAATGCCTGAACACAAGACAAGACCCCCCTCAAGGCAGGATTTAATGACATCTGAATCTGTTGTCACCTACGCTTGAAAACTCTATCTGTCACTATGCTGTGGGGGCAAACAGTTTTAGCTTCTCAAAATGCACCACAAATACCAGTGAGTCATTGCCAGTACACCAGCGAATGAAGTCTTTTGAAAGTTATTTGCTCAACAGTGGCACCTCAGAACAGACCACTGATGTTTAAGACCCTTATTCTGTTCAAAGATGCCCTATTGTGATGATCTCACTCATTTTGGAGGTCATCATGAAACATCATGAAAGGTCAAAGTTCAGGTCATTCTGCCATTAAATCAAATGAAATACTTAAGACATAAAAAAGCTGACCTTTTAGACCTTTTTTTTTTTGCACTGTGACAACTGCAAGCAAATAATTCACAATAATGTAATGTTTTCGTGACATTTATCCTGATATTTTCTCTTTATACACTGCACCTAGAGGAAGAGACAGAGAGACATTTATCTACCTCTTTTCTGTTGCCTTGTGTCTTGCCTGGGCTGACTGCGCTCAGCTGATGGCACAGGGGGCCTGACGCAGAAAATTTGTGTCAGAGATGTCTCTGCAGCTCAGACTCCATTTGCCCAGCCTATCGCTTCCCATCAGCTCTTCCTCAATTGATGGCTGTCAACAGTGTGCTGAGCCTGCACTTCCATTGCCCTGCAAATGGAGCCAAGGTTAGCACTCCTCACATCATCATAGCTGACCGACCACCATCGCCACTGGGCTGAGAGTGTGTGTCTTTCAAGAGGGCAAGGCAGACAGGTGAGAGAGATTTGTTTGTAAATATGAGAGATGATTTGATTACACAAAAACACAATACAGGGAATAGCTATTTCCACATAAACATGAGCCTGTGTGATGTTTAAAGTGCCCATATTATGCTGATTTACAAGTTCATAATTTTATCTTGGAGTCTGCTAAAATAAATTTAGATGATTTAAAGTAAAAAAACACAGATATTTTTCTCATACTGCTGCAGCACCTCGTTTCTCCCACTGCCTGAAACACTATTTTAGTTCCTGTCTCTTTAAAGTCTGCCTTTCTGAAAATCCCAGTCTGTTCTGATTGGTCAGCTGGTCCAGTCTGTTGTGATTGGTCAACTGCTTAGAGAGGTCAACGTATACGCTTCTGTCCGACTCAAGTCACTGGTGTGGAAGTATTTTGGATTTGCAAATTTTAAAGACCACACACAAATTAAAGACTTTCTTCGCTGCATACCCACAAACTCGTCACCTTTACGTTCTGAAATTGAAATCGGTTATTCACAAGATTTATGCAAACCCCCGAGGTGTTGTTTTGTTTACAGTGATGGAAAGAGTATTAAAAAAATGTACGTAAGTAAAAGTGTTGCTACTTAATACTTAAGAAATAATTTACTTGAGTACAAGTAGAAGTACTGGAAAATAATGACTCAAGTAAGTGTAAATAAGTAGTTTGCTGAAAAACTACTCAAGTTACTACGTTACAAAGTACTTTAGTATATTTGTCTATTTTTATCCAAAATGAGGTGATGTCTAGCAATATGGAGCGTTAAACACTCTCATATAATTTCGGTTTCATTCATACTGGAGGCCAGAGGGCGCCCTTATAGGAAATCCCTTATATGGACATCAGATAAGGCTACAGCAGATAAAGACGTTTTTTGACTAATGAAACATGAAGACAATAAGCATGATTGCAATGATCAGTGTTTATCTTGTCTTCAAGCCATCTTGGGGATTTTCATAAGAATGATATATATCTATAATGCAACGCTATTCGACTTATAGAATTAAATGTAATTATATATAGAATTTTTAGAAAATAATTTTCTGTCTCACTTTATACGGAAGCAAGTAATTTCAAACACGACTGATGTGTATATATTGATTTTGGAGCAAAACATGATATTAATCTCATAAATTGTGGTTTGACACTATGCTAAGCAAACATACTAGCTATCCCTGTTACCAAGAGCGATTGTTTTAATACTAATTTTGAAAAGTAAGATCATTTGAATGTTTTTTAAGAAGGGTAAAAGATGGTCTGATCAAAGAAATGTGGGATTAAAATAGTATGAATAAAAGTAAAACAAAAAAGGGTTGACATGTTAAATACAATTCTCTTTTTTTCCGTTCTACCGAAAATGTGCTGGGAGCCCACTGTTGCTATAGCAACGAACTCCACTTTTACGTGTATCTGATTGAAAGATAAATCATGCAATCTTATTTCACCGTTGTTGCTAATGTTGAGGTAATTTCAGCTTCATACAAAGTTTGCTTTGTACATTTAGTTTAACTGCATTGTTAAAGCGAAAGCATTGTAACTCAACTGTGAGCATGCATCTTAGACACTTACATTGTTCTTGCTCCGTCCATGCAATAACTGCGTCTTTGTATGAGCCTATTTTTCTATTTACTTCAACTGCTCAGTGCTCTAGTAATAACAATGGTATGACCCATTTCAATTTAAAATCAGAATATGAACATAGCTCCCTTACATTCACTAAAATATTGAAACGTTAGCGATACTGATTCAAAACGCCAGCACCAGTTATTGAATGTCAAAGCTTGGTTTGAACGCCCCGCCCCCCAGCTGAACTGGAAGTTTTGATTGGTTTTGCACCTGAGTCAGACCTGTCTGTTATTGCCTGAAGTGCTTCAGGCCAGTCAGTTATTGGCTGAAGCGCAGGGTTCCACCGCAGTAGTTTGAAAAGTATCTGTCAAATGCCAGCTCGCCCTGTTGCTCCGTCGGCACCTATGTCAAAGTACTTTGTACTTTTGGTGAAAATAAATGTTGTGGAGTTGAATACTTTATTTTTAATCAACTCAATTAAAAGTACCATAAATTAATTATTCTCAAGTACTGTAACAAGAGTATTTGTAACTAGTTACTTTCCACCTCTGTTTTTTTATTTGTGTGTGTGTGTTTATATATGTATCTCTGAAGAGACAGTGCTGCACCGCTAACAGATGTCGCTGAGCCAGGCAGTCGTCCCCACATCTTAAATCCACCACCATAATTCCAGTTCCAAAGAAATCACCTGTGTCTTGCCTGAATGACTATCATCCCATAGCACTGACCCCAATCATGATGAAGTGCTTTGAGAGGTTAGTCATGTATCACATCAAGTCCAGTCTCCCTAACATCCTGGACCCATTCTAGTGCGCATACCGTCCAAACAGTTATCTTATGTAAGAATGCTGTTCATCGACTTCAGCTTAGCATTCAACACAATAATCCCTCAGCATCTTATAAACAAACTAAACTTGCTGGGCCTCAACACATCCCTCTGTAATTGGATCCTAGACTTTTTAACTAGAAGACCTCAGTCAGTCCGTGTCTGCTGCAACACCTCGAGAACTACCACACTGAGCACCTCAAGGCTGTGTGTTCAGTCTGCTGCTCTTCACTCTGATGACCCACGACTGCACTGCCAAGTTCAGCTCCAACCACATCATCAAGATGATGATGACACAACTGTGGCAGGCCTCATCAGCAACAACGATGAAACACACTTACAGAGAGGAAGTGGCACCGCTGGCTGAATGGTGTGGTGCACACAACCTGTCCCTCTTTGTGGGGAAGACAAAGGCGGTTGTGATGGACTTCACGAGAAACTCTGTTGACCACCCTCCACTGACTATCCACAGCTCGACTGTGGAGAGTCAGCAGCACTAAATTCCTGGGAGTGCACAACCCAGAGGATCTCACCTGGACCACCAACACCACATCACTTTCCAAGAAGGCCCAACAGCTCCTCCACTTTTTCCGCCAACTAAAATGAGTAATTCTCCCTCCACCCATCCTCACCACATTCTACAGGTGTACCATTGAGCGTGTGCTGACCAGCTGCATCACTCTCTGGTATGGAACTGCAGCGCCGCAGACCGCAAGACCCTACAGCGGACAGTAAGCACGGCTGCAAAGATCATCGGTGCCCCTCTTCCCTCCATCTTGGATATTTTCCTTGCACAATGCTCCAGCAAAGCCACCAGTATCGTGAAGGACACCACCCATCCCTCCCACAGTCTCTTCCAGCTCCTGCCGCCAGGAAGATGGTACCAGAGCATCAGAGCGCGCTCCACCAGACTGCTCAACAGATTTTCCCCCCTGGCTGTAAGAGCCCTCAACTCCAATCCTCTCACCCCCCTATGAAACCCCCATCCAAACCCCTACCTCCTGAAACCAGGAACATCTCACACATCTTGCCTTTGCGCGATGCCACCAGGCCGCTGAGATCACGCTCATTGTCTGCTGCCAGCCCAGCTCTGCTGCTGTCCGAGCCCACAGCCAGGCCTGTACCGTTGAGCTGCCCACAGGAAAGCGACGCAGCATGCTCGTCAGGTGACTGCCAAGAACTCCAAGAAGGAGTGGAAGCATCCTTGAGATGGGCGACCCAGAGATGGGAGGAGATGGTCTTTTCCAGGAGATGGTGAACGCACTGCACCTTACCCCGGTGGAGGAACGGGTGGAGAATCCTTGGTTTCCGTTTGTTTTTCAAAGAAAGAGCAGAGAGACTCTGCACTAGAGGTCTACACGGAGCACCCAAGGACCCGAGAACCGACCCGGGCCCCGTCATAGCACATTACGGGTCTCTTCGGATTTTTGGACCTGTGTAGACCTCTACTCTGCAGTCCCTGAGTCACACAGCCTGCAGACCGGATGTGATGGAGGTGAGCCCCTCGCCTCCTCATGTTCGGCCGCAGCACTCACAAAATGATATGTCACATAACGGTATGTCAAAAACGATTGCTACTCTGGTGCCACTCCTGCAGAGTTTGGGATCCTGGCTAGTGCTTCCCAACCCGCCGCGCTGGCTTATCATAACAAGTAGACTCGGATACACGATTCAGTTACTGCCAATCCTAGGCCAGCGAGTTTTTGAATCGGGCCTTGCAAGGCTCCCGTTCAAGATGTTGAAACAGAAGTGCACTCTGACATGCGTTCGCCAACAGCATTGGTTTGCAGCGATCATGCCACGGCACAGACCGTTTCTTTGGTTTGCCTTCGAGGGTCAGGCATATCAGTACAAGGTCCTCCCCTTCAGGCTGTCCCTGTCTCCTTGAATCTTCATATAAGTCGCAGAGACCAGCCTTTCCCGCGTATTCTCAATTGTCTCGATGACTGGCTGATTCTGGCTCACTCTCAAGATCTATTGTGGGCACACAGGGACCTGGTGCCCAAACACTTCAGCCAATTGGGACTTCAGGTCAACTGGGAAAAGAACAAGCTCTCACCAGTGCAGAGCATCTCTTTTCACAGATGCATCCAAGACGGGCTGGGATGCCGAATGAAACGGGTGCACACCTCAGGCTCCAAGACTGGACCTCATCTCCACTGGCATATCAGTTGCCTCGAGTTTCAGCCGTTGATCCAAGGCAATCACTGGGCACCAGGGTGGCATGCCACATGTCGTATCTCGTCCGCCATCTCCTTCTCTGGAGTGACTAAATTCACTGCAGTGCACTCACATCCCAGGCGAGCTCAATTGTGCAGTGAATGCGCTGTCATGGCAAGTTTCTCTCCTAGGAAAGGGCAGACTCCATCCCCAGGTGGTCTAGTTGATCTGGAGTCGATTCGGCGAAGCACAGGTAGATCTGTTCACTTCCCAGGAATCCTCCCATTGCCCCTATGGTATTCCTTGACCGAGGCCGCCCCTTGGCATGAATGCACTGGCACACAGCTGGCCACAGCTTGGGTCCGTGCAAATATGTGTTTCTAGGGATCAGGTGGTAAACTTGCAAGCTGCCTGCCTCGAGACTGGGCACATCTAATACCTTCGCAAGATTTCACAATCTTGGGGTTGAGGCAGTTTCGTCCCGTGTTTTGTCAGGTACAAGCAGGTAAACTGCAAGTAGTGCAGGTAAACTGCAGGTAAAGTTGCAAACCAGGTAAACACAGAGGGCCCTATCTTGCACTCGGCGCAAATGACTTTGTACACTGACGCATGTATCATTCCTATTTTGCACCCGCGCAAAGCGGGTTTTTCCCTCCACAGACGCACGTCGGTTAACTAAGAAATACACTTGCGCTCCCCGGGGCGGTTCAACGCAAACTTTCCCTCATGCTATTTTGCTGTTCTATAAAACAATTGCGCCACTGACCAGAAAAAAACTAGTCTAAAGTCAGTGGCGCGTTGCGCGTTGTTCATTATGCTATTTTAAGGGCGCATGCTTGGCCATAATCAATGTAGCGTGTGCACAACGCGCATACACGTTGATTCTCTCATCTAAGCAGCAGTTTTCATTTTTGCAAATCATACATTATTACGATAGATAGATAGATAGATAGATAGATAGATAGATAGATAGATAGAAAGACAATTTATTATAAAAGCATGTAGCTTACACATTTACCCAAATTATCATACGCCTGTTTAACAGAAGTTAATTTGGGTGGGTTTCTCCATCCCCAATGTCACTTCTCTGTGTTTTACGGCCCTGACGAGAACGTTGCTCTCCTCGGCTGTGAACCGCTCCTGGCGCGCTCCTGGCAAATCCGCCGTTATAATAGGAATCCGCTTTAGAACAAGCGCGCCTGCTCTTAAAGGGAATGTGAGATGACGCTCTGATTGGTTTATTTCACGTTACGCCCAAACCACACCTATGAATAATGAAGCTACTTCAGGCCAACCCCTTTTAGATTTCCGCCAGGCGCAAGAGGCATTTATCCCGCCGGGAAAATAGCAACAGCGCCGGGATCCGCCCACAAAGTTACTTGCGCTTTACGCTTTGACACTTGCGTTTCAGATCGTTAAAATAGGGCCCAGAGCCTTTCTCCTCCCCTGAAGCGATAATTTGCACTTTTTG